>NW_008344301.1:1205-6196 GCF_000622305.1 Nannospalax galili | reverse complement strand
AAAGAAAGGAAGAAGAAATCAAGGAAGGAAGGAAAGAAGGAATAAGGGAGCTATAGTTATGTTTTATGTTTTCAATGTGTACTATAGAGGGAAAACATGTCTTGTGGCTGAAAAACAGGCTTAAGGGTAAGTGCACTTGCTGGCAAAACAAGGTAACCTGAGTTCAAATACCCAGCATCTTCAAATACCAGGTATGGCCATATACATCTGTAGCCCCTTCAGTGGTGTATGGAGGCAGGAGAATCTCTGCAACTCTCTGAATAACAAATTAAGAGAAATGGTGAACCTGAAGTTCAGTGAGAGCTCCTGTCTTGGAAAATAAGATAGAGAAAAACGGAGGAAGACCCCCAATGTCTTCCTATGGCATCCACATGAACATACACACCCACGTAAGTTTTTGTGCATACATAACACACACACACACACACAAGCAGATCATTTTCTAGTACCTTACTCTATCCTTATGATATCCCAATGAGATACAGAGGACTTGAAGTAATTATATTGTGATATTCTTTCCTATATGGCACTAACATAACCTCTAAAAGCAAATTAAAATAATGAAGTGGTGATGAAGGTGCCCTGGCTTTTGCCTCCTATCTGGCCATGGTATTATGAGATGATAAGAGACTGGGATTCCTTGGGAGACCTCAGGAGCTTTACTTTGTAGTGAGTAGTCAGAGTAGAAGCACCTACCACGTTACAGCACAATAACAGCCCAAGAGAGGGGTCGTGAAAATGGTTCAGTGGATAAAGCACTTGTTGTGCAGGCATGAGTACCCAGCGTTCAGATTCCCAAAGCCCACGTAAATGCTAGGCAAGCGTGGTAGCCACCTGTCATCTCAACACTTTGGAGGCAGAGACAAGGGATCCCTGGGCGAGATGGCCAGCTAGATTATCTGGAATTAGAGGCCTCCAAGTTAGTCAGAGATCTGCCTCAGTAAATAATGTACAATAGAGTTAAGGAATATCCTCCAAAATTAAAAAGTTGAACCACTATAATATACATCAAATTCATTACTGGGGAAATGTTAAAAATGAAATCAGTGTGTGGAAAGGACTTCTGCACATTGAAAATTCAAGACATCACTTTTCACTATAGCTAAGATATAGAATAAATCTAAGTATACATTGATAATTAAAGAAATTATTGTATAGATGCACAATGAAGTACTAGTTAACCTTAGAAGAAAGTACTGTCATTTGTCATACTGTATATGAAACTTGGGGACATTATGTTATGTTAAAAAGTCATGCAAAGAAATGCAGAGATCACATAATCTTGGTTATTTGTAAAAAGTTAAAAGGTTGAGCTAATGCAGGCAGAGAAAAGAATGATGGATAATAGAAGATAGGGGTTGTGCGAACTGTAAGAGGTTGGTTAAAGGGGTTAAAATATGTTAGGCAGGAGGATATTGCACAGCACGGTGGCTTTACTTAGTATAATGAATTATATACCTGAAAAATTCTGAGAATATGTTTAAAGGGTTCTCTTTTATAACAAAATTTATAAGTGTATGACATAAAACATTTAACAGATTTGTTTAGTCATTTTATGATGAACACACATTTCAAAACATCCTGTTATATACCATAAACATATATACTTTTTTAAATTGAAGATAGATTTAAAAGTCATTGCACGGTGTGTGTGTGTGTGTGTGTGTGTGTGTGTGTGTGTGTTTGTGCATGCATGCGTGTGTGTGTCCCATATGCTCAATGCAACAAATTTGATTTAGTTGTATGTTTACCTGGAAGATAATAATTATGATGCTATTGTGAAAATAGTCATGCTGATTTCTCTAAAGCATTTCTAACAATGTGAATGACAACATAATTTCAAAAAAATGTTTGTCAATGTATTTACTCTTTCCAGAGGAATGAATATTATTTTAAGAGTCTATTTTCATCATCATGTCTAAAGAATGCCAATGTTCCAACAAGTTCTTTAACAATAAGACAGTTCATTTCCCTTAGAAAGCTCTACCCAGTATGAGTCACCTTTCTGTTGCTGTGATAGAAACACCATGACCAAAGGAACTTATAAAAGGAAGAGTTTATTCAGCTTACTGTTCCAAAGGGTAAGAGTCCATCATGGTGGGAAGGCATGGCAGGAGAAATGGCTGGAATAGGTGCAGAAACTCAGCTCTCATATCTTCAAGTGGGAAGTAAGAGAGTGACTTGAGATCTTGGAAGGCTTAAGAGCTTTCTAAGTCCACCCCAGCAATGTGCTTCCTCCAGCATGGCCACACCTCCAAAAACAGTGCCACCAACTGGGGACAAAATGTCTAAATACTTGGAGCATATGGGGGACATTCTCATTTAAACCATCACATTCCACTCCCTGGCCCCCAGTGGCTCATGACCATATAAAATGCAAAATGCGTTTTGTCTATCCTTTAAAGGTCCCATAGACTTACCACTCTCCAAACTATTTAAAAGTCCACAGTCTAAAGTCTCTTCTGAGACTCAGAGCAATCACTTAATTCTAAGCCCCTGTAAAATCAAAACACAAATTACATACTCCCAACATACAATGGAACTGAATGCATATTCCCATTCCAAACAGGAGGATTAGAGGCATAGAGAGGAAATATCGGACCAAAACAAGACTGAAAACCAGAAGGGCAAATACCAAATCCAATAGCTCCATGCCTGTCTTCTGCAACTTTACTTCCAAAGGGCTTAGCTGGCTTAGCCTTTCCAGCTTTGCTGTGTGCAACATACATCTCTCTCTTGGGCTGGTACCACTCCCTTCATGCAGGTCTTCTTGGCAGATCCCTCACAGCTCGGGCATCACAAACATCTTCTTGGGGTCTCCATTGCTAACCAGGTTTCACCTTCACAGCTGTAGACAGTACCCTCTCAGGGCCTTCTTTATGCAGGGAAACCCCTGCTTCACACTGCCTGGCCTTGATGACTTTCTCAAACCAGGGTGGAAGAACTGAGGACTCCTTCACTCTTCCATTTTTCATGCCTCTAAAGCCAGCACCAGGTGAACAACACTGCCAATTCTGACTGCAAGTTTGAGATGGACCCCAGTCTGCTTTATCCATCTTAGAAGCTTTTCTCTTCAGTGGTCCCTGCAGCATTTTCCTTTCACAAGTTGGAGATTTAACTGGATGTGGTCTTGCCCTGGAGGCACTCTCTCCATTGTTCAAGTTTGAATCTCTAGGCCCCTCCTTAATCACTTTAATCTCCTTGTCAATGGGATCCTCTCTATCATATGCCAAGGCTCCAATATTTATCTTCCTAAGGCTCTTTTTCAATCCATCCTGTACACTCTTTATTTCTTTCTGCCCCATTTGCTCTTTTTCCCTGTAAATCTGTATAATATTCACCATTAATAGCCACACCACCATTTCTGCATTAGGCTGTTTTGAAATTTTTTCCACCAGACAAATTAGTCCATTGCTTTTCAACTTAGCCCCAGGCAATCATTTAGGTCAAGTGCAGGCTCCAGAAAGACTTTTGCCAACATATCCCAAGTGCTGTTTAAGTCCTTATTTCCCTCGGGAACTACATTGTTCTCAGCACCACATTCTTCCAAGCCCCTGCTAGAATGGCCTGTTAAGCTCCACTCACAGCAATCAAGGATTTTCCTAGGTGAAACTTCCAAAGTGTTCCACAGTTTTCCAAACCCCACATATTCAGGATCTTCACAGTCAACACCCCACCCCTGGTACCAATTACTGTACTAGTCACTTTTCTGTTGCTGGGATAGACACACTAACCAGAGCAATTTATAGAAAGAAGAGTTTATTTGAGCTTACAATTCCAGGGGAATTACAGTCAGTCGTGGCAGGGAGCCATGGTGGCTGGAGGTGGCTGGACCAGTAGCAGTAGAAGCTAAGATCTCACATCATCATGCAGTCACAGGAAGCAAGAGAACAACTCGAGATTTCACAAGGCTTAAGAACTCTCTAAGCCCACCCCCAGTGACGTGCTTCTAAAACTTCCCAAAACAGTGCCATCATCTGGGGACAATATGTCCAAATTCTTGGAGCTTATAGGGGACATTTTCATTCAAACCACCACAGTTAGGGTTAGTACTAGGCCTAGGGTTAGATTCAAGGTTAGGGTGATATTTAGGGATAGAATTAACATCACAGTTAGGGCTATGTTCAGGGTTGGGGCTAGGATTATGTTTTGAGTTAGGGTTAGATTAGGGTTAGTCCTAAATTAAGATTTATGTTAGCGTTAGTGCTAGGGTTAGGGTTAGTGATAGGGTTAATGTTATGTTAATGTTTGGTAGTTGCTTAAGTGTTAGGATTAGGTTTATGGTTAGTGGTACGGTTAGGGCTAGGGTTATGTTTATGGTTATTGCTAGGTTAGTGTTTCAGGTTCGGCTGGGGTTAGATTTAGGATAAGGGTAAAGGTTAGGTTGTGTTTAGGGTTGGGGTAGGTTCTGAGTTAGGATTAGGCTTATGGTTAGGGTTAGGATTAGTTTAAGGCTGAGGGCTAGGGCTAGTGTTAGGGTTAGGCTTTGGGTTAGAGTTAGAGCTATGGTTAGGTCTAGAATTATGTGTATGGTTAAGATTCGGTTTATGGTTAAAGTTTTGGTTAGTTTTCAGGTTGTTTCTATGGTACATATTTAGGTTTAGTTTTACGAGTAGGGTTACATTTAGGGTAATGTTTATGTTTAGGTCTAGGGTTAGGTTTAGATTTAAGGTTAGTATTATGGACAGGTTTAGGGTTACCTGTAGGTGTTGGCTTATGATTAGGGTTAGGTTTATTATTATGGCTAGGGTTTGAATTAGGGCTACGTTTATTTTTAGGGCTTGTGGTAGGACTAGGGTTACGTCAAGAGTTAGTATTAGGTTAGAGTTAGTCTTAAGTCAAGGGCTACACTTATGGTTGGTGTGAGGTTTTCTTTTGAAGTAGGGTTATGTTTAGCAGTATGTTTTGTTTTAGGGACAGTTTTAGATTTAAGGTTAGGGTTAGGGACAGTTAAGTTTAGGGTTAGGGTTAGTGTTAAGGTTAGGTTTAGG
>NW_008344301.1:0-723 GCF_000622305.1 Nannospalax galili | reverse complement strand
GGGTTAGGTTTAGGCTTAGGGTTCAGGTTATGTTTAGGGCTGTGGTTAGGGTTTGGTTTATGCCTAGGACTAGTGTTAGAGTTATGTGTAGGTCAATGTTGAATATTAGTGTTACAATTAATGTTAGGTATGTTTAATTTTAGGGTTAGGTTTAGGTCTAGGGCTAGGGCTACGTTAATAATTAGACTCAGGGTTAGGGTTGGAGTTAGAGGTATAGCACAGTTATTTTTAGGTTTAGGGTTAGGAGAGGGGTTAAGTCTAGGGTCAGGTTTAGGGTAATGGTTTAGTTTTAGGCCTTGGTTTAGGATTATGGGTAGGGTCTCGATTAGTGTTAGGGTTAGTGTTGTGTCTAGGATTATGTTATGAGGATAGGGTTAGGGTTAGATTAAGGTTAGGTCTAAAGTAGGGTTAAAGTAAGGACAAATGTTAATACTAGGGTTAGGTTTGGGGTTACTTCTAGAGTTGGATTTAGGATTTTGATTATGGTTAGGGTTAGGCCTAGGGTTAGGGTTAGGGTTAGGGTTAGGGCTAGGTTTAGTGTTGGTGTAAGGGCTGGGGTTAAGTTTAGGGTGAGGGTTACATTTAGGGTCATGGTTAGGATTAGTGTTAGGTTTAAGTTAAGGGTTAGGCTTAGGGTTAGATTTAATGTTGCGCTAGGGATAATTTTATGGTTCTCCATAGTTTTAGAGATAGGTTTATGGCAAAGCTTAACATTAAGTTAAG
>NW_008344300.1:0-470 GCF_000622305.1 Nannospalax galili | reverse complement strand
ATTTTTATTTTATGTGTATGAGCGTATTGCCTGCATGTATGTGAGTGCCCCCGTGTCGTGCAATGTCGCGGAGATCAGGAGGGTTTCGGATTCCCCTGGAACTGGAGTTAAGGACAGTTCGTAGCCGCCATGTGGGTACTGGGACTTGAACCCAGGTCCTTTGCAAGAGCAATCAGTGCTCTTAACCACTGAGCCATCTCTCCAGCCCTGAGATGAACATTTTTCAAAACTCCTCTTGCTTCATCTTTGCAATTGTCCCATTGGGCAGAGCAAGTCCCATGGCCAGGTCCACCATCAATGTGGAAGGTGTGAATTCCTTGAGTTCATCACTGGTTATCTAAGAGTTCATCACAAGTCACATACCCATCCCTGTGCGTATCATCCAGGTCAGGCAGAAGAGGTCCTGGGAATGGTCCAGACACAATCATGGGTCCTTCCATTTCCAGGGGAGAGAGACCACCATTGGCAGC
>NW_008344299.1:0-617 GCF_000622305.1 Nannospalax galili | reverse complement strand
GCTTTCTAGTTATAATGTCAGGGTAATATTAATTATATTGGTAAATTGTAATGTGCTGTTTGAACTCACTGAGACGCTGACTCTTGAGATGGGATTGGCCCTCTCACTTCAGACTCAAGCCTATTATCTCAAAATGTGCTCTCCAAGACTTTTCCAGGTTCAGGCTGGCCCCCTGACCCTGTGACAAGGAGAAGGAAAACAGCAAAACAGCCCGAGAGTAAAGGCGCTATGCAGTTGAGAACAGCTGTTATAAATTAATTTCAACAGAGGGTATTACTGTCTACAATGAAACTAATGGGATTATTTTCAGTACTATTTACATTTTACTTATTCTTAACCTAATCTGCTAATGTTTCCTTTTGTTTTTCCTGCCCAGCTCAAGACCGGCAGACATTTTCCCTGCCTGGAAAGGAATCTGCCCCATGTGTTCTACCTCAAATCTATATGGAAACTTAACTCTTTCTTTAGGCCACTAATTACCTATACAAAACGACATCTAAGCTGGTTGGGTAAAATCCTATTTGTTAAATACCATTTTTTTTTTAGTTTATTTTCACAGTGTTTTCAGATGTATTCATTTTGTTTGTCTGCTTCAAAGGTGTTTTGGTTTAAAAATG
>NW_008344298.1:25164-26359 GCF_000622305.1 Nannospalax galili | reverse complement strand
TTGTAACAATCTCCAATTACCAGATTTCTTTTTTATAACAAAGATGGGTGTCTTCCAGGGTGAATGAGACTCCTCTATATGCCCTAATTTAAGTTGTTCCTGCACCAACTGCGTAGCGGCAGTTAATTTTTCTAGGGAAAGCGGCCATTGATCTACCCAAACAGGATCATTAGATTTCCAAGTTATGGGATCCGCAAAGTTTGAGTGTGCAGGCTTGTCAATGGTCGCAATTAAAAATTTCCCAAGCCGCATTTGTCAAATTTTCCTTTGGGTTGAATAGGGGAGGTAATTCCATTCTCTAATTTTCCCAGCCCCTTTCCTGGGCAATAATTTTGAGCTAACATTTGAGCAGTAACAGTATCATTAGGGCTACACATCATTATTCTCATTTGAGACAGAAGATCTCGTCCCCACAAATTAACTGGCATATGAGGCACAATAAAAGGCTTAATTCGACCTGAATTACCTGCAGTGTCCTTCCAGGTGAGGACTTTTGAGCTTTGTTTTGGATTTAAACTTTGTCCTATTCCTGTTAAATTAGTTACAGTATCAATAGTGGGCCAGCTAGATGGCCAAGCATGAGAAGCAATAATAGTAACATCTGCACCAGTATCAATGAGTCCCTCAAATTTCTTTCCATCTAGCCATAATGTTAAAGTTGGCTTTTTGTGGGTGATGGCCTGAACCCAATAAGCATCAGAAGAACCAAAATTATGAGCTGCACGAAAATTCTTTTTGGTAGGATTTGAACAAGCGACTAAAGGTACCAGAACCAGTTGTGCAAGCCTATCTCCTGGTGATATGGAGACAATATTAGCATTGGCTTTTACTAAGATTTGAATTTCTCCTGTATAATCAGAGTCAAGCACTCCAGGTATAATGCTTAAGCCTTTAAGGGCTGAGCTACCTCGTCCCAAAATTAAACCACAGGTGTCTGGAGGCAAAGGGCCATACACACCCGTTTTTATTATTTGCACTCCCATCTCTGGAGCTAGTACTGTGTGGGAGGAGGAACTGAGGTCCAGTCCTGCACTTCCCGGGGTGGCTCTGCAGAGGTCAGAAATGGATTGCTGTCGCTTGCTGGGATAAAGTTGACTGCCCCAATTGTTTGTGTCGGGGCCTGAGGGAGGCCCCTCTGCCCGTTTCCCTGACGGGGAGGCAAAGCATTACCCTGAAAGTCAGTTTTAGCTCTACA
>NW_008344298.1:17285-22036 GCF_000622305.1 Nannospalax galili | reverse complement strand
TCAACCCTAACCCTAAACCTAACCTTAACCCTAACCCTAAACCAAACCCTAATCCTAACATGAATCCTAAACATAACCCTAACCCAATCTCACACCCTAAACCTAACCCAAGCCCTGAACCTAAGCTTAACCCCAACTCAAACCTAAACCTAATCTTTACCCTAATCCTAACCCTAATTCTAAACCTAATCAAAACCCTAACCCTAACCTGAAACACGAACCTAGACATCGCTCTAAACCTAACCAAAGCCCTAACGCTAAACCTATTCTTTAACCAATCCTGAACCATAACACTACCCCAACACTAACGTGAATCTGAACCCTATCCCTAACACAGTCCTTAACCCTAACCATAAACTTAACCCTAACCCTATCCTAATCCTACCACTCACTATAAATCTTACCCCAACCATAACCCTAAAACTTACACTAAACTTAAACCTAACCTTACCCCTATCCCTAACCTTAAGCCTAACCTAACTGACCTTAACTAAACCTAATTCTAACCTTAACCCTTACCCTAACCCTAACTATAGCCCTAACACTAAACCTAATCCTAAACCCAAACCTATCCTTAATCCTAATTCTAACCGTAACCATAACTGTACCCCTATTTCTAACCCTAAACCTAACCATAACCCTAACACTAACCCTTTCTTTAACCCAATCCCTAACCATATCCTTAACACTAACCCTGATCCTATAACTTACTCTAATCCTAAACCTAAACATAACCCTAACCCTAATGCTAAGTCTAAACATAACCTGAAACAGAACCTTAACCCTAACCCTTCCCCTAACCCTAGCCTAAACACTAGCATGAACCCTAAACTTAAACCTAATGTTACCCCTCAACCTTATCCTAACCATGAACCTGTCCATAACATTAACCTTAATGCTAACCCTAACCCCAAAAGTAAACATACTCCTACCCTGCCCTATCTTAAGCATTACTGTAACCCTAATTCTAATCCTGATGCTATAATTTACCCTAATCCTAAACCTAAAAATAACCTTAACCCTAATGCTAAGCCTAAACATAATCTGAAACAGAACCCTAACCCTTCCCCAAACCCTAGCCCAAACACTAAAATAAACCCTAACCTAACCCTAACACTAACACTAAACTTAATGCTAACCCTAACCAAACCCTAACCCTAACCATCACCCTAAACCATACCTGAAGCCTAACCTAACCCTATCCCTAAAACTAGTTTTCCCTCAACCATGTCCTAACCCTGAACCTGTCCATAATGTTAACTTTAATGCTAACCCTAACCCCAAACGTAAGCATACTCCTACCCTAACCCTACCTTAACCCTTAATGTAACCCTAACTCTAACCCTAAATATAAATATAACTCTAACCTTAACCCTACCTTAAACCTTACACTAAACCTAAACCCAAAGATAACCCTAACCCTAACCCTAAATGTAACCCAAAACATAATGGTAACCCTAACACTAAACCTATCCCAAGCCCTAACTATTATCCTAATGCAAACCCTAAACCTAACCGTAACCCTAACATTAATGATAACCCTAACAATAACCCTATCCCTAACCTTAACTCTGACCATAAATTTAAACTTTACCCTACACCTAACAATAACCCTAACCCTAACCCTAACTCTAAACCTATCTTTAACCCTCACCCTAGACTAACTGTAAGCTTAATCTGAACTCTAAACCTAAGTATAACACGATCTCTAACCCTAACACTTACCCCCAACGAATCCCTAACCCTAACCCTAACACTAACACTAAACTTAATGCTAACCCTAACCCCAAACGTCAGCATACTCCTCCCCTAACCCTACCTTAACCCTTAATGTAACCCTAACCCTAACCCTAAATGTAACCCAAAACATAATGGCAACCCTAACACTAAACCTAGTAACCCTAAATTTACCCTGAGCATAAACCTAAACTAACTGTAATCCTAACCTTAATCCTAATCTGAACCCTAATGCTAAGCCTGAATCCAACCCTAGCAGTAACCCTAAGACTAATCCTATCATGAACCTTACCCAACAATAACCCTATCCCTAACCTTAACTCTGACCATAAATTTAAACTTTACCCTACTCCTAACAATAACCCTAACCCTAACCCTAACTCTAAACTTATCTTTAACCCTCACCCTAGACTAACTGTAAGATTAATCTGAACTCTAAACCTAAGTATAACACGATCTCTAACCCTAACACTTACCCCCAACGAATCCCTAACCCTAACCCTATACCTAAACCCTATCCAAACCCTAAACCTATCCCTAACTATAACCCTAACCATAACATAACCTTAACCTAAACTTAAATGTAACCCTAAATTTACCCTGAGCATAAACCTAAACTAACTGTAATCCTAACCCTAATCCTAATCTGAACCCTAATACTAAGCCTGAATCTAACCCTAGCAGTAACCCTAAGACTAATCCTATCATGAACCTTACCCAACTTTAACACTAACTCTAACCCTTACCCTAATCCTTAAACTAACACAAAACCTAACTGTAACCCTAACTATTAACATAAACCTATCCCTAACACTAACCAGAACCCTAACCAGAACCCTAAACCAATCCCAAACCGTAACTGTAAAACCAACCATAAACATATCCTGATCCCGATTCCTAACCCTAACCCTAATCCTTACCCTACTCATAATCCTAACTCTAACCCTAACCCCTACTCTAACCTTAACCAAGACCTAACCCTAACCCTAAAACTAACAGTAACCTTAACTAAAAGCTTAAACCTATCCCTAACCCTCACCGTAAACCTAACCCTAACCCTAACCCTAACCCTAAACCTAAATGCATCCCTAAATATAACCCTTACTCTGAAACAATACCACATCCTAACCCAAATCCAAACCCTAACCTTGAATCTAAAACTAACCATAACCCTAACTCTAACCCTAACCTAACCATTACCCTATTCCCAACCCTAATGCTAACCCTAGCACAAATACTTAAACTAACAAAAACCCTAACGATAACCCTAACCCTAAACTGAACATATTGCAAACACTAACCATAAACCTAACTATAAACCTAACCCTAACCTTAAGCCTAATCCTTACCCTGTTCTTACTCTAACCCTAACTGTAACCCTGAAGGTAACATTCAATCTAACCCTAACATTAACACTGAAACTAACCCTAACCCTAACCCTAACCATAAACTTAAAACTATCCCTAACCCTAGCCGTAACCTAATCCTAACCCTAAACCTATCTGGAAACCTAACCCTAACCCTAAACTTAAACCTAACCCTAAGCCTAACAATAATAGTAACCTTAACCTCAACGCTAACCCTAACCCTAACCCTAATTATAACCGTAACCTCAACCCTATCAGAAATCCTAACACTCACCTTAAGGCTAACCCAAACCTTATCTTAACATAACCCTAACTCTAATTCTAACCTTAACCCTAAATTTACCCTAAACCTAAAAATAAGCCAAACCCTAACACTATCCCTAACCCTACCCTAACGTTAACTCTTTCCTGATCCCTAGTCTTATCCCAAACCCAAATACTAAAACTAAACCTAAACCTAAACCTAAAAGTAAACCTAACCCTGAGACTATCCGTAACCCTAACCCTAAACATAATCCTAAACATAACCCTAAACCTAACACTCACCCTAACTGCAACCCTAGCACTTACCTAACACTAACTTAATCCTAACCCTAACCCTAACCCTTAATCTAACATTAGCCTTAACCTTAACCCAAACCCTAACCGTCCCCTAACCCTACCCCTAAACCTATCCCTAAACCTAAATTTACCCCTAACCATAATCCTACCCTAACTTTAAACCTATTTGTAACCCTAACCCTAACCGAAACAAATCCTGAACATTTAACCTAACCCTAACCCAAACCTCAGCTTCACTCTAACCCAAAAACTAACTATAACCCTTACCCTATCCATAACCATAAACCTAAACCTCTCCTTCACCCTAACTATAACGTTAGTTATAACCCTAACCATAACACTAACACTAACCATAATCCTCTCCTTAACCCTAAACCTATCCCCAAACCTAAATCTAACCCTAACCCTGACATCAACCCTAACCCTAACCCTAACCCTAACCCCAATCCTAACCCTAAACATAACCCGAAAGATAAACTTAATGCTAACCCTAACCCTGTAATGATCACTAACACTAACCCTAATGCTAAAGCTAACCTGAACAGTACCTTAACCCTAATTTTAACCCTAAAACTAAGCCTAACTCTAATCCTAACCCTAACCTTAAACCTAACCCTACAGTAATCCTTATCCTAAAGCTAACCCTAACCCTAAGCATAACTCTAAACCCAACCCTAAAATTAATGCTAAATGTATACTCATTCTTAAATGTAACCAAATCCCCAACCGTAGAGCTAACCATAATCCTAAACCTAACCCTAACCCTGAAACTAACCACAACTGTCACCGTAACCTTACCCTGACTCTAACCCTAAAGTTACCCCTAACCCTACCTTAATACTAAACTTAAACCTAACACTAACCATATCCATAGACCTGAACTTAACCTAACCCTAAGCCTAACCCAAAACCAATCCCAAATCCTATTACTAAAAATAATCTGAAAACTAACCCTATCATGAACCCTAACCCTAACCATAAACTTATTCCTAAATCTAACTATAAAACTAAGAGAAAACCTAACTCTAATCCTAAACCTAACCATATCCTTAAACCTAACCCTAACACCTTAACCCCATTCTTAAA
>NW_008344298.1:9996-17196 GCF_000622305.1 Nannospalax galili | reverse complement strand
CCAACCCTAATTCTAAACCTAACCACAACCCTAAACCTAACCCTAACACTAACCCTAACTCTTTTCTTAACCCTAATCCTAAACCTAACTCTTACCGAACCCTGACCCTAACCCTAAACCTAACTCTAATCCTAACCCTAAACATAACCCTCAAAATAAACCTAATCCTAACCCTATCTGTAACCCTAGCCCTAAACATATCCCTGAACCTAACCCTGACACTAACCTAACCATACAGTAACCCTAACCTTAACCCTAAACCTAACCCTATCCCTAATCCTAAAGCTAACCATAATTGTACCCTAATCCTAACCTTAACACTAAACATAGCCCTAACCCTAATTCCAACCCTGACCCTAACCCTACACCTAACCCTAACCCTTCATGAAACCTTACCCTAAACCATACCCTAACCCTAGGCCTAACCATAGCTATAATCATAATCCTAACCATAAAACTAATCCTAAACCTATCCCTAATCCTAACCGTGACCTCCAACCTATTTCTAAATCTAACTGTAACACTAAAGCTAGCCTTAACCCTACCCCTAACCCTAACCCTGAAACTAACCCTAACCCTGAAAGTAACCCTAACCTAAAGGCTAACCTTGAAACTAATTCTAACCCAAACCATAATCCTACAACTAACCCAAAATCTGCATTAAACCTTACCCTAAGCCTTACCCTAACCCTAAACCTAAACCTAACTGTAACCCTGAAACTAAACCTAAACCTCACTATAACCCTAACCCTAATTCTAAACCTGAAACTAACTCTTACCCTTAACACTAAACCTACCCCCAACCTCTAACCCTACACTATCCCTTATCCAAAAACTTAATCTAACCCTAACTCAAACCTACATTTTAACCCTAACCCTAACACTACCCCAACCCTAACCCTATCCTTAGCCCTAAACCTAAACCTAACCCTCACCCTCACCCTAACCCTAAAGCTAACTCTAACCCTGAAACTAACTCTTACCCTAACATTAAACCTACCCCTATCCCTAACCCTACACTAACCATTACCCAAAAACTTAACATAACCCTAACCCTAATGCTAAACCTAGCCCCAAACCAAATTTGAACCCTAACCATAACACTACCTCTAACACTAACCCTATCCTTAACCGTATCATTGACTTTGCATGGCAGAGATTTAACTTTAGTTCTGTCTGTTGTCAAAACTTATGGTGTTAACAGCTGCATGTGTAACACTAACCCTAATCATGACCCCATACATAACACTAACCTTATCCTTAACACTAACAGTTGCTATATGACACCGATCCTTTGAACTTGTACCTATAAAGTCTGTGATATGGGTGTCACTCTGGGTATTTAAGAAAATTACATGTCGCCTGTGTTTCTAAGTGCTTGCTTTCCCTCAGCAAACACTGTTAAGTCCAGAAATGTATTTAGTGTAGTGAAAACTAAATAGCAGTAACATTTCCTACTAAACAACATTCCTTATAATTTGTACATAAAAGGGCTGTGGCAGGAAAGTCACTCAAGGTGTTTAAGAAAAATATATGTCGCCTGCATTTGAAAATGCTTCCTTTCCCTTAGAAAATACTGTAAGTGAAGATATGTTGTTAGCATTGTGTAAATGAAAAACAATAACAGTTGCTATAGTACACTTGTAACTTGTGTTTTCAAGGCTGTAATATGGGTGTCACTCAGGGTGTTGAAAAATATGACATATCGCTTGGGTTTCTAAGTGCTTGCTTATAGCAAAAATGAATGATAAGGAAAGGTTCCTATATAAACATGTCCCTAGGGTGTTTAAGAAAAATATATATCACAAACACTTGACATCCAGCAATGTGTTTAGTGTAGTGAAAATTAAATAGAACAAACATTCTCTAATGAAAACCGAAACTATTCATAATGCTAACCTTATTCTTAAAACCTAAACCTACCCCTAATCCTAAACCTACTCTTAACCCTCAACCTAACCCTAAACTTAACCTTAACCATAACCCTAATGCTAAACCTAAACATAACCCTAACCTTAACCATAAAACTAACCCTAACCCTAACCCTTATCCTAAACCTAACCTTAACCCTAACACTAAACCTAACCCTGACCTAATCCCAAATCTAATCCTAAAACTAACCTTAACATTAAACCCAAACCAAACCCTAAAACTCAACCTACCCCTACACCTAACTCTACCCTAAACCTTATCTTAACCCTAACAAGAACTAGCGAACCCTAAATCTTACGCTAAGACTAAACCTAAGCATAAACCTAACACTATCCTTAACCCTATCCCTAACTTTAACTGTATCCTTAAACCCAAGCTTAACCCTAAGACTATCCCTATCCTTTTCCCTAACTTTAACTTTATACTTAACCTTATGGTAATCCTAACCCTTAACCTAACCCTAAACCTGACCCTAACCCTAAAAATAAACCTAATGCTAACCAGAACCCTAACTCTAACACTAAATAAAACAATATTCCTAACACTAACCCACAATTAAGATTAACCCTAGCCCTAATCCTAACCCTAACCCTACTTAACACTAATCCGAACCCAAACCCTAAACAAACCCTAACCCTAACCCTAGCCCTAAAACTAATCCTATCCCTAAACATATTAACCATAACTCTAACACTAACCAGAACGCGAACACAAACACTATCCCAGCACAATCCATAACCCAAACTATACCAATACACCTAACCTTAATCCTAAACCTATTCCTAACCCTATCCTGAACCCTCACCCTAAACCTTTCACAAAACAATACCCTAAACATAATTTTAAGCCTTAACTTAACCCTAAGCCTATCCCTACCATAAACACATCACTCACTCTTACCTTAACCCTAACACTAAACCTTAACCTAAACCTTCAACAAACCCTAACCCTCACCCTCATCTAAACCCAACACTACCCTAACCCTCACTCTCACCCTAAACATAACTCTAATTCTAACCACAACCCTACTCTAACTTTTACCCTAACCCTAACCCTAAAACTATCCCTAATCCTAATCCTAACCCCAACTGTAATACAAAAATAACCTTAAATCTAACCCTAAACTTTACCTTAAATCTAACCCTAACCCTAACCCTGCCCTGACTCTAACCTAAACCTAGCAGTAACTGTAAACCTAAAACTAACCCTATCCCTAACCCTAAACTTATCTCTAAACCATAACCTAACCCTAAACTATCATCAACACTAACCCTATTGCTAAGCATAGCCTTAACCTAAACATAAACCTAACCCTAAACCTAAACCTAACCCTAAACTTAACCCTACCCTAAACCTTTTACTCACTCTAAACTTGACCCTAATCCTACCGTAAACCTTACAATAAACCTAAACCAAACTCAAACCCTGACCCTAACCCAAAACTAAACCTACCTCTTACCCTAACCTTCACATTTACCCTAAACATAACCCTAATCCTAAAACTAACCCAATCCATAAGAGTAACCCTAACCCTAACACTAAACCTATCCCAAAGCTTAATTGTAACCCTAACCCAACCACTAAATCTAAATGTAACCCTAAACCTAATGCTAAACTTATCCATAAACTTCAACCTAACACTAACCCTAACCCTAACCCTAACACTAAACCTCACCCTATTCCTAAACTTAACCATCACCCTAACCCTAAATCGAACCCTAAACTAACCTTAACCCTAACACTAACACTAAACCTCACCCTGACCGTCACCATCACCCTCATACTAACCCTAATTGTAACTCTGAAACTAACCCTAACTCTAACTCTAAAACTAACCCTGTTCTTAGCTCTAAGCGTAAGCCTAACCCTAACAATAATGTAACCTAACCCTAATCCTAACTCTAACCCTAACTCTAAATTTAACCCTAAATCTCATGTTTACACTACACCTAACCCTAAACCTAACACTGAAACTAACCCTAATCCGAAACTTAAACATAAACTTAAATCTATCCATAACACTAACCCTAAGTTTAACCCTGACCCAAACCTTAACCCTAAATGTATCAGCAAGACTAACCCTAACCCTAAACTTAAACCTAACCCTAATCATAGCCCTAAGAGTAATCTTAACCTAATACTATCCCTAAACCTATCCCTAACTTTAACTGTATTCTTAACCCTAACCTGAAGAGTAACCCTAGCAGTAACCTTAACCTAACACTATTCCTAAAACTATGCCTAACCCAAACTCTATCCTTAAACTTAACATTAACAGTAGTTCTTTCCCTCAACCAAATCCTAAACCTAACCTTAAACTTAAACCTAACAGGAACCTTAACCTAACACTGTCCTTAAAGCTATCCCTAACCCTAACTCTATTCTTAAGCCTAACACTAACCCAAACCCTAAATCTAATCTGAACCAAAAGCCTAACCCTAACTCTAACCCTAAACATAACCCTAACCCTTTCCCACACACTAAATGTAATCCTAGACCTAAACCTAACCCTAACGCTAACCCTAACTCTAACAGTAAACCTAAACCTAAATCTAATCCTAAACTTAAACCTAACCCTAACTCTAAATGTAACTGAAAAGATATACCTAACGCCATCCCACTCACTAAACCTAACCCTAGCCCGAACCCTAGTCCTAACCCTAACGTTAACCTTACCTCAAGCCCTAATCTTAAACTTAAACTTAACCCTAACCCTAAACCTAAACCCAAACCCAAATCTAATCCTAACCAAAATCCAAACCCTAAACCTAAATTTAAATCTAACATAAGTGGAACCCCAAAAGTAACCATAACCTAACACTATCCCTAAACTTAAGCCTAACCTTAAATCTATTCTTAACGATAACCCTAACCCTAACCCTAATTCTAACCCTAACCCTAATTCTAACACTAACACTAATCCTATCCCTAAGCATAGACATATCCCTAACTTTATCGCACACCCTAAACCTAACCTCAGCCCTAACCCTAACCATAAATTAACACTAAACCAAACCTAAACCTAATCCAAAACCTAACCCAAAACCTAACCTTAACCATAACCATAACCATAGCACTAAACATAAACCAAAGATAACACTATTCCTATCCCACAGTCTAAACCTAGACCTAGCCCTAACCATAATCCCATCCTACACTCTAAACCAACACTAGCTCTAACACTAACTGTAACCCTAACTTTAACCTAATCCTAACCCAAACCTAAACCTATCCCTAACAGTAAACATACACCGAACCTTAAACCCGAACAGAAACCTAAACATAACCCTTACCCTAAAATTAGCTCTAACCCTAACCCTATCCCTAAACCTATCCTTAAAACTAACCATAACCCTAATCTTAATCTGAACCTGAACCCTAGACCTAACCCAGTCCTTAATCCTAATCCTAACCTTAACCCTAACACTAACCCCACCCTAAACCTCTCACTCCCTCTAACTGATACCTCTCAACCTAACACTTTCAGGTTAGGGTTAGTGTTTTGGGTACAGTTAAGAACAAGTTTAGGGATAGTGTTAGGGTTAGGGCTAGGTTTAGGTTTAGGGTTATTTTTAGGATTCTGTTTCAGTTTAGGGTTAGTGTTTTGGTTAGGTTTATGGTTAGTTTTATGTCTAGGGTTAGGGTTAAGGTTACTGTTAGTGTTTTGTTAGGTTTAGGGTTAGAACTGGGGTTAGGATGTGGGTTAGGGTTATGGTTATGGTTGCATTTATTATGTTTAGGGTTAGAATTAGGGTTAGGGTTAGCGTTAGATTTAGGGTTATGTTTAGGGTGAGGAAGAGGGTGAGGGTTAGTGTTAGGCTCAGGGTTAGGGTTAGGGTTAGGGCTAGGGTTAGGTTTATGTTCAGAATGATAGATTTAAACTTAGGGTAGGGTTAGTGTTAGGTTAGGGTTCTGGTTATGGTTAAGGTTTTTCATATGATTATGGTTAGGGCTAAATTCGGGTTTAGGGTTATGTTTAGATGGAGGGTTAAGGATTACAGTTACGTTTAGGGTCAGGATTAGGGTTAAGGCTAGGGTTAGGGTGAGCATTAGGTTTAGGATAAGGCTTAGTTTAGGGTTAGGGTTACAATCCCAACCCTATTGAGGATTAAGGATTACAGTTAGGTTTAGGGTTAGGATTAGGGTTAAGGTTAGGGTTAGAGTCAGGGTGAGCATTAGGATTAGGATTAGGCTTAGTTTAGGGTTAGGGTTAGGACTAGGGTTTGGTTTAGACTTAGTGTAAGTTTTAGGGTTAGGGTTAGGGTAAGGTTTAGGGTGAGTGATACGTTTAAAGTAGGGTTAAGGTTAGGGCTGGCCTTAGGGTTTGAGTTATATTTAGGGTTCTGTTTCAGGTTAGGTTTAGCGTTTTGGTAAGGTTCAGTGTTAGGGTTAGATTTAGTGTTAAGTCAGGGTTAGGTACAGGTTAGAGTTAGGGTAGGGTCAATGTTAGGGGTAGGGTCAATAATAGAGTTTGGGCTAGGGATAGATTCAGAGATAGTGCTAGGTTAAGGTTACTGTTAGGATTACGCTTATTGTTAGGTTTAAGTTTAGGGTTAGGGTTAGGGTTAGGGTTAGGATTCAGGATAGAGTTAGGGTCAATGATAGGTTTAGGGATAGTATTATGATAGGGTTACTGATAGGGATACACTTAGAGTTAAGGTTAAGGAGAGAGTTGGGATTACAGATAGGTTTAGGGATATGTTAGGCTAAGGTTACTGTTAGGTTTGTGCTTAGTGTTAGGTTTAAGTTTAGGGTTAGGGTTAATGTTAGAGTTACATGTAGGGTTACGGTTATGGTTAGGATTAGGGGATAGTTTTAGGTTTATGGTAAATGTTAGGGTTGTGGTTAGCTTAAGTGTTAGGGTTAGGATTAGGGTTACGGATAGGTTTAGGGTTAGAATTAGGGTTATGGTGAGGGTTAGGGTTAGGGTTAAGTCTAGGGTTAGCGTGAAAGTTAGGGTTAGGCTTATGTTTAGGTAGAATTAGGGTTACAGGAAGGATAGCAGTTTTAGGGATAGATTTAGGTTTATGATTAGGGTTGGGTTAGGGTTAGTGTTAGGGATAGGGTTAGTGTTAGGGATAGGGTGAAGATTAGGTTTATGGTTAGTGTCAAGATTATGATTAGTCTTATATCCCTGGTTAAGAACTCCACACCCCTGAACCAATGCAGCCCCATGCTCCAGGACCCTGCTGATGGTTCCCTAGTCTGGGAACCTAAAAGAGGGTGCCCTGGTGCTCTGGCTCCACACCATGTGGTGGGGGTTATGGT
>NW_008344298.1:937-9841 GCF_000622305.1 Nannospalax galili | reverse complement strand
TCCTGCTGCTGCTTCAGGAATCCCTTGTACAAGTTTTTTTCTGGTGTCCTTCCCTAGCAAGGATATGGCTTCATCCTCTTCCCATTCTGTGCTCAGCACAGCGATATAAAAGGAACTCATTATTGTTTCCCAGGAGCTTCTTCCATCAGGTGACCTGGTCTGTGGGGGGCTAGTGGTGTTTCTCAATGACTGTCATGATCTCAGGACCCTTTCTTTCCTCCCTCTATCACCTTTCCCATTGAAAGTTTCAACTGCTCTATGGTTGACAGTCACCACTCTGACCCAGAATGGTTGTGGTGAAATGATGAAAACATAGGAGTAGGGTTTGTAAAGATTGCTAGCTGTTTCCAAGAAGGTGCTCACAGTGCCAGGAAGGAGTGGATCCTGTTGTAGAGATGTCCAGGCATCCCTACTCAGCCGAAGTACTCCACCACCATGGTTAGAAGGTACTGTGTGGAGACAGACATCTGGTGAGCCAGAGAGGTTGGGCACTGGGCAGAGGGTCAGTAATCTTAATCATCCCTGAGACCTTCTTCCAATAACCACACCCCCAAAGACACACAGAAGATTTCCTATAGATCCATATCCATTTGCCTGCGGGCATGACCTGGTAGGAAATCCAGGAAGACTGTTTTACTTTGGGGGTGTTATGTTGATAAGAACGGACAGATCTCCAGTCATCTACCGTTGAACAAACCCCTGCAGGGCTTCTCATTCCTTGACACATCTCTATTATTTTGCCTGGGGGCCGTGACTCTGGAGACCATCTGTTGCTGCAGATACCTTGTCAGTCACACTGAGTAACAGGCCAGCTACCAAGAAGCTCTGGAACACAGGATCTTCTGCAAAGAAAGGAAGAGTGAGGTAGCTTGGAGGGTCTGTCTCGTGGGGTGAGTGCAGTGTGGGCTTCCATCTTCAGGGATTCTGTGAAAGGAATTGGTGAGCTCCTGTGTTTCAACCTGAGCTGGTCCCTAAGAGGAAGCAGATTCCTACCTCCAGGAAGGTCTAAACTTTACTATCATAAATGGAAGCTGTTTCTTTCATTGACGCACACATAATGTTTTGCATGTTAAATTTTTGTTAATTAACCCTGACACTAAATCTATCCCAAACCCTAACTCTATCACTAACCTTAACCTAAACTAAACCTAAAACTTAGCATAATGCTAACTCTAATGCTAACCCTAAATGTTAACCTATCCCTAATCATTACCCTATCCCGAAACCTAACCTTAAACCTTACCCTACTTTTAAAAGTTAACCTAACCCTATACTTAACCGGAACCCTAAACTTAATGCAAGCCTAACCATAACACTGTCCCTCACCGTCACCCTCACTCTAACCTATAAACCCTAACCCTAACCCTAACCCTAACCCTAACCCTAACCCTAACCCTAACCCTAACCCTAACCCTAACCCTAACCCTAACCCTAACCCTAACCCTAACCCTAACCCTAACCCTAACCCTAACCCTAACCCTAACCCTAACCCTAACCCTAACCCTAACCCTAACCCTAACCCTAACCCTAACCCTAACCCTAACCCTAACCCTAACCCTAACCCTAACCCTAACCCTAACCCTAACCCTAACCCTAACCCTAACCCTAACCCTAACCCTAACCCTAACCCTAACCCTAACCCTAACCCTAACCCTAACCCTAACCCTAACCCTAACCCTAACCCTAACCCTAACCCTAACCCTAACCCTAACCCTAACCCTAACCCTAACCCTAACCCTAACCCTAACCCTAACCCTAACCCTAACCCTAACCCTAACCCTAACCCTAACCCTAACCCTAACCCTAACCCTAACCCTAACCCTAACCCTAACCCTAACCCTAACCCTAACCCTAACCCTAACCCTAACCCTAACCCTAACCCTAACCCTAACCCTAACCCTAACCCTAACCCTAACCCTAACCCTAACCCTAACCCTAACCCTAACCCTAACCCTAACCCTAACCCTAACTATCCCTAAACTTAACGCTAACCCAAACCCTAGCCCTAACACTAACTGTAACCTGAACCCTAACAGCTAACCATAATGTTAAGTTTGACCCTAAACCTCACACTAACTCTAACACTAACCCTAACCCTAATCCTAACCCTAATCCTATCCATAACCTTAACCTTAACTGTAAACCTAACTGTAACCCTAACTGTAACCTTAACTCTGTCGCTATCCCTAACCCTATACCTAACACTAACCTGAATGCTAAACCTAACCTTAACAGTATACCTAAACCTAACTGTAAACTTAAACCTAACCCAATACCCAAATATAACCCTAACCCTAATGCTAACCTTAAACATAACCCTAACTGTAACCTTTGCCCAAACCCCAGCTCCAACACTAACCTGAACACTAACCTAACCCTAACCCTAACCCTAATCAAAATGTAAGACTACCTCTCACCCTAAACTAAACCCTAATTCTAACCTTATCCTAACATCAAATCTAATGTTACCCCTAACTCTAATACTAAGCCTAAGCCTATCCCTAACCTTAAGCCTCAGGCCTGCCCTAAACATTAACCCTAAACGTAAACATACCCCAACATTCAACCTACCCTAACTTTTACCCTACCCTAAGCTTAACAGTACCCCAACCCTAATCCTAAAACTAACCTAAACCATGACAGTAACCCTGCCCTAATATTAAATCTATCCCAAACCCTAATTGAAAACCTAAACATTATCCCAACCAAAAGTGCTAAACCTTACCATTACCATAAGCCTAATGCTATCCCTAACCACAAACCTACCTTTAACCCTAAACCTAACCCTAACCAACTCCCTAACCCTAACCTTAACTCTAACTTTACCCTACTCATAAACCTAAGACTAATCCTAACCCTAATCCTAACCCCAAGCTTAACCCTAATCCTAACCCTCACCCTCAACTTCACCCTCACCCTAACACTAACCCTAAACCTAACACTTATACCTACCCTAACCTTAACCCTAACATTAAAACTAAAACTATCCCTAATCCTAACTGTAACCCTAGTCCTAACCGTAATATAACACTAAACCTACTCCTAACTCTAACTTTAAGCCTAAAATTATCCCTAACCCCAACCCAAATCCTAACCCTATCCCAATCCCTGAAACTAACTCTGTCCCTAACTTATCCCTAACCCCAACCCAAATCCTAACCCTATCCCAATCCCTGAAACTAACTCTGTCCCTAAATTAACCCTGACCCAATCCTAACCTGACCCTATACCATACACTACACCTAAACCTAACACTAACCCTTACCCTAATTATGATCTGACTCTAATCCTAACGCTTATCCTTATCCTAAACCTAACTCTAAACCTAATTAATCCTAACCCTAAAAAAAATCTAAACTTAAAACTAACCCTATATGAAACCCTAACTAGGAGTTTAACGTAACCCTAAATCTATCATTAACCCTAACACAATCGGTGAAACCTTACCCAAATCCTAAATCTAATCCTAACACTAACCCTAACCCTAATCCTAACCCTGAAACCATGCCCTAAATCTAACCCTAAGTCTAACCCTAACCCAAAACCTAAGTAAACCCTAACTCTATCCCCAAACATAACCCTAACCTTAACCTAACCATAACCCTAACCCTAAACCTAAACTTAACACTAAACACAAACTCAAACCCAAAACCTAATACGAAACCTAACCCTAACCCTAATTCTAACCCTCCCCAAAACCTAACCCTAACCCTAACCCCAACCCTATACTTAATCCAAACAATAAAAACCCTCAATCTTAACCCGGACCATAAACCTAATATAACCCAAACCCTACCCCAACCATAATCCTGAGATTAACCCTAACCCTAAACCTGAAACTAATTCTAACCCTAACTGTTAATCTATCCCTAATCTGATTCCCAACCCTAATCCTAACAATAACCCTAACCCTAATACTGAAACTATCACTAAGCCTAGCTCTAGTCCTGAAGGTAATCCTATCCTTAACCCTAATCCTAGCCATACCTCTAACCCTGACCTTTCCCTAAACCTGACCCTAAATGCGATACTATTACTAACCCTAACCTTAACCATAACTCTAACCCATGCCTTACCCTAACCATAACCCTAACTGTAACCCTAAAATTAACCCTAACCATAAGAGTAACTCTAAACCTAACCCCAATTCTAACCCTAATCCTATACATAACTCTTACCCTAACCCTAAGCCTAACCATAATCGAAAACATAGTCCTAATACTAAACTTAAAAATACCCCAACCCTGACCCTACTATAACCCATACATGTCCCCTAACTCTAAAGCTAACCTAAATCTAAACTTATCCCCAACCCTAACCCTAACCCTAACCACAACCATAACCATAACTCTAACCCTATCCCTAAGCTTAACTGTAACCCTAACCTGAACAGAACCCTAAAACTGAATCTATCCATAACACTACCCTAACCCTAAAATTATCCCTAACCCTATCCTTACTCTAACCCTTATCCAAACCCTCACCCTAACCCTAAACCTGACACTAAACCAGGCCCTAAACTTAACACTAAAATTATCCCTAACCCTAACCCTAAACTTAAACCTACCTTAAACATATCACTCACCCTAAACCTTACTCTAAAGCTAACCCTAAAATATACACTAAACCAAAACCAATCCCTAAGCCTAAACCCTATGAAACCGTAACCTTCCCCTAAACCTACCTAACCCTATCCCTAACAACCCTAAACCTAACCCAAAACCCTAACACTAAACCTAAAACTAAATCAAAACATAACAGCAACCCTAACCCTAACATTAAACCTATCCCAAACCAGAACGGTAACCATAAACCTAACCCTAACTAATCCCTAAACCTAAACATAACTTTAAATATAGTCCTCACTTTACTCATAAACCTATCCCTAACCTTAACTGTAACCCTCACCATAACAATAAACCTTAGCTTACTCTTAAACCTAACCATATCCCTAAACATACACCTAACCCTAACATAACCCTAAAACTAACCCACATTCACCATATCCCTAACCCTACCTGTAAATGTAAACCTGTCCATAAAACTAACCGTAACCCTAACACTAACACTAAATATAACCCTAAAACGTAACCTAAGCTTAATCCTAACCCCGAGCATAACCGTAACAGTATCATTAACTTAATACTATCTCTAAACCTATCCCTAACCTTAACTCTAAACTTAACACTAACCCTAGCATACCTCTAGCAGTAACCTTAACCTAACACTATTCGTAAGCCAAGGCCTAAACCTAACGCTAAGCCTAACCTTAAACTTAAGCCTACCAATAATCATAATCCTAACAGTAACATTAACCTACCACTATACATAAACCTATCTCTAACCATAACTCTATTCTTATCCCTAACCCTAATAAACTTAACCCTAACCCTTACCATAACCTGAACCCTAAACCTTACCCTAATTCTAACCCTAACCCTACCCCTAACCCTAAACCCAAACCCTAACCATAAACCTAACCATAACCCTAACTCTAACCCTAACCAGAACCCTAACCCTAAACTTAACGTAAACCTAATCTATTCCCAACCCTAACTCTAAACCTAAAACTATCCTTACCCTTAACCGTAACGTAAATAACTCTAACCCTAACCAGAACCCTAACCCTAATCTTAACGTAAACCTAATCTATTCCCAACCCTAACTCTAAACCTAAAACTATCCTTACCCTTAACCGTAACGTAAATAACTCTAACCCTAACCAGAACCCTAACCCTAATCTTAACGTAAACCTAATCTATTCCCAACCCTAACTCTAAACCTAAAACTATCCTTACCCTTAACCGTAACGTAAATAACTCTAACCCTAACCAGAACCCTAACCCTAATCTTAACGTAAACCTAATCTATTCCCAACCCTAACTCTAAACCTAAAACTATCCTTACCCTTAACCGTAACGTAAATAACTCTAACCCTAACCAGAACCCTAACCCTAATCTTAACGTAAACCTAATCTATTCCCAACCCTAACTCTAAACCTAAAACTATCCTTACCCTTAACCGTAACGTAAATAACTCTAACCCTAACCAGAACCCTAACCCTAATCTTAACGTAAACCTAATCTATTCCCAACCCTAACTCTAAACCTAAAACTATCCTTACCCTTAACCGTAACGTAAATAACTCTAACCCTAACCAGAACCCTAACCCTAATCTTAACGTAAACCTAATCTATTCCCAACCCTAACTCTAAACCTAAAACTATCCTTACCCTTAACCGTAACGTAAATAACTCTAACCCTAACCAGAACCCTAACCCTAATCTTAACGTAAACCTAATCTATTCCCAACCCTAACTCTAAACCTAAAACTATCCTTACCCTTAACCGTAACGTAAATAACTCTAACCCTAACCAGAACCCTAACCCTAATCTTAACGTAAACCTAATCTATTCCCAACCCTAACTCTAAACCTAAAACTATCCTTACCCTTAACCGTAACGTAAATAACTCTAACCCTAACCAGAACCCTAACCCTAATCTTAACGTAAACCTAATCTATTCCCAACCCTAACTCTAAACCTAAAACTATCCTTACCCTTAACCGTAACGTAAATAACTCTAACCCTAACCAGAACCCTAACCCTAATCTTAACGTAAACCTAATCTATTCCCAACCCTAACTCTAAACCTAAAACTATCCTTACCCTTAACCGTAACGTAAATAACTCTAACCCTAACCAGAACCCTAACCCTAATCTTAACGTAAACCTAATCTATTCCCAACCCTAACTCTAAACCTAAAACTATCCTTACCCTTAACCGTAACGTAAATAACTCTAACCCTAACCAGAACCCTAACCCTAATCTTAACGTAAACCTAATCTATTCCCAACCCTAACTCTAAACCTAAAACTATCCTTACCCTTAACCGTAACGTAAATAACTCTAACCCTAACCAGAACCCTAACCCTAATCTTAACGTAAACCTAATCTATTCCCAACCCTAACTCTAAACCTAAAACTATCCTTACCCTTAACCGTAACGTAAATAACTCTAACCCTAACCAGAACCCTAACCCTAATCTTAACGTAAACCTAATCTATTCCCAACCCTAACTCTAAACCTAAAACTATCCTTACCCTTAACCGTAACGTAAATAACTCTAACCCTAACCAGAACCCTAACCCTAATCTTAACGTAAACCTAATCTATTCCCAACCCTAACTCTAAACCTAAAACTATCCTTACCCTTAACCGTAACGTAAATAACTCTAACCCTAACCAGAACCCTAACCCTAATCTTAACGTAAACCTAATCTATTCCCAACCCTAACTCTAAACCTAAAACTATCCTTACCCTTAACCGTAACGTAAATAACTCTAACCCTAACCAGAACCCTAACCCTAATCTTAACGTAAACCTAATCTATTCCCAACCCTAACTCTAAACCTAAAACTATCCTTA
Source organism: Nannospalax galili (assembly GCF_000622305.1). Classification (NCBI taxonomy): domain Eukaryota; kingdom Metazoa; phylum Chordata; class Mammalia; order Rodentia; family Spalacidae; genus Nannospalax; species Nannospalax galili. The sequence goes on along the minus strand of NW_008344298.1, from coordinate 2,409 downwards.
CCCTTAACCGTAACGTAAATAACTCTAACCCTAACCAGAACCCTAACCCTAATCTTAACGTAAACCTAATCTATTCCCAACCCTAACTCTAAACCTAAAACTATCCTTACCCTTAACCGTAACGTAAATAACTCTAACCCTAACCAGAACCCTAAGTCTAAACTTATCCCTAACCCTAATGCTTATGCCAATACAAACCCTAACCCTAATCTTAATGTAAACCTAATCTATTCCCAACCCTAACTCTAAACCTAAAACTATCCTTAACCTTAACCGTAACGTAAATAACTCTAACCCTAAACCTAACCCCAATTCTTACCCTAACTCTAACCCTAAACCTAACACTAACTCTATACCTAATCCTAACCCTAACTATAAACACAACCCAAAACATGACACTACCTCTAATCATAAACCTAACCCTAAGCCTAAAACTGTGCCTGAAACTAAAATTAACACTAACCCTAAATGTAAACCTAAACCTAACCATAACACTAACCCTAAAGTTAAGCCTAACCCTAAATAGAGCAGTAACTCTAACCCTAACCAAACTCTAATCTGAACCCAAACCCTAACTCATACTGAACCCTAAACATATTCCCAACCCTAACCATAACCCTAACTCTACCCTCCCCCTAACCATGACCTCAAATCCATCTCTAAACCTATCCCTAACCCTAACCCTAACCCCAATCCAAAACGTAACCTTAACCCTAATCCTAACCTTAAAACTAATTACTTCCCAAAACGTTAACATAAGCCTAACTCTAATGGTAACCATAAAATTAACCCTAGCCCTATCCTTAACCCTAACGCTAACCCTAAACATAACCCTAAACCTAACCTTAACCCTAAACATAACCCTTAACAGAAATCTAACCCTAAACTTCACACTAAATCTAACCCTAGCCCTAACACTAACTGTAAACCTAATATTATCATAATTCTAACTCTCACCCTAACCCTAATCCTAGCCCTGACACTAACCCTAAACCTAATATTTTCATAACTCTAACCCTCACCCTAACCCTAACCCTAACACTAACAGTAAAACAACCCCTAATCTTGAACCTCAACCTAAACCTACCCCTATTCCTAACCCTAACCTAATCCTTATCCAAAGTCTAAGCCTAATTCTAAAGGTAAAACTAAATCCAACCCTAAGCCTAAAACAATCCTTCACCCTAATAATATCCCTAACCTTAATCCTAACCTTTACCCTAAACATAACTCTACCCTAAGCCTTACCCTCTGCCTAATCCTAACCATAACCATAAACCTACCTCAAACCTAGCCCTAAACCTAACATTTACCCTAACCCTGAAGCTAACCCTAACACTATTCATATCTCAATCCCTAACCCTAAACCTACCCTGAACCTGAACCCTAACCAGATCTTAAATATTATCTAACCCTAACTCTAATGCTAACCCTAACACTAACCCTAAACCTAACCTTAACCCTATCGCTAA
>NW_008344298.1:0-414 GCF_000622305.1 Nannospalax galili | reverse complement strand
GATGTAAGACAAATAAACCCTTTCCTCCCCAAGTTGGTACTGGTCAGAGTGTTTTGTCACAGCAATGAAGAACAAACTAAGACACTAGCCCTAACCCTAAATCTGCCCTAACCATACCTCTAACCCTACATTAACCTTAGTATAACCCTAACCCTAACACTAACCCTAATCCTAGCACTAACCCTAACCCTAACCCTAAATCTAACGCTAACCTTAACCTTGACCCTAAACATTACCATAATGCTAATCCTAACCCTAATCCTAGCCCCAACACCAACACTAAACCGAGCTCTAACCCTAAATCTAACCCTAACCCTAAACATAACCTGTTGGGGTCCTCTGTTATGCAAGTAGAAGTCTCTGCACGTCCGGATAGCTTACGAGCTCGGAAAACCATGTGCTGCAGACTCCTTC
>NW_008344297.1:0-232 GCF_000622305.1 Nannospalax galili | reverse complement strand
CCAATGTGCCAACACTAACTCCACATGTGCCATTATATTGTTCAAATGTGCAATCACAATTTTATAATATGACTTCTCAGTGTTCCATTGTGCCATTGCAACGCAACTATATGCCATCACAATGCACATTGTGCCAAATGATGCACAATTGTGTCGTTAGCATAATCAATTGTGTCATTACCATGCTCCATATGCAAACACGGTGCTCAATGTCCCCGCACAATCCGCAAAT
>NW_008344296.1:0-264 GCF_000622305.1 Nannospalax galili | reverse complement strand
GTGGAAGATACATAATGGTGAGACATTTTAAAAAATACTTTCTTATTTTTATTTTTTGTGTGTGAATATATTGCCTGCATGTATGTAAGTGCATCCACATAGTACAATGCCTGCAGAAGTCAGAAGAGGGTGTTGGAGCCTCTGTAACTGGAATTAAGGATGGTTGTTAGCCACCATGTGGGTGCTGGGAATTGAACCCTGGTCCTCTGCCAAAGCAATCAGTGCTCTTAACTGCTGAGCCATCTCTCCAGAAACTTTTTAAAT
>NW_008344295.1:0-1056 GCF_000622305.1 Nannospalax galili | reverse complement strand
ACAGGGAGACCCTGTCTCAAAAAGACCAAAAAAAAAAAAAAAGCCAGAGAGAACCATATTAGTCCAACAATCTACTGACAAATTATATACAACTAGGAATATTTTTATGATGACAGGAAAAAAAAGAACAGACACTTATTGTATGGGAAGTCTTGTAGTAATGTCATACTGTAAAAGACACTTCACTATTTACAAACTCTCAGGAAAGCAGGGTGTGCAGTTTAGTTTTTGTCAACATAACACAAACTGTAGACATTCAGAAGGCAGGAACCTCAATTGAGGAATTTCCTTCATCAGATTGGTTTATGGGCATGTCTATGGGTATTTTCTTGATTTCTGATTGATGTAGGGACCAACCCAATGTGGGCAGTGCATCCCTGGGCTGGTGGGCCTGTTTTTTAAGAAAGGTAGCTGAACAAGCCAGGGGAAGCCAGCCAGTAAGCAGCCTTCCTCCATGGTCCCTGCTTCATCTCCTGCCTCCAGGTTCCTGACATGAGTTCCTGCTGTGGCCTCCCTCTATGATGGACTGTGACCTGAAAGTCAAATAAACCCTTTCCTCCCCAAATTGGCTTTGGCCATGGTGTTTGAAATTCATAGTATTTGATTTACCTAAATCAAAGTAATTATTCACTGAATTTCATAATTCCTAGCATAAATTCACGAAGTCATTTGTTCAGTTTACTCCTTTTTTCGAAGGTTTAGCAGAAACTGCCAATCACATATAGGTTTTGAAACTCCTGTGGTATTTTTTATTTGTTTTGTTTTTGTTTTTACTTTTAATTTTTTAAAAAGTACTTTTCTTTAGATAGGCTGACTAGATTCACCAGATGGACAAGTAGTGGGGAATGGCTGGGGGTGCCAACAACACCACAGACAGTAGCAGGGATATCAGAGTATAAGGGCTCTTGTGGGGGAGGGAGGCTATGGGAGGGTGCCATCTGGGAAGTGGGTGTATAGTTGAATGAGATGGTTTGGGATGTTCTGTGTAACACACACACACACACCCACACACATACACACATCAACAAATTTTAAAGTATTTGAGGAGAAAGTATG
>NW_008344294.1:245768-246809 GCF_000622305.1 Nannospalax galili | reverse complement strand
TGTTTTATCCCTCCATATTATTTAAAACAGAGGTAATATCTCAGTTCAATTTCTGTTTAGGAACCTGGACATTATTTAAACATGTGGCTAAGGTGTTCCTGAAACATGACCTTTGGATTCTTGCTTAAGACCCGATGTCTGGGAAAAAATAAATGAGTTCAGTGCATCTCATACAGGGTTTCATAATTTAGTGTTTAATGATGTAATCTCCACTTACCTCATCTGTGGCATAAAACAATTTGTTAGTATCTCTGTAGCTCAGCATTGTCATCTGAATGTGTTATGGCTTTAGACCACTGTATTTTGTAACGAGAATAGATACTGATTGTTCCGTGTGGTTTTAATGTGTATTTTGTAAAATTATGGAAAATCTGAGCTGAGATAGCCTAGTCAGCAGAGGACTTGCCTCAGTAGATTGTGTTCCTCAAAAGCATGAGGGTCTTAGTTTGATCCCAGAATCTACATTAAAAAGAAGCTGGGCATGGTGTTATGTATTTGTTGTCTAAGCATTGGGAAGGTGGGAAGATTTGAAAGGCATATCCCTGTTTCTTGCTGGGTATCAGCTCTATCTTACTTGAGTTTCAGGCCAGTGTCAAAGTTTCTCAAATATAAAAGAAAGTGGAGAGTGCCTGGGAATGACAGCAGAGCTAGACTGCTGGTTTCCACATGTGCACACACACTCAAAAGCGTACCTGCATACACATGAACATTCACACGTAAACATCAACACCCAAAATTAGGGAAAAATTTGATAGTAGCAGCATTGAAAGCCATATATTTATTGTTAATAGCACTCTGGTAAAATGCCCTTTGATGTGAAGTTATATCATTTCTGTATGAGGACATTTTATTTTTGTTTTCATCTATTTGCTTATGTTTGTAGACAAATGACTGTTAGTTTTACTTCTGATTTCCAGAGCCTTTGCATTATCTTGCCCTGTAGGAATCCATGAAAAAATAAGATCCTGTGTAAACACTGAATGGATGTATCCTACATTGACTTCAACACAGTTAGTGCTTTCCTGGTTCTTATTTCTCCCC
>NW_008344294.1:239120-245113 GCF_000622305.1 Nannospalax galili | reverse complement strand
ACAGTGTTTGAAAACACTGGGAAAAGACTACCAGACCCAATTAAAATTTAATTGGTCAAATTTATTAGGGCTATAGCCATCCATGGTCCCTAAGTTAGATTCAGGACCCAAGACCCCAAGGGAGTGAAACTATAAAGGCAAAAAATATAAATACCATGGGAATTTCATCACACATGAGTAATGCCAGGTGGTCATGAGTATGGTCAGGACGCCCAAGTTAGCAGATAAGCAAACTACTGAAGCCAGAACAAGTTTGTGTTAGTCCTTCTCTTAACAGATGTATAGAGACCTTGACAGTAAGGAACTTTCAGATTACTATTGTTCTTTAAACTTGGCTAGGCAAGAAGCTCAGCTGCAGTGTCTGGGAGGTGACCAAGGTCAGCTACTTGAAACACAGTACTTTTCTAAAGGGAAGCAACTAAGTTCAGACTTGACCTTGAAGCTAGCTATTTTTCTAGCTTCTGAGGTTTAAAGTGGCTTTGTATAAAATGAAGAAAATGAAGTTACTCTGGCTCTTACAATCTGGGGACTCCACTTGGGGCCATTACAATCCTACCTTTTCTATAAGTCAGTAAGAGTACAGAGAAGAGATACAGCAAGTTAATCATTCAGTACTTAATTATTTATATGTGATCTCCAATCCCAGCACACTGTGTCCTCTACTGGAGCCTAAAGAAACATTATTTACCATGAAGGATGCAATTTATTGGTGTGTTATTTTAAAGTGATTGCTACTTGAGAAACGGTTGTGGTATTTGATGGCAAATCTCAAGAATAAAAGAACATGCATCATAATGACTGAATTTTTATTATGAAAATAGATATAGGTTATAAATTATAAAATTGAATATGTCATGAAATGTTATCCATCAACACCTTATGCATCTTCTTTAAGACATGGAGATGTATACGGATTTTGGAAATATTGTCATAATAAAATTACAAGTCAAAAGATGTCTGTCCTTCAGATAATGCTGTACATTATCTGAAAAGCATTTTAAATCAATATGTTTATTAACAGAAATTTAAGAGTTACCCGCTGACACAAAACACTACCTTTCATGAGGTAAAGGTGTATATTACTTATATGACATGTAGATGTTTTGAAGGTAGGTTTAATAACTATGACTTGCAAAGCAATACTGACATGAAAACTGTTGTCTATCATTTTTGTCCAAGATAAAACCTTCCTTCCACTTTAGAGGGAAGCTGGGTAAACTACAATATTCTACAGAAAGATAAGCAACAGGAAGTCTAAAGGGAGGGAAGAAACAGGATGCTCAATAGGGAGGTAAACAGCCTGATGCTTTTAGGGTGTTCAATCCTGCAAGGAAGCTTGATAAGCTGAGGAAGTAAACACTTCAATAGATTCAGGAAGTCCATGAAATTGACTAGGTTCACTAGCCCACTCCATTCCTAAGCTTCTGTAAGCCCTTAGGACTGCAGAGAGACACTCAGGACAGCCAAGGTGCTGGGAAGATGATCCGCAGAGCTGCCTAGAAGAAGCAGAGATGAACTGAGTTGCCTGGAAGAGGATGAAATCTGAAAAAGACAATGTCTTACCTGGTGAGCTGCCTTAAGGCTGTGAAGTAAGCTCTAGGTATCCTTTTTCTTGAGTAGGGGTGGGCTTTTGGTGATGCAGCTGTTTTTGAGTAATCTCTATTCTTGTAAATAAACCCTCACTCATATTGCTGTAAGTAACACCAATAAGGCTTGCAGATTCAACAAGCTGGATTTTGGTGGTAACTTTACATTGGTTTAGTGCTGGTCCTGTGTCTCAGGTGAGTAGATGTTTGGGCATGTCTCCCCTGGAAGGTGTCACACAATAGAAACATATGCAAGAAAATCTGCCCAGGACATACATGGTGGCCAAGAAGAGTCTATAACACTATTTCCAGGAGACAACTGTTAACTTTGAGGGGTAACTGTGCAGAAGAATAGAATCACACAGAGATTCCAAGAAGTGAAACTTTGTGTATTTATTCAGATCTCTATAAAATGTCTATGGCCTTATTATTCTGAATGTGTGTGATCTTGACAGACCTCTATAAAATATATGTGATATGTAAACATATAAAATGAGTATCATTAATAATGGTAATAATAAATATTAATAGAACATTTTATAAATGCCAAGAAACATTCTAAGACAGTGGTTATTAACTTTAGTGAAAGAAAGAAATATGAAAATTTTAAAGCAATTACTATTATTTGACTTTTTTTTGGTCTGAGAGAGACTATTAATTTTTCTTTCTTTCTTTCTTTCATTTATTTATTTATTTATTATTTATTATTTTTGGTGTTTTTGAAACAGAGTCTCCCTGTAGCTCCAGCTGTCCTGGATTTGCTATGGAGACCAGGTTGGCCTCAAACTCACAGAGATCTTCCTGTCTCTGCCTCCCGAGTGCTGGGATTAAAGGCATGCACCACCATGCCTGGCCGAGACTAAATATTTAAATATTGGCACAGGTGAATATATTGTTATACCAAGATAAAAAATCTAAACAATCTCAAAGGTTTCACTGAAATTTTCATACTACCATCATTTATATAGTATTTTATTTTCATTTTTGGTATGATGAAATTGCTCATTTGTGTTTATGAGCCACCATATACATTTGCACTTTTCCCTTTCAGTGAATTAAATCAGCTGAGGTCAGTGTTTTATCTGAGATGAATTGAGAGATTCAGTCCCTGAATCAGGAAGCCTGAAGAAAAGTCAATTCAGGCATTATGGAGATTGACAGGCTGTAACTTTGGAGGTAATGATGCCCTCCACTGTCAATGAGAGAGAGGCTTCTTATCAGAAACGGTGCTAAGCACTGTCACCATTCCATTACAGAATATTGAATCAACACAGTGACAGGTAAAACCAGGATAAATCACCACTCATAAGGACTCCAAAAAAAGCAAGGTTTATTTTGGAAGTCACCTGGGGTGACATTCAAACTCCGTATTGAGGAAAGACCATCAGTTTGCAGGCTGCTGGCTGGAGGCCTTTAAGGGGGTTAGGGAATGTGGAAGATGGGAAAAATAATTCAAAATAGTTTTGGCGGGATGCCAGGGTCTATACATTCTGAAACTCATCAGGAGGGAGCAGCTTGTGCTGAGACAGCTCTTGCAACAGTTAGGTCCTAGGTGCAGAGGCCTGTTTATCTTCTAAACTTATCTTGGGAAACAGACTGTGTTGAAACTGTTTCCTCATTGTTGGAACAGAAGCTTCTGACTCAGTTACTGTATTTTGGAGGCCCCAGGGCCTGTCTTGTGTGGCTTTACTGCATTGGGGTAGGGTTGCCTGTAGACCAGGACTCTAGCACACAGTAGGAGCCATTTTCTCACTACATGTTTATGAGGTTGATAAAAAAGATGTGAATAAATAAATGTTCAGCTTTTTAAATTTACTTTTATTGTTAGTGTACTTTGCACATAACTACTTCCAAATTAAATAACAATTCAAATGAAATTCTTATCATTTAATCTTTTTGATCAACAGCAGGTGCAGTGCTCTCTAATGGTATATTTTTACACTAACATGATGGAAAATGTCCAGTTAATTATCCATGTTTCTCAAAATTTGATGTCTCCCAAAGTCAGTAATAAAAGTATGCTTAATACTTTCAAACAACAGTATTTGATGAAGCAATAGATGAAATACAGGATGAAAATAGACAAGTCCAAGAGTGGTAGATGTTGAGAATACAGACAGGAGCATAATGGTATGTTTCTGTTAAGAAATGACTTGAATTTTGTGTCAATTTTTGCAATTTCAGTTATTATATGATCTGCTACAATGGGTTTTATACCATTGGCTTAGAATACAATAAGATGTATTTGTCTGCTGCTTAATTCCATTTAGAAATTACCATACGTTTTTTTCTTAAATATGAAAGAAATTTTTTCATCCTCATATATCTTTCAGAAAAGATTAAACTGTGTTTTACTACGAACATAAATTTGTTACCCATAATGTTCTTGGCATTCTAATCTTGTTAAATTGAGTTACTCTTGGAAAGGGGCATAGTGCTGAATTTTTTCTAATAACGGTAAGTATTGTTGAAGGTGTGTACATCTGAAGTATACATATTTCAGTTAATTCTCATTTTGAAAATATATATCATATGGTATCCATGCTTGTAAACAGATGATTGAAGTATGATGACAGGTCTTTTGAGAACAGGTTTCACTGCATAATGTATTTAAGGATAAATGAGCTGTTCAGCAAGACCCAATCTCTATCAAAACAAACAAAACAAAATAAAACAGCACACAGCAACAGATTCTGAATATTAAAAAAACTACTTGAAAGACAAACTCCAACACACACACACACACACACACACACACACAGAGAGAGAGAGAGAGAGAGAGAGAGAGAGAGAGAGAGAGAGACTCACATACATAAAGTGTTTGGATATTTTTGAAAACACTTGTGATACCAGTGTTCACAAATCTGAGGCAAGAAAATTGCTACAACCATGACTTCAAGAATATCCAGGTACATCTAGAGAGGGCCAATATAAAAACAGAAAATAAAAAATTTTTAAATATCATGTATGTATAAGAATGTATATGAGTGTATATAGGTATCATTCTATCTACTTACCTATTGCAGAATTGGTCATTGTACCTACAAAATGATCTTATTGTTTTCTTGTTGTTTGATTTTATGTGTTTTGAAGGTGTACTAGTAATAGAGAATCACAAAATCTGACACTTGTCCCAGAATTCTACCTCATGGGATTCTCTGATGACCCAGAACTTCAGCCCATCCTCCTTGGATTGCTCCTGTCCATGTACTTGGTGTCTGTTCTTGGGAACCTGCTCATCATCCTGGCTGTCAGCTTTGATTCACATCTCCACACCCCCATGTATTTCTTCCTCTGCAGCTTGTCCTGGGCTGATATGGGTTTCATCTCAACTACAGTCCCAAATTTCATTGTGAGCATCCAAATCCACAGCAGAGTCATCTCCTATGTGGGCTGTCTCACTCAGATGTCTCTTTTTATCACTTTTGGATGTATGGATGCCATGCTTCTGACTGTGATGGCTTATGACCGATTTATGGCCATCTGCCATCCCTTGAATTATCATGTCATCATGAACCCTCGTGTTTGTGGCACTTTACTTCTGATGTCTTTTTTCTTTAGCTTTGTGGACACCCAGCTACATCTTTTGGTTGCATTACAGTTGACCAACTTCAAGGATCCTGAAATTTCTAACTTCTTCTGTGATCCTTCTCTGGTCCTGAATCTTTCTTGTTATGACACCTTCACAAAGAGAATAGTTCAATATTTAGTTAGTATCATGTATGGTATGTTTCCCATCTCAGGGATCCTTTATTCTTACTACAAAATTGTGTCCTCCATTCTGACCATGCCATCCTCAAGTGGGAGGTCTAAAGCCTTCTCCACCTGTGGGTCTCACCTCTCAGTGGTTTTCTTATTTTGGGGAACGGGAATTGGCATATATATTGGATCACTTCTTCCAGAGTCTTCCACAAACAGCACTGTATCCTCATTGATGTACTGTGTGGTCACCCCTATGCTGAATCCCTTCATATACAGCCTGAGGAACAGAGACATTAAAAGTGCCCTGAGAATGTTCTACAATAGAATAATTTAATGTCAGAGTGTATATCATCCATTCCTAATATAACAGCAGGAGCTAGGAAAATGAAAAGGAAGTACAGAGGTAGAGGGAAAGAAAGATCCTGAGAGAGAGTGAGAAAACAATAGTCGGAAACATGTTAACAAGGGGGAAATGGGGAAAATGAAGGTATGCAACTGAGAAAGAAGAGGGAAAGACATACAAGGAACCATGATAATCAAAGGAAAGAAGGAATTCATGAGAGGGGGAATAATAGGAATAACAGATAATCATGGGGAAATGGGGGAAATGAGTATACTTAAACTAGGGAAGGGGGAGGGAGGTTAGACAGGGAGAGAGTGTGAGAGGAGTGATAACTAAAGCTTAGGTGATGTAAAAAATCATGG
>NW_008344294.1:207034-238734 GCF_000622305.1 Nannospalax galili | reverse complement strand
GATGTACAGCAAATGTGTCCTAAACTGATTCATCACCAGACAGGATTATGATGGTGATAATAAGGAAGATGAAGAAATTGACAGTCACCAAAAGAATGAAGCTATTTAGAGAGCTTCCTAATTTCCAGGAAGTGTGTGTCCTGTGAACTTTGTTTTATTTCATGGGTTCCATTTCCCTATAGTTACGAATGTCAACATTTTTTGGCCTTAAATTTGTTAGTGTCTGAGGATGACCCTCATCTCTTCATCTTCCCATCTGCTGTTCTCAATTGCTTGAGTACAGATGTGTCCCACCACGCTTGATTTAATATTGTTATCTTATAGGACATGAAAGTACACATTGTGATTATATAACATGCAGTAGATTGTAATTTAGAAAACTGCACTTAAATATATATTTGCAGAGTATTTTAGTATGCGTATCCTGGGAAGTTGTTTCCTTGACAACCAAGCAAACTTTTTACTTTCATCTTAGTAGTATCCTCTCTCTCTCTCTCTCTCTCTCTCTCTCTCTCTCTCTCTCTCTCTCTCTCCCAACCTCTATCACCCTCTCTTTCTCTGTTTCTCTCTCTCTCTCCAAAGCTGTATCACCCTCTCTCTCTCAGTTTGTGTTTCTCCATCTCTCTCTCCCTCTTCTCTCTCTCTCTCTCTCTCTCTCTCTCTCTCTCTCTCTCTCTCTGTCCCAACCTCTATCACCCTCTCTTTCTCTGTTTCTCTCTCTCTCTCCAAAGCTGTATCACCCTCTCTCTCTCAGTTTGTGTTTCTCCATCTCTCTCTCCCTCTGTCCCTCTTTGTATTCCTGATACATGATAAAGCGAGCAGTATGTGTCAGCTGAACACACTGTATGAATTATGGCTGTAGATCACAGGCTAAGGTCCAAGAAAGAGTAGACACATTGTTAGATTGGGATTAGCCAGGTTTCAAGAGGATTAAAGAGAAACAAAAAAACACTGCCTCAAGAAGGCAGATTGTTCTTTAGAACAATGAAGGGTGACAGTCTCTCTGTACAGACTGCACACTTGAGGCAGAAAGAGTTTAATCTTTTAAGGGCAGAGAAAGTAGCTGGGGGCAGAAAAAGAGAAGAGGGACCAGGTAGAAAAAGAGGAAAGATCAAGGTAGAAAATATCAGCAGTTTTGTTTCTGCATCATGAGACTAAGAACATTAGATGCTAGCTTTCCACACATTATAGTATCTCCTCAGACATTGCAGTTTCCATGCTGGGGATTTCTTAGCTTGGGCTGAGGATAGATGCTTGGGTTTTCTCCATTTAGCCTTGGTCTTTCCAAGATGAGGCATTTGTTCTTCACACAACATCACACATCTGTGTCTTGTTGCCAGCCCTGGATATTCGTTCAAATTTCCTCAATCTTCCATCATGTTTGTTTAATCCCACATATTTTCAAAAGGAGATATAGAACAGTTTGTTAGTATTTCTTAAAGTCAGCATTATCATCTGAGTACACTATGACTTTAGACCACTGTGTTTTCAGTGACAAAACAGATATTATTTCATGTGGTTTTATTGTGTGTTGTGTGTACATAATTAGGGGAAATGCCTGAAGAGATAACTCAGTCACTACAATGTTTGCCTTAGCAGATTTCTTGCTGTGCAAACATGAAGAACTGAGTTTGATCACCAGAATCCACATTAGCACATTAAAAATAATCTAGTCATAGTGTCATGTGTTTGTAATCCAAGGGAAGGTGGGAAGTTGGGGTCAGGCAGGTCCCTGATTTTGCTGACTAGCTGACCTAGCTTTCTTATTGACTTCCAGGTTAATGTCACACTCTCTCTCAAGGAAAAAGAAGGTTGATAATGCCTGGGAATGACAACTAGGGTTGTTTGTTAGTCTTCACATGTACACACACACTTACAAGTGTACCTGCACATATATTAACACTCATGTATCAGCACACACACACACACACACACACACACACACACACACACACACATATATATATACAGAAATAAAATAATGGTAGTGAAAACTTTGATAGTAGTAACATTAAAAATCATAAATTCAGTAATTCTTGGAAAATATCCTTTGATGTGAAGTTACTATTTTCTGATTTCCATATGAAGACATCTTATTTTTTGTATTTAAGAAATTATTTAATAACCACATAATTAGTATAAGCATTTCATTACAACAGCACTGACATAGTCAATAATAGTTTCCAGAGCAAAGATGCATCTTTTTCAAAAATTGGTTATAAATTTTTATGTTCACAGTGTTGAGTTAATATAGTTACACAGGATTGTACTCAGTATAAACCATATAAGACATAAAATTGAATGAGGTGTTAACCATTAAAAAAGATCTCCATTTCTTTTTAAAATACGCCATTTCATACAGAAAAAAATCTTTTTCTAAATGCAATGAACACTTAGATGTTTGCATACGTGTCTCTAATCTCTATATATCTGATTATTACTACTCACAGTCAGCTATTCCTGATATCCTGGCACCTGAGCATCTATATAAAGTCTTCAGGCATATTTCAATGGCAATGTTTTTCATATCAACTAATCAACATAAATCAAATTTTATGCTTCTTCCTCAAATATAATTTATTTATTTGTTTATTTATTTTGGGTATTTCATACAGAACATCCCAAACATTCATCTTTGTACCTGCATCCCAAATGGCACCCTCCCATAGCCTCTCCCTGACGAGAGCCCATATACTCTGTCGTTCCTCTTACTGTCCAATGTGTTATCAGTGCCCCCAGCTGTTCCCCAATGCTAGTCCAACTGCTAAGTCCAGTCAACCTATCTAGAGTTCCTTGTTTTAGGACTATCAGCTCTTCTTCAGCTACCAGCAATCAGTTGCCAACATTCCTTTAGATAAGATTAGGGTCTGCTCTTCATCTTCCCAGTTCTATGCTGCATTACTGTCTGGGAGTCTTTTGGGTTACCTGGCCAAACACTCAAAGGAAGGCATTTCCTGTCTGTCATTGTTTTTTGTTATGTAGCCTTTAACTATACATATGGACTCTTAAAAATTATACTGATCACTTTAATCTTTGGTTATACTTTCCTTTTGGGTGTTTAAGACCGTAGAGTTGGCCCAGATTAACAAATTAATTTTTCTTTTAAGGTAAAATTATTTAAAAGTTTTTCTCTTAAGGATCTGTTCCTCTAGGGTCACATAGGCTTGGGAGGAGCCCTTGGCTCCTTTCTTTTACCAGTTCTACCTAGGTGAAGATAAGTCAAAATCCTTCTTGACCGTGACTCGCTTCATTTGGAAGCATGGAGGAAATATTTCCTCTTTGTTGACCCTCTGATTTGTAGACTGGAAATTGGCTCAAGTCCATCTGGTGGTATCCCCATGTCCTCCTTGATGAAGAGGACAGGTGATTCACCACAGTAACAGGACATTCTGAGAGAATGCCCTGGAACTTAGTCGATCTTGGAAGGTGAGCAAAAATTGTCCTTTAAGTCCCTTTCACCAGATTAATATAGGCCTCAAAGTATGGCTGTTAAAGATCCAAGAAGGTTAGTTCCACCAGTCTGGTACTTTTAATTACTGTGTACTACATAGATAAAGCTTGGACAAAAACCAAACGTCCTGAGATAAACCTTGACTAGACATATATTATGTTCCTTCATCTAGTTGTATGTATAATTTGTCAGTAGCTTGTTGAACTAATACGGTTCCCTCTGGTTTTTTAAAAACTAGCTAGGCATTATTCATCTCTTTGTTGTCTAACACTTCCATGATGGTTTTCCCTTTTTCCCCATTTCACCCTTAATAATACCCTTCTCCTATAGTCCCTCCTGTCTTGTGCACCTTCTTTCCCTTTATTCTCAAGTTTCCTTGTTTAACCCTTCCCCCCCTCACCATTAAAATAACCCCATTTTTATCCATATCTCCTTTACTTACACCTGTTTCCTACTGTTCTCTTTTAGACTCCTTTTTTTCCTTTACTTCCCTGGTTCCTTTTCATTATTCTGGTTGCTGGAGTTATGGCTGGATACATACTCGCTTGTAAGGATTTGGTCCTATTATCAACATATGAGGGAGAACATACATTGTTTTCCTGAGTCTCTGTTACTTCGCTTAGCATAACAGTTTCTAGTTCCATCCACTTACCTGCAAATGTCATGATTTAACCTTTCTTTACTGCTGAGTAAAACTCCATCATACAAATGAACCATATTTTCATTATCCACTCATCAGTTTATGGGAACTTCTGTTGCTTCCATCTCTTAGCTATTGTGAAAAGAGCAGTAACAAACATGGATATACAAGTGTCTCTGCAGTAGGATGAGTTCCTTGGGTATATGCCAAGGAATGGTATAAGTTCATTTTTAGTTTTTTAAGAGTTCTCAGCACTGTTTTCCTTAGGGATTGGAGAAGTTTACAATCCCACCAGCAGTGAATGCACGTTCCCATTTCCCCACATCCTCTCCAACATTTGGAATCATTTCTTCTCTGGATGTTAGGCAGACTATTGCTGTTGAACACATTTTTAGATACTTTTAGCCACCTTTATTTATTCTTTTGAGAACTCTCTGTTCAGTACTTAGCCCATCTTTGAATTGGGTTACTTATTTCTTGATTCTTTGTTTTTTGAGTTCATTATATATCCTGGATGTTAAACCTCTGTCAGTGATGAAGATTTTCTCCCACTCTGTGGGTTTTCTCTTCACTTCCTTGGTTGCTGCCTTTGATGTACAGAAGCTTTTCAGTTTAAAGAGGTCCCACCTGTTCATTCTTGACCTTGTTTCCTGAGCAATTGATGTCCAGTTTAGAACATCCTTTCCTACACCTATATCTTGTAGTTTATTGCCAATGTTTTCTTCTAACAGTTTTAGAGTTTCAGGCTCCACACTGAGGTCTTTGATTAATTTGGAGTTCACTTTTGTGCAAGGTGAAGACAGGGGATTAGTTTCATTCTTCTACATTTAGAGATCGAGTTTTGCCAGCACCATTTCCTGAACATGCTGTGTTTCCTCCAGCCAAAGTTTTTGGGCCGTTGTCAAATATCAGATAGCTGAAATTGCATTTACTCAGATTTGGGTCTTCAGTTTTGTTGCATTGATCTATGGTTCTATTTTTGTGCAAGTACTATGTTGTTTTTATGACTATAACTCTGTAAAACAGTATAAAATCTGGTATTGTAATTCCCCACATTGCTCTTAGTGCTCAGGGTTGCCTCAGCTATCTGAGGTCTTTTGTACTTCCATAGGAATCTTACAATATTTTTTTCCAATTCTGTGAAGAATGTCAGGGGCATTTTCAGTGACATTGAATTGAATGTATAAATGGCTTTTGTAGAATGGTAATTTGCACAATATTAATACTTCCAATCCATGAGCATGGGTGGTCCTTCCATTTTATGTTGTCTTTCTCAATCTCTTTCTTTATAGATTTAAAGTTTTCATTGTTGAAGTCTGTAATGTCTTTGGTAAGATTTATTCCTAGATATTTTTTGAGGCTATTGTGAAAAGGAGTGTTTCCATGTACTCTTTCTCTGATTGCATGCTATTGGTATATAGAAAGGTTACAGGCTTTTGTAGATTAATTTTGTAACCTGGCACTTTACTGAAAGTGTTAATCATTTCTAGGAGTTTTCTGATGGAATTTTTGGCATCTCTTCGATATACTATCATTTCATCTGCAAAAAGGAATAATACGATATCTTCTGTTCCAATTATTGCTCCTTTAATTTCCTTCTCTTGCCTATTGCTTTTGCACACATTTCAAGCACTATGTTAAAAAGGAGTGGAGGCAGCGGACAGCCTTGTCTGGTTCTTGATTTTAATGGGAATGATTCCAGTTTTTCTCCATTTAGAATGGTGTGGCTGTGGGTTTGTTGTATTTGTCTTTAATTATGTTGAGGTATGTTCCCTCTAGTCCAATTCCCTCTAGTACTTTGAACATAAATGCATGTTGAATTTTGTCAAAGACCTTCTCTGCATCTATTGTTGTTGTTGTCTTTGAGTCCATTTATATGATTTATAATGCCTATTGACTTACATGTATTGAGCCATCCCTGCATCTCTGGAATAAAACTTACTTAATCATGGTTGATGATCTTTTTGATCTGTGTTTGTATGTGATTTTCAAGTATTTTGTTGAGAATTTTTGCATCTATGTTCATTAAAGATATGCATCTACAGTTGTCTTTTTTGTTGTATCTTTATCTGGTTTTGTTATTAGCGTCATTCTGGCTTCATAGAAGGAATTTGGAAGTTCTCCCTGCATTTCTATATTTCTCAATAAATTAAGTTGTATTGGATATAGATCATCTTAAATGTCTGGTAGAATTCTGCTGTAAATCCATCTGATCCTGGGCTTTTTTTTAGTAAGGAGGTTTTGTACTGCTGTTTCAATTTCCTTATGTGTTATGGGTCTGTGTAAGCTGCTGATCTCTTCTTGGTTTAGTTTTGGTGGTTCTCAAGCTTTTAGATACCATTTCTTTTAGGTTTTCAAAGTCAGTAGCATTTAGGTTTTTAAAGGATTCATTTATAATGTTCTTGATATTTTTGGTGTCTGTTCTGTTGTTTCCCCTTTCATCTCTGAATCTGTTGATCTGGAGTTGCTCTTTCTTTCTTTTGCTTAACTGGGCTGGGGGGGTTCTGTCAATCTTGTTTATGTTTTCAAAGAACCAGCTCTTGGATTCATTGATTCTTTTGCTGTTTTGTTTCTACTTCATTAATTTCTGTTCTGGTTTTTGTTATTTCTTCTTGTCTGCTGGGTTTGAGTTTTGTTTGTTTTTGCTATTCAAGTGTTTTGAGTTGCAATTTTGTCATTTATTTGTATTTTTATGATTTTTTTTCTGTATACTTTTTTCTTTATTTTTTAGAAGCATTTCCTTATAGCTTTAACATAATAACAATTTCCAGAGCAAAGATACACCTCTTTCAAAAGTGGCTATAAAATTTTTTGGTTACTGTTGGATTAATACAGTTATACAATTTTGAACTCAGTATGAACCCTGTAAGATATAAAATTGAATGAGTTTTTAACCTTTAAAAAAGATCTCCATTTCATTTTAAAATATACTGTTTCTTAGAGAATGACTCTTTACTTTGCTGATAACACTTAGATGTTGGCTCATGTGTCTCTCATCTGTATGAACCTGATTATTACTAGTCATAGTCAGTTGCACTTGGATCCTTGGCACCTGTGTATGAATAGAAAGTCATTGGGGAGATTTCAGTGGTAATGTTTATCACCTCTACTAATTAACATGACATAAATTTTATGCTTCCTCCTCAAATATAACTAATTTTTAAATTTTTTTAATCTTTGTGTGTGTATAGCATGCAGAACATTGCAAACCACCATATTCATCTGTACACTTCCCAGATGGCACCCTCCTATAGTCTCCCTCCCCACTAGAGCCCTTATACTTTGTCGTCCCTGCTACTGTCTGCTGTGTTATTGGCACCCCAAGCAGTTGCCCAGTACTTGTCTATCCAGTGAATTTCGTCAGCCTATCTAGAGGTATTTGTTTGAGGAAGGTCAGATGTTCCTCATTTAGCAGCAAACAGTTGTTAATATTCCTTTAGATAAGACTGGAGTCTGCTGTTCATTTTCCCAGTTCTATGCTAAGTTACTATTTGCAAGTCTTTTGGGCCACCCTGGTGAACAACTCAAAAGAAGGTATCTCCTATCAGGCATTGTTGCTTGTTATGTAGCCTTTAGCTATGCATATGGACTCTTAAGAAATTATACTGGGTCCTTCAATCTTTGGTTATACTTTCCTTTTGGGTGTTTAAGGCCATACAGTTGGCCCAGATAAACCAATTTATTTTTACTCTTAAGGGCGTTCAGCTCTGCCTATGTGAAGATAAGTCAAAGGTCCTACTTGACCACGGCTGGCTTTGCTTGGAAGCATGGAGGAAATGATTCCTCTGTGTTGACCCTCCTCTTTGTAGACTGGACACTGGTTCAAGTCCATCTGATGGGGTCTCCTTGGCCTCCTTGATCAAGAGGACAGGTGACTCCCCACAAGTACAGGACATTTTGAGAGATGCTCATAGTCCCCTGGAACTAGTTGATCTAGGAGGGAAAGGAGCGAAAACTGTCTTTATGTCCCTCTGACCAAATTATTATAGGCTTTGAAGTATGTCTGTTAAATATCCAAGAAGGTTAGTTCCACCAGTCTGGTACTTTTAATTACCATGTGCCATGTAGATAAAGCTTGGTAAACACCAATTTTTCTCAGATAAACCTTCCCTAGACATATATTTCTTAATCTGGTATGTGTAATTTGTCAGTAGTTTGTTGGGCTAATATGGTTCCCTATGGTTTTTAAAACTAGCTAGGCATTATTAATCTCTCACATTTTCTAACCATTCCACCAAGGTTTCCCCAATTAAGGTGCCCCCATTTTTCCCATTTCTCTCTTAATAATACCCTTCTTCTATGGTCCTACCTCTCTTGAGCTCCTTCTTTCCCTTTATCCCCTAGGTTCCTTCCCCTTCCCTCCCCTCCCTTAAAGCAAACCAATTTTTATCCATATCTCCCTTGTTAAGGCCTGTTTCTACTGTTCTTCTCTTTCAGACTCTTTCTTTTCCTTTACCTCACTGTTTCCTTACCCTTGTCCTGGTTCCTGCAGTTATGTCTGTTTGCATAATTATTTATCAGAGTCTGATCTTAGGATCCACATACGAGGGAGAACATACGTCATTTTTTTTTTCTGAGTCTGTGTTACTTCGCTTAGTATAACAGTTTCTAGTTCTATCCATTTACTTGCAAATTTCATGATTTTATCTTTCTTTACTGATGAGTAAAAATCCATCATATAAATGAACCTCATTTTCATTATCCACTCGTCAGCTGAGGGACACTTAGGTTGCTTCCATCTCTGAGCTATTGGAAAAGAGCAGCAACAAACATGGATGTACAAGTGTCTGCAATAGGATGAGTTCTTTGCCTGTATGCTAGAGAGTGGTATAACTGGGTCAAATGGTAGGTTCATTTGTAATTTTTTAAGAGTTCTCTACACTTCCTTCCATAGGGTTGAATAAGTATGGAGCCCCACCAAGAGTGGATGAGTGTTCCCCTTTCCCCACATCCTCTCCAACATTTGGTATCATTTGTTTTCTTGATTTTAGCCAGTTTGACTTGGGTAAGATGAAATCTTAAAATGGTTTTAATTTCCATTTCTCTAATAGCTAGTGATGTCGAACATCTTTTAAGATGCTTCTTAGCAATCCTTATTTCTTCTTCTGAGACCTTTCTGTTTAGCTCCTTAGCCCATCTTTTAATTAGGTTACTTCCTTTCTTGATTCTTTGTTTTTTGAGTTTGTTATATATTCTGGATGTTAAAAATCTGTCAGATGTGTCACTGGTGAAAATTTTCTCTCATTCTGTGGGTTTTCTCTTCAGTTCTCTGGTTGCCTCCTTTGATGTACAGAAGCTTTTTAGTTTAATGAGTTCCCATTTATTGATTCTTGACCTTTCTTCCTGAGCAATTGATGTCTTTTTTAGAAAATGCTTTCCTACACCTTTATCTTGTAGGTTATTGCCAATGTTTTCTTCTAACAGTTTCAGAGTTTCACATCTGACATTGAGGTCTTTGGAAAAGACTTTTGTGCAAGGTGAAAGATAGGGATTTAGTTTAATTCTTCTAGAGGTGGAGGTTCAATTTTTCCAGCACCATTTGCTGTCCATGCTGTCTTTCCTCCAGTGAATGTTTTGGCACCTTTGTCAAACATTAGGTGGCTGAATTTGCATGTACTCAGATTTGGGTCTTCAGTTTGGTTCCATTGATCTATGGGTCTTTTTGTGCCACCATGTTGTTTTTATGACTATAGCTCTGTAATACAGCTTAAAATCTGGTATAGTAATCCCCCCAGCATTGCTCTTAGTTCTCAGGTTGCTTTGGCACTTTCGTGAACATGTTAAGAATTTCTAGGAGTTTTCTGGTGGAAGTTTTGGTGTCTCTTAGATACAATATCATATCTTCTGAAAAAAAGGGATAATTTGATCTCTTCTTTTCCAATGACTACTCCTTTAATTTCCTTCTCTTGTCTTATTGCTCTTGCAAGGGTTCCAAGCACTATGTTTAGGGGAGTGGAGATAGTGGACAGCCTTGTCTGGTTCCTGGTTTCAATGGGAATGATTCCAGGTTTTCTCCAGTTGGAATGATGTTGGCTGTGTGTTTGTTATATATGGCTTTAATTTTGTTGAGGTATGTTCCCTCCAGTCCAATTCCCTCTAGGGCTTTGAACATAAATACACATCATGGACATAAACACAAATGCTTGGCTGGTACTTTAGTAGGTGCATCTATTTATATGATTAATGATGTTTATTGACTTGCGTATATTGAACCATCCCTGCAACTCTGGGATCAAGCCTACTTGGTCATGGTGAATGATCTTTTTGATGTGTGTCTGTGTGTGGTTTGTAAGTATTTTGTTGAGAATTTATACGTCTATGTTCATTAAGGATATGGGTCTATATTTTTCTTTTTTGGTTGTGTCTTTACCTGGCTTTGGTTTTAGAGTGATCCTGGCTCATAGAAGGAATTTTGAAGTTCTCCCTCCATTTCTATCTTTTTTAATAAATTAAGTAGTATTGGATGTCAGTCTTCTTTAAAGGTCTGGTAGAATTCTGCTGTAAATCCATCTGGTCCTGAGCTTTTTTCAGTCGGGAGGTTTTTATTTACTGTTTCAATTTCTTTTTGTGTTATGGATCTGTTTAAGCTGTTAATCTCTTGTTGGTTTAGTTTTGATGGTTTCCATGCATTTATGTATATGTCCATATCTTTTAGGTTTGAAATTTAGCTGCATATAGATTTTTAAGGTATTCCCTTGTAATGTTCTGGATCTTTTTGTTGTCTGTTGTGATGTTTCCCCTTTCATCTCTGATTTTGTTGATTTGGAGGTTCTCTTACTTCCTTTTGGTTAACTGGGCTAGCAGTCTGTCAATCTTGTTTATCTTTTCAAACATCCAGCTCTTGGGTTCGTTGATTCTTTGTATTGTTTTCTTTGTTTCGATTTTATTAATTTGTGCTCTGATTTTTGTTATTTTTTCTTGTCTCCTGGGTTTGTTTTTCATTTGTTGTTGCTTTTCAAGTGCCTTGAATTGCAGTGTTAAGTCATTTATTTGTATTCTTTCCAATTTTTAAATATAGGGATTTAGAGATATAAACTTCCTTCTAAGGACAGCTTTCAGCATGTCCCAGAGGTTCTGTTGCATTGTATTGTGCTTTTCATTTAGTTCTAGGAAAACTTTTATTTCTTTCTTAATTTCTCTTTTGACACATTCATCATTCAGGAGTGTGTTGTTTAATTTCTGTATGTTATGTATTTACTAGGGCTTCTTCCAGTGTTGATTTTAAGCTTTATTGCATTGTGGTCTGATAGAATTAATGGAATTATTTCAATCTTTTTGTATTTGTTGATGTTTGATTGTGTCCCAGTACAAGGTTGAATTTGCAGAAGATTCTATGGGGGAACTGAATAGAATGTATACTCTTTGGTGCTTGGGTGGAATACTCAGTAGATGTCTGTTAGGTCCATCTGATATATGCTATTATTTAATTCAGATGTCTCTGTTAACTCTCTGTACTGTTGACCTATCTAATGGAGACAATGGGGTATTTTAGTCCCTGACTATTAATGAGTTGGGAATAATCTGGGTCATAAAGTCCTGGAAGTTTTATGAAGTTGGGGGCACCAGAGTTTGGTGAATGTATGTTCATGATTGTAATATCTTCTTGGTTTATTGTTCCTTTGATCAGAATGAAGTCACCCTCTTTATCTCTTCTGATTAGTTTTTGTTTAAAGTCTATTTTGTCAGATATTAGAATTGCAATGCCTGCTTTTTCTTAATACCATTTGCTTGGTGTATTTTTTTTCCATCCTTATGGTAGTGTCTGTCCTTGAAAGTGAGATTAGTTTCTTGCAGACAACAAAAAGATGGGTTTTTTTTTTAATCCATTCACATAGTCTGTGTCTTTTGACTGGGGAGTTCAGTCCCTTGATATTTAGACATATTAATGAAAGATGTGTATTGAATCCTGTCATTTTTGTTTCTGTTCACATTCTTGATATAGCTGTGCATTTACACAGTTATACCTTCACTGAATTGTTTTCTGTCAGCCCTTGTGTATAGACGTTCCTTTCTTCAGCTCTTTGTATTGCTTCAACAACTCTGTGAAGGGCTGGTTTTGTGGACATGAATTCCTTCAGCCTATTTATGTCATGGGTTTTTTTTTCCCCTTCAACCGTAATAGACATTTTGGCTGGGTAAAGTAATATGAGTTGGCATCTATGGTCATTTTGAACTGGGAATACTTTGGTCCAGAATCTTCTGGCCTTCATAGTTGGCACTGAAAAATCAGCTGTAATCCTGATGGGTTTTCCTTTATATGTGACTTTTTTTCTTTTGCAGCTTTTTCATTGTTCTCTCTATTCTGAATGTTTAATGTTTTTACTATGATGTGCTGTGGAGAGTTTCTGTTCTGGTCCTGTCTATTTGGTGTTCTATAGGCTTCTTGTATTTGTATGGGCATATCTTTTTAATTCAGGGAATTTTCCTTCTACAATCCTGTTGAACATCTGTTCCAAATCCTTATCTTGGGATTCTTCTCCTATCTGTATGCCTATGATTCATGTTTTATTTTTTTATGTGTCAAACAATTCTTGCATATTCCATTCTTATATTTTCTTAAAGTTTCATAATCTTTGCTTGAGTGGTCTAATTCATCCACTTTATCTTTCAGTCTTGATATTCTGTTTTCAATTTCATTCATCCTATTGGTGAGGCTTTCTTATTCATTTCAACCTGATTATTCTTAAATATTTCTAGCTCTTTTCTGAATTCATTCAGAAATTTATCCCTATCTTCAGTTCTTTGATTTCTTTGTGTGTTCTTTAAAGTCACTGAATTATTTTACTATGTTTGTAATTGTTCTTTTGAGTTCCATGCCATTTGTTTCTTCCAGGGAGTTCTCATTGTAGTCCTTTAGAGGGCTATTGGTGCTTGTTGAGGACTTACCCAGGAAAGAGGCTGGTGGGTTGTGCAGCCCAGGGAAGCAGAGGGAGGTGAGGGTGGGACCAAGACCAGAGGGCTTTTGGTGGTAGTGAGATGGGAGTGGGTGGGTCTGGATGGAAAAGTATCAGGAAGCACTGGTGGTTCCAGGCTGAGAGGTCAGCCCTTGTTTTCAGGAGAGAGGCTGGCAGTTTGTGCAGCCCAGGGAAGCAGCGGGAGGTGGGGGCAGAACCAGGCCCAGAGGGCTCTTGTGGTCCATGAGAAGGAACTGGATTTATCTGGATGCAAAGGATCAGGAAACAGTGGTGGCTCCGAGCAGAGAAGTCAACCCCAGTGTCTGGGGTGCCAAGACAAGAAATGGGCCAGTGCCCAGGCTAGGAGGAGACACTGGGCTGGGGAGGTGGGAGAGTGAATGAGGCTAGGGGAGTCAAGGCATGGTGTGCACCGCTGGACTTACCCAGGAAAGAGGCTCCAGATTTGCAGTCCAGAGAAGCAAAGGGAGGTGAGCCTTTCTGATTTTTTAATGTAGGCACCTAGAGCTATAAATTTCCCTCTAAGGACTGCTTTCAACATGTCCCAAGGCTTTTGTTGTGTTGTATTGTCCTTTTCATTTAGTCTCAGGAATACTTTTATTTTTTTCTTAATTCTTCCTTTGACTCATACATCATTCAGGAGTGTGTTTTTTTAAATCTCCATGTATTCATGTAGTTATTAGGGTTACTTCTGGTGTTGATTTTAAGCTTTATTGCAGTGGGGTCTGATAGAATCCATGGAATTATTTCATTCTTTTTGTATTTGTTGAGGTTTGCTTGGTGGCCCAGTATGTGATCAATTTTGGAGAATGTTCCATGAAGCACTAAATAGAAAGTATATTCTTTGGTGCTTGGTGGAATATCGATAGATGTCTGTTAGGCCCATTTGATATATGGTATTGTTTAATTCAGATGTCTTTCTGTTCTGTTAGTTCTCTGTCCTGTTGACCTATCTAATGGAGACAATAGGGGTATTGAAGTCCCCTAGTATTAATGAATTGGGATAAATCTGGGTCTTTAAGACCTGTAGTACTGTATTTATGAAGTTGGGTTTGTAAAGCTTGGTGAATATATGTTCATGATTGTAGTATCTTCTTGGTTAATTGTTCCTTTGATCAGAATGACTTGACCCTCTCTATCTCTTCTGATTTGGTTTAGTTTGAAATCTATTTTGTCAGATGTTAGAATTGCAACTCCTGCTTTTTTCTTAGTGCCATTTTCTTGGAATATTTTTTTTTCCACTCTTTCATCTTATGGTAGTACCTATCCTTGAAAGTGAGATGGGTTTGTTTCAGACAACAAAAAGATGTTTTTTGTTTCTTAATCCATTCAACTAGTCTGTGTCTTTTGATTGGGGAGCTAGGTTCACTGATATTTAAAGTTATCACTGAAAGATGTGTATTGAGTCCTGTCGTTTTGATTTCTGTTTGCATTCTTGGTGTAGCTGTGCATTTCTATAGTTACACTTTCATTAAGTTTCTTTCTGTTACCCTTGGGTATAGTGATTCCTTTCTTCAGCTCTTTGTGTTGCTTCAAGAACTCTGTGAAGGGCTAGTTTCATGGACATGAATGCTTTCAACTTATTTAGGTCATGGAACATTTTTCTTTCCCCTTTGGCTATAATAGAAATTTTGGCTGAGTAAAGTAATCTGGGTTGGCATTTGTTGTCACATAGAATTAGGAATACTTTAGTCCAGGCTCCTCTGGTTTTCATAATTTGCACTGGAAAGTCAGCTCTCATTCTGATGGGTTTTCCTTTATATTTGACTAGTTCTTTTGAAGCTTTCAGTATTCTCTGTTTGTTCTGTACATTTAGTGTTTTTACAATGATGTTCCATGGAGACTTTCTTTTCTGGTCCTGTATGTGCTTCTTGCATTTGTATGGGCATGTCTGTCTTTAATTTTGACAAATTTTCTTATACAATCCTATTGAAGATATGGTCCATACCATTATCCTGAGATTATTCTCCTTCCTCTATGCCAATGATGCTTAAGTTTCATGTTTTTATGGTGTCACACAATTCCTGCATATTCCATTATTGTATTTATTTTAAATTTTTCATAATCTCTGCTTGAGTAGTATAATTCGTCCATTTTATCTTGATATCCTCTTTTCCATTTCATTCATCCTATTGGTGAGGCTTTCTCTTGTATATCATTTTTCTTTTGAATTCCATGCCCTGTGTTATCTATATGGGGTTCTCATTGTGCTCCTCTATAGGACTTTTGGTACTTGGTGGGGCTATATTATTTGCATTTTTCATGTTATTATTTTTCGCTGTGACTTTAACATGTGGATTTCTTTTGTAGTTTCTGATTCTTGTATGAAACACAAGCCTTCCTCTGTTGAGTTTAGACCTGCCTCTTTTTGTAAACTTTAAATGCCTTTGTGGTTTACTTGTCAGGCATGAAAAGCTGGTTGGTCTAGGCTTCAGGATCTCTCCTTTGATTTTATATTGTGGGGCTAGATGACTTTCATCCTGATGCTCAGGAGTTTCCACAGAGGCCCAAGTCAGATGAGGATGAGATGCTCTCAGACTTTCTGCTAAGGTTTCCAACCCTCTAGGAAAGATGCTAGCCTCAGGAAGTTGGGGGCCTGGCTGGCCTGTGTCAAGGGTCTGTCTCAGGCATGCAAATGTGAGATGGGGAAGGCAACAGGTCCTTTAGGACTTCTGAGTACTAGACAAAGGATTGGGTTTGTCTGGGTGCAAAAGGATCAGGAAGAAGTTGGGAGTCTGGGCCAAAAGGGCAGTGAGAAGGTCTAGGATGTCAAGAGAAGAAAAGAAATGATCCAGTACCCTATTCTAGGAGGAGAAATGGGGTTGGGGAGCTGAACCCCATTGGGGGAATGAACGTGGCTGAGGGAGTCAAGGCTCAGTGGGCTTGGTCAAACTTACACAGGAAACAAGCATGCCCCAGCAAGAACACCTTATTTTTGTCTTTGTATATATGCTTATCTTTGGGGATGTGTGACTAAGTTACTTTCACTTCTGATTTCCCTGAACCTCATGATGGAATATAGCCTATAAGATGAAATAAACTCTTTCTACTTCACATTGCTTTTGGTCACGATTTTTATCACAGCAACTAAAACTAAACCAGAAAACAAACTCTCATGGCCTAGTCTCACTTGCACATTGAAAATACCTCAAGTACTTGATGGTAAAATTCTATTTCTGAAGACATCACATACTTTAGTGATAACATATGGAGAAATGAAGCTGGTAGTGACCTGGAAGCTTCCTCCCTGTTGAAAGGTGTTATACAGGATATGGGGGGAGAAAAGTCATCGAAAATCTTACCCAACTGTGAATGCTGAACAGCCTGCAAGATAGGCCCATTCAGGCAACAGTGACATGGATGCAACAAGGCTTACCAAACACTCTCTGATTGGATTTAAGGCCTGCTGCACAGGATGGAGCTCATGCCTTGTACTATATAAATCTGCGACTGGGGAGGTCATAGGCCCTAAGGGAGAAACTATTATTTTGCTAAATGGAGATTGTATCAAACTGCCTATGTTTGATTGTGATGCATTTTCCTATTATATAAAGTAAAGGGAATACCACGGGAATTTATATTAGGCTACTTCCATAGAAATTCTCTACAGGGCCCACTTGCTCCTTGTGCTGCATACCTTTACTTGTCAACTTGACACACTTCGGTCAAGGGCGCCTCAATTGAAGAATTGTCTCCACTGGACTAGCCTGTGGCCATGTCTGTTGGATAGTTTTTTGATTATTGATTGATGTGGGAGGGCCCATCCCACTGTGGGTGGTGCCACCCCAGAGCAGGTTGTCCTATTTTTTTATAAGAAATCAGGCTGAGCAGGGGTCAGGGAAGCAATCCAGTAAGCACAGTTCCTCTACGGAATGTGCTTCAACTTTTGCCTCCAGGTTCCTGCCCTGATTTCCTATGTTTAGCTCCCTCAGTGATGAACTATGAGCTGGGAGATGTACGTCAACTTTCCTCACAAAGTTTGTAGTGGTCAGAACATTTTGTCATGGCAATTGAAGGCAAACTAGAACAATGCTTATGTTCTCAGGGTGCTGCTGAGAGGGTTCAGTTGGTGATACTACCAGCATTGTACTTTTTGCCCAAGATATTTTTGGCTATCTGAGATCTTTTGCGCTTCCATACAAAATTTATGATGATTTTTTTCTAGCTGTTTGAAGAATGTCATGGGTATTTTGGTTGGCATTGCATTGAATGTATACACTGCTTTTGGTAGATGATCATATTTCACATTATTAACTCTACAAATCCATGAGCACAGTAGATCTTTCTATCATCTAGTGTCTTCCTCTAACTCTTTCTTTAAATATTTCAAATTTTCATTGTAGACATCTTTAAGGTCTTTGGTAAGGATTATTCCCAAACATTTTATGTTTATTGAAGTTATTTCGAATGGGAAGGTTTCCTGAATTCTTTTTCTGGTTGCTTGTAAAGAGAAGACTACTGATTTTTGTTAAGTTGATTTTGTAACCTGCCACTTTACTGAAATTATTAATCACTTCTATCAGTATTCTGGTGGAATTTTTGGACCACTTATATATAATATCTTATCATCTTTAAATAGTGATAATTTGACCTCTTTTCCAATTAATAACCTTTAATTTTCTTTTCTTGTCTTATTGCTCCCACGAGATTTTTAAGCACTGTATCAAAAAGAAGTGGGGATGATGGACAGCCCTGTCTGGCTCCTGATTTTAATGGGAATGTTTCCTTTTTTCTCCATTTAGAATGAATGTTGGCTGTAGGATTGTTGTATATAGCCTTAATTATGCTATGTTCCATGTTCCAGTCAATCCAATTTCCTTTAGAACTTGAATCATAAATGCATGTTGGATTTTGTTAAAGGCCTTTTATGTGTCTATTTAGATGATCAAGTACACGTGACTTCTGACTTTAAGTCCATTTACAAAATTTTATATGTTTCTTTACTCATGTATATTGAACCATCCATGCATCTCTGGAGTAAAGCTGACTTGGTCATGGCAGATAATCTCTTTGATGTGTGTCCATATGGAATTTGTGAGTATTTTGTTGAGAATATTTGAAACTGTCTTCATTAAGGATATATGCCAATAGTTTTCTGTTTTGTTTTGTCTTTACCTGGTGTTAATAATAGAGGAATACTGACATCACAGATCGAGTTTGGGAGTTCTCCCTCTGTTTCAAATACAGTTCCATGGCACAATTCCAGGGCAGAGTTTCAAGAAATGTCTTAAGGAACAGATGTCCTCTGAGTTTGGGCCCAGTCCCAAAACCTAACTTAAGAGTCAAGGTGTTTTATTCAGGCAATGGTAATGCTGGATTCAAGGTCAAGTGTTGAACAAGACCATTGATATCTTTTGTTTCCTTGCAGCCTTCATAGCACCTACATAGCTAGCCTATGGGGAAAAAGTATCCCTGGTTAATAGAGGTTGAATTTTCTGTCCTAAATCCAAACTGTGTTCAGCAATAGGATCTTAGAATCTAGTTGTGGTGGGCAACCAAGAACAATGCCAATAGCCTCTGTTGTTTTATATGTCTCAGGGACCTCCCTAACCAACAATTCACAGGGATATCCACTGAAGCATGATTCAGGGTCCACATCATTAAAGAAAACTGACTATTCCTCCCCCAGAAATCATCAACTGCCAATAGTTTCTCATTTCTGGGTGGGGCTCATGAATCCCTTTCCACTCCAAGGTAGAATATTGACTGGCTAAATCCTGTGCAGATCTTATACAGATAAAAACAGCTGTTGAGAGTTCATGTGTATGGCAGTGTGTCATATCTGAAATGCTGTTTTGCTCCACTCTTCCATGACCTCTGTCTCTTACAATCTTTCTATTCCCGCTTCTGTGATGGTCTCTGAACCTTGCAGGTATATGATATAGTTGTATCATTTGTAGCTGAGCATGCTATAGACACTTATTTTCTGCATTTTACCTTCTTGTGAGTTTCTGCATTGATGTGGTCTGAGAGCTGCACTAATCTATGGGTATAGAGATATGAATTCAGAGGGAAGCTGATTAAGAATATGGATAACTTTCTGCCCAGAAGCATATATAGCACTTTCTAGTACTATGAAAGCTAGTAGGTGGGTCAGAAGCTCCCTAGTTGTACCAACTTGATTTCTCCACATCCTGTGATGAAAGTGTGTATGGCCTTCAAGAACAGAATTTTTCCATTTAGTTCTGTTGGGCAATATAGCAATGACAATAGCCTACATTGTTTGAGAGGCCTCTGGAACACCCCTGGCCAATAACTCAAGGAGAAGTATTCCATACATTGCATGGAGTTTTTTAGTTTTTTATTTGACACCTTTGTGTAGGGTTCAATTAAACATATGTGCATGTTTCTATAAATTTTCTAAAATAGTGAGTGTCCATATGCCTTTTACCAACATCTTTAGTGTTACCCTTCCCCACTGAATTACAATTGAAATCAGCAGGTCAAGATACACCCATGGGTGCAGTAGTGGCATTAATACTATCAAGGTAATCAATCACTTTCAGTTGGCCTTAAGGCTTCCTCCACAGGAGGAATTGTATGCCTGTAGTATAAATTTGGCCAGGAATCCACTATTGGAGAGTGCATAGGCCCCAGGAATGGACCTACTGCTATTATATTGCTAAAGTGACATAGTATCAAAATGTCTACTTTTAATGTTACGAATATATATATCTACACAGATTTGTTTTGCTAAGAAGTTATGTCTTTTCCTCATAGACCAGATAAAGCAAATGTTTATTACTTGTCTTTTAATCTTTTTTTAGAATGCATTTCTATTTAGAATAAATATCGTTAATACATAATATATGTATACATATCAATTTTTCAGTTGTTGGTTATCCAATACTCCTACAACATGCATGAAGAAATATTAAATTCCTAGCAAAGTATCTGAATATTGTATTTTAAAGATAATAGCTAATAAAATTTAGAGGTATGTGTCTGTCAAGACTACTGCAAATATTGTTCACTAAGTAACCATCATTGTTAAAATAATATTTTTATATCCATGATTATTCTTGCAATATTTTTATTTGAAAATTTACATTTTTTACAACTGTCAAGTGCCCAACTCAGTGGTATTACTGCATGCACATTGTTCTGTACCTGTCATTATCCATCTCAAGAGAGTTTTCACTTCCTTATTTGAATATTTGTGCCCAGTTCCCTATCTCCCCCATATGTAGCTCCTCATCAGTGCCTACTACCATTCTACCATAAAACAATATGAAAACTTAAACTCGTTGAAAGAAAATGTTCATTTTACTACAAAGCAGGATTTACAAGATAAAATGCTGAATTCCTATGCAAGTCTCAACATCAATTCCACCTAGATTCCATGAGTACAATTATACTTCTCCACAATCTGCCCAGGGAGTTTTTAACGTGCTTTTTCCTCAAGCTGTAGATGAAGGGAGAGAAGAGTTGAAATCACAGTGTAAATAAGTGAGCCTCCAACCCTTTTATAGTAGAATGTGACAAAACAAAGTACACACCAGCAACTGTTCCGTACAATAAGCAAATAACTTACAGGTGAGAGCCACAGGTGGAAAAAGTTTTATACTTGATGCCTGATGAAGTACTACAAGGGAATTGTATCCAAGAGATGGGGAAACATCCATATATGATAGCAAGAACATACTTGGTAATGGTGTTAAGAGATGCTGTCACAACAGACAAGACTAAGGACTTGCGAAGAATCACAGAAGAAATTGGAGATTTCCACATCCTATAAGCAGGTGCTGTTCAAAGTAATCAGATTCTGTGCCCGGGAGTCCAAAAGACTAGCCAGAAACCAAAACTAAAATGGTGCAGAGGTAAAGGGTCATGAATACTAGGTAAGTCAGAGGGTGACAGATGGCTACAAATCGATCAAAGGCCATCTCTGTTAGAAGCATGTCATCCACATGTACAAAAATTGTAAAAAGAGACATCTGAGTGAGGGAGCCCACATAGGAGGTTTTTCTGCTGTTTGGTAGTTGGCCACAATCATCACTGGGACAGTGGTGGAGATGAAGCAGATGTCAGAAAATGACAGCTTTCAGAGGAACAAGTACATGGGGGTGTGGAAATGGGAGTCACAAGGATGATAATCAGATTGCCATGAACTCATTAAGGGCATGGATATGTGTAGCCCAAAGAGGATGGGCTTTAGTTCTGAATCCTCTGAGAGACTCATTAATTGGAAAGCATGGGCATGTGTTAGATTGTATAATTGTGTATTGATTTGACACCATTTGAAAAAAATCAGTGGCTATGAGGAAATACCCATATAAACTAGCATCAACATATATCCAATGATATGAATATTTTAATTCAAGTATCTATCCCCAATGTATTCACATTTGACATAATCCGTACATCTATTACATTTCTTTTTTGTAAAATCTCCATGTGCTTAAACGCTCTCATTGTTTCCTCCCTCATTCCTTCCATTTCTGCTTTCAGTACATTTACCTGAATGATGTAGAAAGACCATGAACATGAGAGAGAAGAAATTCACTATCAAAATAAAATGAAGTGCACTGTTTTAAAAATAAACAAAACTGTGTAATAGCTTTCCTTATTTTGAAAGAATATTGTAATATAATATAACCAAGAAGCATTATATACCTCATTTTACTCTAAGACTTTGAATGAATGTATTGGCTAGCAATAATATTTTTTCTGTGTGTATGTGTGTGTGCATGTGTGTTCATATATATGTTAATGTGTATGTTCACATGCATGTGAGGGGGACAGTGTTCAATATCTGGTGTCTTACTCAGTTGTTCTCTACATATTTTTTGAACCTGGAGTTTGCCAATTATTTAGGCTGAGTGGACAATGACCTCCAGGGATCTGACTGTCTCAGGTCTTCATGTTTGTACCTAAGACACTTCACAGACTAAGCCATCTCTACAGCTCAAATTACAATATTTTCAACTGTGCAGGTTGCATTATATGAGACCGAAATTAAGGTTGATGATTTGTAATTAGCAAATGCTGTGGGCTTGTAGAGATTGCTCAGTGGTAAAGAACACTGGCTTCAGAGGACC
Source organism: Nannospalax galili (assembly GCF_000622305.1). Taxonomy (NCBI): domain Eukaryota; kingdom Metazoa; phylum Chordata; class Mammalia; order Rodentia; family Spalacidae; genus Nannospalax; species Nannospalax galili. The sequence continues at coordinate 216,690 of NW_008344294.1, read as the reverse complement.
TGGGTTCAATTCCCAGCACCCACATGCTGGGTAACTACAGTTCTAACTTATCTTCCAAGGGATCTGGCACCCTCTTATGACTTCTGTGGGCATTACAAGACACAGGAGCACTTACATACATGCAAGCAATATCCTCAATACACAAAAAATTAAAAGATATTAAATCAAATATTTTTTTTTCTTAAAAAGTACATCAGAATATGTCAGCAGAAATTCTATAATAAACAACACATATAGCTAAGAGTGAACTTTGAAGTTTAATGTACATGTTTTAATTAAATGAACACCATCAATGATATCAATGACCACATATGTGACATTAGTGCATGTTGTTTTAATGGTGACAGCATGCATAGTACCCATGTAAGCACAAACCAGATAGAATTCCCGCATAGAAGTGTGGAAGTGGGGAGGGAAAAAGGCCCAATCATAGCTGTCGAACTATTGGCAATCAATAGCTGCTGGGAGAGGAAGAGTCCATTTTCTTTAAGGATACGATGCTGCGTATGTTAACCAGGCTCCCTTGGATGGACCCACACCAAAGGACATTTGCAGAAACAAATTTTACTTGATAGATCAAAATTTATTGTATGAAATGCACAAAAATATCAATAAAAATAAAAAAGAAATCTCAAACTTGTACTACAACTTAGGAAATGTTTCCTGATAAAAAGGAATAATTCCACCAGTGTGAAAACATCGACATATTTATAATTGCAAATGTTAAAAGACACAGATTAGAAATGTTATGAAACAAAATAAGCATCAACAGCCTTAAGTTTCTATGCCAACCTGAAATAGGCAAAGATAAATTTCAGTTACAGGGTATTTGCCTAAATGACATGCCAGCTATCCTTCTCATTATAATTTGTAATAATAGCTACATCTTATTCTCTATTTAAGATATAATTTACAAATAATTCCAAAGGGAGAAACCATTCTTTGTATAAATCTTACTCAGTGTCATTGTCTCAACTAAAAATGACCTCTGATGATATTGCTTAGTATCAGAGACACTAAAAAGCACTCTTATGTCATAGAAACTGTAAGTAGCATACACAGGATTCAAAATCGAATCGAGTTAAGTCAAAATTGACCCATTGTCTCCTTTTGAGATGAAATGGGATGATTACAGGCATGTGCCCAGCTGCAGGAAGACTCTGTAGCTAGGACAAAAAGGACCCATGCTGAATTATTGTTTCTCTATAGTTTCTGTAATCTGTCCAGTGATTTCCATCTTGGCTCCCATAGCAGAAGAAACTAGATCCACTCAGTGTTTTGTCCTGTAATTATGAGTAAATGGAAAGGGGGAAAATGCAATGACTGGTTAGATTGGGAAATTTTTGTTTCTTTAATAATTTTCATTATATTTGAATAAGGGATGAAATATACATTGAAGACATCAACCACGAATGATCCAAAACCCACAGCTTTAAAATACATTAAGCAAGCCGGGTGTGGTGGCACACACCTTTAACTCGCCTTTAACTCGGGAGGAGGAGGAAGGCAGATCCTCTGTAAGTTTGAGGCCAGCCTGGTCTACAGAGTGAGTTCCAGGCAGCTGGAGCTGCAGGGAAACCCTGTCTCAAAAAGACCAAAATAAGTACATTATTCAAACAAATAAGAAAAAGAGGACATTTTTTAACAGACATCAATGCAAAACACAGGGCATGATGGAAAGACGGTCATTCAGGATTGACTCAGTGACCTCAGGCAACAGGCAGCAGGACGGGGGCTTGTTCCTTCCCCAAGGTTCTTTCTACCTCTAAACCACATGGTAACGTGTTGGGCATTTATTTATTTTTATTCCCTCATTTGATATTATTTTCTTTGATTTTTGAGATAAGATCTCAGTGTGTGAAAGGCAGTGTAGCCTCAGACTCCTGCCCGCCTGTTTTAGTCACCAGACTGATGCTATTACAGGTCCAGCCTGGACCTCTGGTGGGACCACACCTGGCTTTCATTTGCATTTTTCTAATGTTGACCGTCGATGTTTCAAGCAAAGGAATGAAGCATTTAAGCAAAAAGGAAAGGATGGCATTTATCCTTCAATCGTGCCTTGACCAAGATATTGATTTCTTCTTCATTTATTTTTTCATTTTCTCCCAAATGCTACCTCCTGTCTGCTCCCATCTCAGAGGCCAGATTTCTTTGCAGATCAGAAGATGTCTAGGTCTGTGTCTCTTCACTTATTACACTGTCTGTGATCTGAAACACCTGTGAGATGAATTCATGATAACTTAGAAATTCAAGGGATGGCAGATGGCCACAATTTGGTCATAGGCCATCACAGTCAGAAGCATGACAGCCGTTCATCCAAAAATGATAAGAAGAGGCATCTCGATGAGGCAACCTGTATAGGTCACAGTGCTGTGACCTTGGATGTTCAGAATCAACTTTGGAATGGTGGTGGAGATGAAGCCAGTGTCAGCCCAGGACAGGGTGGGGAGGAAGAAGAACTTGGGGAATCAGTGCTGACAGTCAAGATGATAAGCACTGTAATCAGGTGCATGTCAGAAACATTATAAATAGAATGGGCTGAAATTCTGGGTCCTCAGAGAATCCCATGAGATTGAATTCTGGGACTTGTTAGATTTTGTGATTTTATATTACTAAGACACCTTCAAAATCACAATGATCAGAAAAATAAAAATAATAACATCATTTTGTAGTACACTGATCAATTTTTCAATAGATAAGTAGATACATACATATAATCAAATACAATGGTGATTCATATATATTATTTGTTATTTTTAATATTAGCTATCACTGTCTTGGCCTGGATAGAGTTGAAGTCATGGTTCAGGCAATTTTCTTGCCCCAGCCTCCTGAGTGCTGCAATTACAAGGGTTTTCAAACACATTGAGAAACTATACATAAATGAGTCTGTGTGTTTGTTTGCTTGGTGTTTGTTTTTGGGAAGTTTTTTTTTCATGTTTCTATTTGAAATGTGTTGCTTAATGATGGTTGCTTTTGTCTTGCTTTCTGGAAGACAAGGTCTTGCTGAACAGTTCATCTGTCCTTGAACACATTTTGTGTCTCAAGCTGTTCTCAAACACATAATCATCATGGCTTGCACTTAAAAGTCTTCTGACTATGAACATGGACATCATACACTTACAACAATAAATAAAACTGAAATATATATATATCAGTTGTATACAAATTTTGACAATAATTCAGATCTTGAAAAACCTTCTGCACTGTACCCCTTTATGAGAGACTCAACTGGACAAGATTAGAAGACTAAGAATATAACAGATATTAAGTTCATGTGCACAGTAAAACAGTTTAGTCTTTTCAGATAAATATGAGAATAAAAAATACTCTGATATATTAAAACCTTACGGAATTTTTAATGACATTAAGAAGCAGAAAGCATCATATTATAAGGCAATGGCATAAACTTTTCTAGCTGATGATAATTATAGGTAAAATTGTGAAATCAAAAAGAAAATGGCTAACTCTCATAGCTTTGCAGGGCACTATGAAGGTAAGTATACCAATTATACCTGTCACCACTCATCAAAGAAGATTCTTTTTGCAAGAGACAGAGAATATTACAGAGTTCCACAGCTGGTCAAACACAGAGAATAAATGTCTGTGAGATGTCCAGCCCTAAGTGACATATCTACAATGCAACTTCCATACCTAAGGCCCAGAGAACATAGAGGAACAGGAGGCAGAGAGAATATTAATGAATCTCTCAATTATCACCAGCAAAACTGCCCATGCATCAGATGGTGTTCCAAATATAGAAAATGAGACTTAAGACTACAGAGTGTAAGTCCTTGGATAGGATTCCCATATTAAATTTCTGCCACGCAGGGCCCATGGACCATTGTAGAAGAGGTTACAGAAAGACTAAGAAAAAGAGGTCGTGGATGGCCAGAATGAAACACTTTCCAGGCATCTGGGGACTTGCTCAAATGAACTTACAGCGATGGTGACAGCATGCATTAGACCCATGCAGACACAAACCAGACAAAACTCTAGCATAGACCTAGGTAAATGAGTAAGAAGCTCCACCTTACCTGAGTAAGTATTGTCACTGCTGGCTAAGGGAGAGTTGGCCTTCTTTAAGGTGGTGTCAGGCTGATCAGGCTTCATTGGATGAACTCACATCAAGGGAAATCTGGGAACACAAACTTGACTTGATAGGTCTCAACATATATGACAGAATGCATGAAATCCAGCAGGGGTCTATGGGAGGGTGCAGATAAGAGGGGGCATAAACACGATTAAAATATATTGCATGAAGTGCACAAGAATTCAGTTAGAAACAGAAAAAGGGAAAATTCTTGTGTACTTACTGTGAATGAATGATATCACATCTACCCTTTTACACTCTCTTTCAAATGAATTCAACATAATTTGATAGTTTTCAAATGTTCATATGAGAGTCAATTGGAATTTCTTGACAAGGGCTTCCGAAAGAATCCCTCTATTGCGTTGCTACTCAGTTTTCTTTTGTCTTACAAGGCTGGACTCTAGAGTGATGGATTCAGGATTTGCTTTCAGGTATTTTGCTAGGTGTCGGCATGATTAGAATCTGTTCCCTCTCAAAGGCTTCTAGATAGGGGGAGAAAATAAATTTAACCATCATATTAGAACAATAGCTGGTTGTCTCCCTTAGCTACAAGTGGGCACTCCAGTATTGGAGACCAAGATTTGAAGTCTTACATCTGAGCAGCACTTTCTGGTTAGAAACAAAATCATCAATGAGAAATAATTGTCTAAATAATTTTTATACAGACTTAAGCCTAATGTCTGGGAAATGTAAGCCCTTGAACTCTTAAAGAAATATACTGATGACTTTTCTCTTTGGTTATAATTTCCTTTGGGGAGTTTAAGACCATACAGTTAGCCCAAATAAATCAATTTATTTTTACACTTTAGGTCATTTGAGATCTGTTCCTCAGGGGTCACATGGGCTAGGGAGGATCTCCTGGCTCCTTCTTTTACCAATTCCGTCTGTGGGAAGATAAGTCAAAGGTCATGCTCAACCATGGCTTCACTTAGAATTATGAGAGAGTGTTTCCTCTGAGTTGACCCACCTCTTTATAGACTGGACACTGGTCAAAGTCCATCTCATGGGGTCTCCATGTCCTCTTTGAAGAAGAGGAGAGGTGACTCACCACAGTTACAGGACATTTTGAGAGATGTTTCATAGTCCCCTGGAACTTAGTTGACCTTGGAGGGCAAGGGGCAAAAACTGTCCTTTAAGTCCCTCTGACCATAGTCGTATGGGCCTCAAACTATGGCTGTTAAATAATGTTAGTTCCAACAGGTGGTACTTTTAATTATCATGTGCTATGTAGATAAGGCTTGGGTAAAAAACAAAATATTCTCAGATAAACTGTGACTAAATATATATTTTGTTCCTTAAACTAGTTGACTAAACTATGACCACAGACATTTTAAGATTATATGTATATTACTTTTGTCTCATCTTTTATATATCGTGACAAACCTAAAGAGACCCTCATCACTTGCTTAGGATTTCTCATCTTTTCTGTCCCTTTTGGATAATATCTTCATTCCAACATCCTTTTAACATCTTTTACATTCTCATTTTCTTTCTTTTTTAAAAATAATTATGAGACATAATAGCATTAACAAATAAATTTTCCATCTGTTCTGAGACTTCTTTTCCTGGGGATGCTAAGCAGTGCTTACTCCCACTCAAGGTTCTAGTTTCAAGCCAATTTTGACTGACTTTTTACTGGAGAACCAATGAATTTATTGAGCTTACCGAGATAGCTGAGGGGTTGCTGATGGTATACACATTGGAAAGCCTTTACTGAGCATGGGTCATGCCTTCTCTTCCTAGTCTTCTTAAGATTGTATGATTTATATTTCCCCAAATCCAGGAGACCATGTCTGATTAAGGTCAAATTACATACAGTTGGCTGAGAAGAGTGGCTGGATACTCCAGTGAAGTTCCAATGATCCTGATTGGCCCTCTTTCATGAATGAACTCAAACATCAACAAGCCCAATTGTGACGATGTTTAGCGATCAGGTTCAGTTGAAGTCATGATGATGGTAGATTTTTCATGCAGAAGGGACTGCTGTATACCATCATCTTATTAAAAGGATCTGGAATTTTAAAGGATTTGATGCTAGGATCCATATATGAGGGAAAACATAGATTGCTTGTTTTCCTGAATCTGTGTTACTTCACTTAATTTCTAGATCATTTCATCTTTCTTTACTGCTGAGTAAAACTCCATTGTATAAATGAACCACATTTTCATTATCCACTCGTCAATTGAGGGACACTTAGGATGCTTCCATCTCTTAGCTATTGTGAAAGGAGCAGCAACAAACATGGACGCACAAGTGTCTCTGCAAAAGGATGAGTCCTTTGGGTATATGCCAAGGAGTGGTATAACCGGGTCATATGATATGTTAATTTTTAGTTTTTTGAGAATTCTCCACACTGTTTTCCATAGAGGTTGCAATATTACCAGCAGTGAATCTGACCAAATTAGTATAGGCCTCAAAGTATGGCTGTTAAATATCCAAGAATGTTAGTTCCAGCAGTCTGGTACTTTTAATTGCCATGTGCCATTTTAGCCCATGTTTTGAGTCATTTGGTTTCTCAATTCTTTGTTTTTTGAGTTTTTATATGTTCTGGATGTTAAACCCCTGTCATGTGTGTCACTGGTGAAATTTTTTCCCATTCTGTGGGTTTTCTCTTCACTTTTTTGTTTCTTTTGCTGTACAGAAGCTTTTTAGTTTCATGAGGTCTCTCTTGTTGATTGCTGACCTTAATTTCTGAGCAACTGCTGCCTGATTTAGAAACTTTTCCTACACCTATATCTTGTAAGTTACTGCAAATATTTTTTTCTAACAGTTTCGGGGTTTCCAGTTTCACATTGAGGTCTTTAATCCATTTGCATTTGACTTTTGTGAAAGGTGAAAGATAAGGATCTAGTTTTGTTCTTCTACAGGTGGAGATCCAGTTTGGCTAGTACCATTTGTTGAAGACGTTGTTTTTCCTCCATTGTGTGTTCTTGGCACCTTTGTCAAATATCACCTGGCTGAAATTGCATGTACTCGGGTTTGCATCTTCAATGATGTTCCATTGATCTATGTGTCTATTTTTGTGCCAGTACCATGCTGTTTTTAAGACTATAGCTCTGTAGTGTACTTTGAGATCTGGTATAGTAATTCCCCCAGGATTGCTCTTTGTACTCAGGGTTGCTTTGGCTATTCTGGGCTTTTTGCAATTCCATATGAATTTAAGGATGATTTTTTTTCCTGATTCTGTGAAGTATGTAATGAGGATTTTGATTCAATTGTATTGAATCTATAAATTGCTTATGGTAGGATGGTCATTTTCACAGTATTAATTCTTCCAACCCAAGAGCATGGGAGGTCCTTTCATCTGCTGATGTCTTCCTCCATCTCTTTATTTAACAATTTAAAAATTTAATTGTAGAAGTCTTTTGTGTCTTTGATCAGATTTGTTATATAATGTTTTATTTTTTTGCAGCAATTGTGAATGAGAGCATTTCTCTATTCTTTTTCCAATAGCTTGTTATTGGTATATAGAAAGAAAGCATACTGATTTTTGCTCTAGCAAAAGTTTCAAGCACTATGTTGAAAAGGAGGGGAGATCATAGACATCCTTGTCTGTTTCCTGATTTTAAAGGGAATGCTTCCAGTTTTCCTCCATTTAGAATGATGTTGGATGTGGGTTTGCTTTATATAGCTTTAATCATGTTGAGGTATATTCCCTCCAGTTCAATTATCTCTAAAAATAAGAGACTGAAGAATATTCATCTCTAAATGGGACACCTATGACACACTCCTTCCTCTAAAGGATTATTGTGGATGAGGGAGCAGAAAGATTTTAAGAGCCAGAAGTTGGGGGAAAATACAAAGAAACTCTGTTGTCTGGACACAATAGGGTTGTGACACGTGTGAGCCCTCTGAACTTGTAACAGTGTGCATTAAACCTGTGCAAGGCCAAGCCAGACAAAAACCCAGCAAGGAGGCACAGTCTTCAAGAAACTGCAACCCCATCTGAGGATCTATTGGTAATAGATAGCTCCTGAGAGAGGGAGAAGCAATTTTATTTAAGTGTGTGGTGCCAGGTAGGTTCATCAGGCTCTAGGCGATAGATTCAAATACAAGAGACTCTGGGGAAAGCAAAATTTGACTTGATAAAACTTAGAAAAATAGTAGTAGAAAACATGAAGTCAGGGAGTAAAAGGGTGAGGATGGAGATGGAGGATGGGGTCTGAATATATGAAAATTCATTATATGAAGGCTGGGCATGATGGCACATGCCTTTAATCCCAGCACACAGGGGGCAAAGGCAGGTAGATCTCTGTGAACTTGACTATATAGTGAGTTCCATGCCAGGTGGGGATAGAGGGGGATTCTGTCTCAAAAAACCAAAAAAGTTCATTTTCTCAAACTTTGAAAGAATCAAAACATTTTAAAAATAAATAGAAACAAAGACATGAACCATTCACATGAGATTCACCTGAGAACTATGAAATTTGTTTTCACCACTTCGTCCTACCCTAATATCAGCAAATTCTTAGAGAGTTACACCAATAACATGTATTAATTTTTCTAATTAGGTGTTTTGTGCATTGGGCCTCCAAGGTCATGTACTAGTCAATAACCAACCCATCTCTGAGATTGGAGTTTGATATCTTCATTGTAGCTGGCTCCAAGTGTATCCTCTTCACCTTTCTTGTTTGCAAAAGGAAGATCCCATTGATGCTAGTATTCATCAGTACTGATGACACTGAGGTATCCCTGGGAAGCTTCATCATGGCCCAGAACAGAAGTAGCAGATCTCTGTAAGTGTAGAGGAATCCATGTATCTCAAGTGTGAGCATGCAAGTGTTATTTCCTCATCATAATGAGAAATTAACAGTGGATATGAAGATAATTTAAAATATATCATTTGTGAAGGATGTAATGTTTGTGATTTTGGCTTTATCACAATCCCCAAAACCATATTCAAATTTTATTTTCACTAACACTATTCATAAGCATCTTCATAGACACTGTCCATAAGCATTTCCCCACAGTAGCAGCAAATTGGTCCTTCTAAATTGATTTCAAATAAGTCAGAAGGATTATGATGGGGCTTATAAGGAAGATGAGAATGCTGGCACTCTCCAAAAACACCATGAACTGTTTTTGAGAACTCTCTAAATTTCAGGCAATGTTGTTTGTCACATGTAACTTTTTTTCATTTCATGTGCTACATTTTCCATTAGTTATAAAGGCCAACCTTTTTTGAGACTGGACTAACATATCCCAGGATAACCTTCAACTCTTGATCTCCCTGTCTATAGCTCTTAATTCTAGGGAGTACAGGCATGCTCCATCATTCTTGGCTTATTATTGTCCTTTTACAGCAAATGAAAGAGCACATTATTATTCCCTGACTTTTAAGATGGTGTTATACAGAAAACTGTGCTTATATATCCTCATATGATTTCAAATGCAGAGCATGTTATCAAGTATATTCTGGCAGGTTGTTTCCTTGACAACCAAACAAGCATTTCACTTTCTTTTATCTGAGCAGCATTCCCTCCTCTCTGTCTTTATTTTTCTGTGTCTCTTTCTGTCTTTGTCTTTTGCTCTATGTATGTGTGCATGCACTTGCATGCATGT
>NW_008344294.1:199754-206728 GCF_000622305.1 Nannospalax galili | reverse complement strand
GAGATTTCTGCTGATGTCCAGAACCTTCTTCTGTTTTTTATGCAACGAGTTCAGTGCACCTCATAGAGGGTGTCCTAATTTACTATTTAATCCTGTCACCTCCACTTACTACATGTGGCATCGAAAAGTTTGTTAATATCTCTGAAACTCAGAATTGTCATCTGAGTACATTATTACTTTAGCCAAGTATATTTTCTAGTGACAAAACAGATGTTGATTGTTTCCTTTGGTTTCAGTATGTTGTCTGTATCAAATTATGGAAAACTGAGATGAGGATATAGCTCAGTCAGTAGAGTTCTTGCCTTGCAAGCAGAAGACCTGAGTTTGATTACCAGAATCCACACTAGAGAAAGCTGGCATGTGCTTGTAATCCAATTCCTGGGAAGGTGGGAGGGGTGAACAGAAAGATCCCTATTTCTTGCTACCCAGCTTGCCTAGCTTACTTGTTGAATTCGAGGCCAGTGTCAGACTCTGTCACAAGCAAAAGGATGGTGGACAGTACCTTGATATTGCAGTTCAGGTTCTGTCTGAGCCTCCATACGCACACACACTTACAAGAGAATCTGCACAATATAGGAAACACAAAATTAGACAGAGAACACAAACAACAATCAAAATAATGGCAACAAAACACCTCTTTCAATAATAACCTTAAATATCAATGAACTGAACTCCCCAGTCAAAAGACCCAGGCTAAGTGAATCAATTAAAAACAAAATCCATCTCATTGCTGTAGGGAAAAAACCCATCTCTCCTTCAAGGACAGGCACTTCCTTAAGGTAAAAGGATGGAAAAGAATATTCCCAGCAAATTGCACTAAGAAACAAGCAGGGGTTGCAATTCTAATACCTGACAAAATAGACTTCAAAGTAAAACTATTCAGAAGAGATAAGGAGGGTCACTTCATTCTGATCAAAGGAAGGAGTTAACCAAAAAGACATTACAATCCTTAGCATATATGCACCAAACTCTGGTGTACACAAATTCATAAAAACAACATTACAGGACTTTAAGACACAGATTAAACCCAACTCTATAATAGTATGGGACTTCAGTACAAAACTGTCTCCACCAGACAGGGTAACTAGACAAAGAATAAAAAAAGAGATATCTGAATTAAATGATACCATACATCAAATGGACCTAAGAGACACTTTTCTAATATTGCACCCAAGCACCAAAGAATACACTTTGTACTCAGTACCCTATGGAACTTTAAAAAATTGACAACATACTGTGCCACAAAACAAACCTCAACAAATACAAAAAAAAAATTGAACGACGTCTATGCATTCTATCAGACCACAATGTAATAAAGCTCAAAATCAGCACTTGACAAAGCCCTAGTCACTACATGAACCTATGGCAATTGAACAACACACTCCTAAACAATGAGTGGGTCAAAGGAGAAATTAAAAAGGACATTAAAGAATCCCTGGAATTCAATGAAAAGGACAGTTCAACACAACACAGCACAACATCTGGCACACATTAAAAGCAATCCTAAGGGGCTGGAGAGGGGGCTTAGTGGTTAAGAACTCTGACTGTTTTCAGTAGATCACCCGGGTTTGTGTCCCAGCACCCACATGGCAGCTAACAACTGTCCATAACTCCAGTTCCAGGGGATCTGACAGCCTCTTCTGTCTTCTGTGGGCATTGCACTACCTACATGCAGGCAATACATGCATATGCATACAATAAAAAAATAATAAATAAAATATTTTCAAAAAGCAGTCATAAGAGAGAAATTTATAGCTCTACGTGCCTACATTCAAAATTAGAACGAGCCCAAATAAATGACCTAACATTGTAACTCAAGACACTGGAAAGGCAAGAACAAATGAAACTCAAACCCAGCAGAAGAGAAGAAATAACAAAAACCAGAGCAGAAATTAATGAAATAGAAACAAAGAAAACAATACAAAGAATCAATGAATCTAAGAGCTGGTTCTTTGAAAAGCTAAACAAGATAGACAGAGCTTTACCCCATTTAACTAAAACAAAGAAAGAGCAAATCCAAATCAACAAAATCAGAGATGAAAGGGGAAACATCACAACAGACAACCAAAAGATCCAGACCAGTATAAGGGAATATTTTAAAAACCTAAACGCTACTAAATCTGAAAATCTAAAAGAAATGGATGGATACCTGAAATCATGGGAGCCACCAAAGTTAAACCAAGAAGAGATCAACAGTTTAAACAGAACAATTCCATATAAGGATATTGAAAGAGTAATAGAAAGACTCCTAACTAAAAAAAAGCCCAGGTGCAGATGGATTTACAGCAGAATTCTACCAAATATTTAAGAAGACCTCTTACCAATTACTTAAGTTATTCAAAATGATAGAAACAGAGGGAGAATTCCTAAATTCCTTCCAGGAAGCCTGCATCACTCTAATATTCAAACTGGGTAAAGACACAACCAAAAAAAAAAAAACTATAGACCCATATCTTTAATGAACATAGATGCAAAAATTCTCAACAAAATACTTGCAAACCGCATACAGACACACATCAAAAATCATTCACTATGATCAAGTAGGCCTTATGCCAGAGACACAGGGATGATTCAACATATGCAAGTCAATAAACATCATTAATCATATAAATGGACTCAAAGACAAAAACCATTTCTCAATAGATGCAGAAAAGGCTTTTGACAATTTCAGCATGCATTTGTGTTCAAAGTCCTAGAGCATATTGAAGAGAAGGGAACATAACTCAACACAATTAAAGCTATATACAACAAAGCCACATCATTCTAAATGGAGAAAAACTGGAAGCACTCCCATTAAAGTCAGAAACCAGACCAAGATGCCCACTATCTCTGCTCCTTTTCAACGTAGTGCTTGAAACTCTTGCTCAAACAATAAGTCAAGAAAAGAAAGTGAAAGGAGTGCTAATTGGTAAAGAAGAAGTCAAACGATTACATTTTACAGATCATGGGATACTATATCTAAGAGATCCCAAGAGTTGCACCAGAAAAGTCTTAGAACTGTTCAACAATTTCAGTGTAGTTGCATGTTATAAAATAAATCTACAAAAATCAGTAGTTTTTCTATATAGCAATAACAAGCAATTGGAGAAAGAATACAGGGAAATGCTCCCATTTATTATTCCTGAAAAAAAATCTTCTAATAAATCTGACCAAAGACACCAAAGATCTCTAAGATAAAAATTTTAAATCGTTGAGGAACAACATTGAGGATCCTGCAGATGCAAGGGACCTTCCATGCTCATGAATTGGAAGGATTAATATTTTAAGAATGACCACCCTACCAAAAGCAATATATAGATTCAATGATCCCAATCAAAATCCCTATGACATACTTCAAAGAATGAGAAAAAATAATCCTTAAATTCTTATGGACATGCAAAAGACCCCAGATAGCCAAAGCAAACCTGAGTATGCCTGGGGGGGGGGCGGTATTGCTATACCAGATCTCAAAGTATTCTGAAGAGCTATAGTCATAAAACAGCATGGTACTGGCACAAAATAGACATGTAGATACCTGGAACATCATTGAAATTCGAAACTGGAGTAAATGCAATTTCAGCCACCTGATATTTAACAAAGGTGCCAAGAACACACAATGGAGGAAAGACAGCATCTTCAACAAATGGTTCTGGAAAAATTGGATGTCCACCTGTAGAAGAATGAAACTAGATCCTGATCTTTCACCTTGCACAAAAGTCAGCTCAGAATGGATCAAAGACCTCAGTGTGAAACTGGAAATGCTGAAACTATGAGAAGAAAAATTTGGCAGTAACTTACAAGATATAGGTGTAGGAAAGGATTTTCTAAATTAGTCAGAAGTTGCTCAGGAACTAAGTTCAGCAATCAACAATTGGCACCTCATTAAACTAAAAAGCTTCTGTCCAGTAGAAGAAAAAATCAAGAAAGTGAAGAGAAAACCAACAGAATGGGAAACAATCTTCACCAGTGACACATCTGACAGATGTTTAACATCCAGAATATATAAAGAACTCAAAAAACAAAGAAGAAAGAAATCAAATGACCCAATTCCAAGAAGGGCTAAAGATATAAACAGAGAGTTCTCAAAGGATGAAATAAAAATGCTAAGAAACATCTCAAAAAGTGTTCAACATCATTAGTAATTAGGGAAAAGAACATGAAAACCACTCTAAGTTATCACCTTACCCCAAAAGACTGCCTAGGATCAAGGAAACAAATGATACCAAATGCAGGCTAGGCTGTGTAGAAAGGGGAACACTCATTCACTACTGGTGGGATTCCAAACTCATGCAACCTCTATGGAAAACAGTATGGAGAAATCTTGAAAAACTAAAAATTATCCTGCCATATGTCCCGGTTATACCACTCCTTGGCATATACCCAAAGGACTCATCCTGTTGTATAGATACTTGTACAACCATGTTTGTTACTGTTCTTTTCACAGCTAAGAGATGAAAACAACCTAAGTACCCCTCAACTAATGAGTGGTTAACAAAAATGTGGTATATTTACACAATGGAGTTCTATTCAGCAGTAAAGAAAGATGAAATAATGAAATTTGCAGGTAAAATGGATTGATTTAGAAACTGTTATACTAAGTGAAGTAGCACAGACTCAGAAAAACAAGTGACATATATTCTCCCTCATATGTGGATCCTAGCACCAAATCCTTTCAAACTCCAGGTCCGTTTAATAAGATGACAGTACACTGCAGTCTCTTCCACATGAAAAAACTACCATCATCACAACTTCAGCTGAGCCTGATCACTAAACATTGACACAATTGGGTTTGTTGATGGTTGTGCTCATGCATTAATGGAGGGCCAAGCAGGTCATTGGACCCTCAAGGAGTATGCAGCCACTCTTCCCAGCCAACTGTATGTAATTTGACCCTAATCACTCATGGCCTCCTGGATTTGGGGAGGACTAAATAACACAATCTGGGGAATGCTAGGAAGAGAAGGCATGACCCTTTCTGGGTAAAGGCTTTCCAGTGTGCATACCCTCAGGTCATATATGCACCTCAGCAACCCCTCAGTTATCTTGGTAAGTAAGCTCATTCATTTCATTGGTTCCCCAGTAAAGCTTTAATCAAACATTGGCTTACACTAGAACCTTAAAAGGGAATAAGCATTGCTTATCATCTCCAGGAAATGAAGTCTCACAACAGATGGAAAATTTATTTGTTAATGCTATTGTGTCTCATAATTATTTTTTAAAAAAGAAAATGAGAATGTAAAAGGTGTTAAAAGGATATGGGAATGGAGATATTTTCTAAAATAGAAAAAAGCAAGTGATGAAGGTCTGTGTATGTTTATTTTATATAAAGAATGTGACAAAAATAATATATACATAATCTTAAAATATGTATGGTCACAGTACAGTCAACTATTTTAAGGTACAAAATATATATCTAGTCAAGGTTTATCTGAGAATCTTTGTTTTTTTGCGCAAGCCTTATCTACATAGCACATGATAATTAAAAGTACCAGAGTGGTGGAACTAACATTACTGGATGTTTAACAGCCATAGTTTGAGGCCTATACTAATGTTGTCAGAGGGACTTTAAGGACAGTTTTTGCTCCTTGCCCCCCCAGGGTTGCCTAAGTTCCAGGGGAATATGGAACATCTCTCAAAATGTCCTGTAACTGTGGTGAGTTACCTATCCTCTTGTTCAAAAAGGAAATGGAGACCCCACAATGTGGATTTCAACCAGGGTCCAATCTATAAAGAGGAGGGTCAACTCAGAGGAAATATCTCATTCATTCTTCCAAGTGAAGGCAGGCAAAGTTAAGCAACACCTTTGACTTATATTCACATAGATGGATCTGGTAAAAGAAAGGAACCAGGACCTCTTCCCAAGCCCTTTGACCCCCGAGGAACTGATCCTCAAATGACCCTAAGTGTAAAAATAAATTGATTAATTTCTCCCAGTGTATGGCCTTAAACACCGAAAAGAACTATAACCCAAGAGAAAATTCATCAGTATATTTCTTTAAGTGTTCAAGGGATTACACTTCCCAGACACTAGGCTTAAGTCTATATAGAAAGTTATTTAGACAATTATTTTTCATTGTTGATTTTGTTCCTAACCAGAAAGTGCTGTTCTGATGTAAGACTTCAAATCTTGGTCTCCAATGTTGTAGTGCCCAGCTTACCCTAAAGGAGACAACCAGCTATTGTTCTAAAAAGATAAATTTGTTTTCTCTCCCTAACTAGAAGACTTTGAGAAGGAACTTACACTGATTCTAAGCACTCCAGCATCTATCAAAATACCTGAAAGCAAATCCTGAATCCACCACTCTAGAGTCCAGCCTTGGAAAACAAAAGAAAAATGAGAAGGAACCCAATAGAGGGATGCTTTCAGAAGCACTTTTCAAGAAATTCCAATGGACTCTCATATGAACATTGGAAATTTGCCCTGTTCTGACTCTTTCCTATTTCACTGTCTAGAATGTATAATGGTGATTACTCTTGCTTTTACCTTTCCTTCACATCTTCTAGTCACTATTCAAGAATTTTCTTTTCCCTCTAGAGATAAGAGTTATGCAGTTTGTGAGTCTTTTATGTAGACCCATTGAAGGGGTAGTCCAGTTGCCTCACCCTATGTCCCTGTTCAGCATGGAAGAAGCCAGAGTGGTCTGGGTCCCCATGCCCTTTTGGCAATGTGGGTAATGTCTTCAGGTAATGGTGTGATAAGAATAGAAGGTAGGGATTGGCTAGGCAGTTAGGGTAAAAAGACCCCAGAGACAAGTAACCAGTTTCTTGGCTAAAGGTCAAAATGTCCTTGGGTCTCTTATCAACATAGTCTGTTCCAAAGGCCAAAAATATCAACAGCATTTGTGAGGTTGAATCTAAACGTTAAAAGATTTTAGGGATACTTCTTCAGAGGGGCAAAGGTTAGAGTAGCCAAAAGCCCCATGAAAATAAACAAATAAATGAAAAAAGATGAGAGAGTACATGAATTTATCAGAAAAAAATTGATGGGGAGATAT
>NW_008344294.1:190745-199637 GCF_000622305.1 Nannospalax galili | reverse complement strand
TATGGGAGGAGTTGGAGGGGAGGGAGTGGGCATTTGTTTAATCAAAACACCTTATATGAATGTATGAAATTCTCAATAAATTTTTTATTTAAATTTTAAAAATCACCTAAAAAAAAAGACTAGTACTAGGATATTAGGGAACAGATGCTACCACAGGGTAAATGGTGAAAGTGGGAATGTTCATTTGGGAGGGGAGGAGGAAGGGACATACAAGGGACCACAGTGTTGGGGAAGGATGGAAATCAGGAGAGGGAGGTGGGTGTTATTGAGGGGAGTGTGAATAATGAGGGTGCATGGACTGGGGAAGGAGGAAGGAGGCCAGATGGGAAGAAAAAGTGTAGAGATGAATGAAATTGTGGGTACCAGGAAATATAGAGGAAAATGTGATGTGCGACGGACCAGCCCAGACCGGAGCAGTTCAGTCCGACGGGAGCAGGGTCCGCAAAGGGTGGACAAGGATTCGGTGAATGACAAACAGACAAACACACACAAGCTGGTGAAAGTCTGAGTGTAATTTTGCAGCTGCAGAGCTCAGATTATAAAATACAAAGTTACATAATTACATCAATAAGCCATTGTTTTGTGGTTTAATCATTTTTCTTAAGAGTTCTGATTCCAGAGACAAAAGTGAAACACAGGTGAACAATACATTGTCAAACATTAACTAGCATTAAACAGAAAGTTTTTGTTTTTCATCTTAGTGAATCACATTAGAGTCCTTTATGTTTTGTGGTTACCTGGTGAGCTGACCTCAAACCACTGTTGTACTTTCAATACTAGCTCTGTAATTATTAATGTTTCTATTTGAATTCCAGGTGATTCACAACAATGTTGCTATATATCTGTCTTTTATATTTCCTTATTCATTAATATGTTCCAAACCCCAAGTTACATCAATATCCTATTCTAATCCTGTAGCTCTCATGAAATCCTTCCAAGTATGGGACTTATAAACATAACTATTTCATCTTAATAAAGGTGGTGATAGCGGTGCCAAGGACACCAGGTGTTTCCCGGGCCCCCAAAAAGCCCAAGATACAGTGACAGTTAGCAAATAATAGCAAGTAAAGCATGCCAAGTACACTGCATGTTTCTCAACACAACCAACTCCAAGAGGCAACCTTCCTTGAAGTCCCAGCCTCAACCCACGGAGTATCTCATGTGGGCTCCATTGGAGATGGCGTGACAGAAGGCAATATTGATAAAGCCTATCTTCAGGTGTGATGCAGGGATTAAGTGAGCCACCTCAATACATAACATGCCCTTCAGCAAGGAACAGAGTGCTGAATAGAACAGAAAAGATTTCCCTTTGAGTGATCAGTGAGAGTGGTTCAGGAGACTCCCAAAATAACACAGGTTCTTGTCAAAGCTCTTGGTCATATCTCAGACCTAGAAGACCCTACGGCTGAACACAGGACATACTTCAGATAAAGGACTTGCAGCAATGGCACAGGACCTGACTGGAGGCTTCTACCTGAATTTTAGCTATCATTATGCTAGATGATAATATGCACTGTCAAGGGAGAAAAACAATCAATATTCCAACCCAACTCTAAACCCTAATAACGATAAAGACTGGCACAGCAAACCACCTCTATTTGTGCAGTAGTGGCACTGTTATGGGGGGGCAGTCAACAGCTATCAAACTGTACTTAAAGCCCTTTCAATGGCTGTGGATTCATGGGTGGCACTGTAAACTCAACCAAATACACATGGCAGGAGAGGATACAGATTGTAGAGAATATCCTATGTTTTTCATATCTCTAGACAAATGGAATTTATTACCATATGCTAAATGTGGATCCTTATATTACAGACAAATATACCATATACCACTCGTCAAAGAAGCTTCTTTTTGCAACAGATGGAGGTTACTGAAAAAATCCACAACTGCTCGAACACAGAGAATACACACCAGAGAGATGCCAAGAAGTAGGTGACACATCTACAGGTGAACCTCTACTCCTAACACTCGTGGAACATAGCGTAACAAGGGGTAGAGAGAAAACTAGTGCATCCCTCAACACTCACCAGGAAAGCTTCATTATACAACAGAGTGCAATGCACACAGAAGGCCACAACTGACCACTTTTTAAAGAATAAGACACTGCAGACTGTATATCCTTGGATGGGACTCCTATATTGAACTTCATACACCCATGGCTCAGGGACCACTGCAGAAGAGAGGGTAGAAAGATGGTAAGAATCAGGGGTGGGTCATGCACACAGTGAAGGAGAGGCTTTCAGGCAGCTGGAAGCTTGTGCATGTGTACTTGTGACAGTGGTGGCATCAAGGACCAGGGCCCACATCAACTCAATTAAAAAAGGGCCAGACAAGGGGAGAGAAATGGGTGGCAGACTTGTCCTAGACTGAGAACTATCAGAGATTGTTTGATGCTGGATTTGGGAGAGTATACCTTACATACAATCTCTAGATGGGATGACTAGACTCCAGTGGATGAATTTACAGTGAAGGATCTCTGGGTACAAATGGTTGGCAGGATGGTCTTAAAGTGTATGGTGGAACACATGAGGTCTGCTGGCATGGGTGAGAGGGCATGGATGGTGGAGGGGTCTAAATATGATTAAGAACTGTTGTACTTCTGCACCAGTGATGTATGTTGTGCTGGTCATTGTTGTTATTTGGTCTTGAAGCTGATGTTTAATCATCTATTGATGTTTTCCCTTGGCACATTCATAGTGCTCTCCCAAACTATGAGAGCTAGCCTTCAGGGAAGTGGTTTCAGGTCCACCGCAGCTCTATTGCTCCAAATCCTGTGTCCAAAGAATGTTCTGTTTTCGGCAATAGGGTCATACCTTCAAGTTTTGGGGGTCCATCAAGGGATGTGGCAATAGCCTGAGTAATTTTGGGAGTCTCATGGACCACCCTGGTCAACAAATCAAAGGAAGTTATCTCCTGTCTAGCACTGCTTCTTGTTATGTAGCCTTTAGCTATACACATGGACTACATAGAGATAATGTATGTATAATTTGTCAGTACATTGCTGTATTTATATGGTTTTGTCTTTTTTTAAGACTAGCTAGGTATTATTTATCTTTCAGCCCTGTCTCTCACTGTTTAACCCTTCTGCCATGGTTTTCCCATTTAATATGTCCCCATTTTTCCCATTTCTCCCTTGAAAATACCTGTCTCCTATGGTCTCACCTCTTGAGCACCTTCTTTCCCTTTTTCCTCAAGGTTCTGTCTATAACCCTTCCCCCTCCCACTTAAATAACCCCATTTTTATCCATTTCCTGGTTAGAAACCCATTTATTTCCCTTTAGATACCTGGTTCCATTTAATCATTCTGGTTCCTGTAGTTATGCCTGGACACATACTCACTTATAAGGATTTGGTGCTAGGCTCCACATATGAGGGAGAACATACATTATTTTTTTTTCAGAGACTGTGTTACTTCACATAGTAGAAAAGTTCCTAGCTCCATCCATTTACCTGCAAATTGCATGATTTCATTTTTCTTTACCACTGAGTAGAACTCCATTGTGCAAAAGCACCACATTTTCATTATCCACTCATCAGTTAAAGGACAGTTAGGTTGCTTCCATCTCTTAGCTATTGTGAAATCAGTAACAACAGACATGGTTGTATAAGTGTCTCTGCAATGGGATGAGTCCTTTGGGTATATGCTGAGGAGTGGTATAATTCAGTCAAATGGTAGGTTCATTTTTAGTGTTTTAAGAGTTATCTACAGTATGTTCCATAGGGGTTGAACAAGTTTTCAATCCCACCAGCAGGGATGAGCGTTCCCCTTTCCCCACATCCTCTCCAACATTTGGTATCATTTTTTCTCTTGATGTTAGCCAGTCTGACTGGGGTAAGATTAAATCTTAACGTGGTTCTAACTTGCATTTCCCTAATTACTAACGATGTTTGACACCTTTTAAGATGCTTGTTAGTCATCTTTATTTCTTCTTTTGAGTGCTCTCTGTTCAAAGACTTACCCCATGTTTTAACTGGGTTACTTGTTTCCTTTATTCTTTGTTTTATGAGCTCTTTATATATTTTGGATGTTAAACATCTATCAGATGTGTCGCTGCTGAAGAATTTCTCCCACTCTGTGGGTTTTCTTCTCAGTTTCTTGATAGTTTCATTTAAAATTGAAAGCATAAAAGAAGATAAATTTTAAAATGTATGGAAACCACCAAAGCTAAACCAAGAAGAAATCAACAGCTTAAACAGACCCATAATGAATAAATCAAAGCTATAATACCAAGCCTCCTGACTAAAAGACAACACGAACCCAGATAGATTCACAGACTTTTACCAGCTCTTAAAAAGAAGATCTAAAACTAATACAATATAAATTATGTTAAAAGATTGAAACAGCAGGAAAACTCTCAAATTCTTTCTATGATACCACTATTACTCTAATACCAAATCTAGGAAAACACACAATAAAAAAGAAAGCTAAAGGTAAATGCAAAAATTCTCAACATAATACTCGAAAATTTCATAAAAATGATCATCCACATTCCATTCATCTCTCCTACTCCCATCCTGTCCCCTGCCAGCCTTGGCCCCAAGCAGGCTCCAATTCCTGTGCTTCAGATCTCTGGACTAGCTTCCTAATCCAGACTAGCTAAACACCCTAACATATATTTCTAAGTCCTTCCTCATGTGGTCCCCCCATCATCACCATCCCTAGATACTGATCAGCCAAACAGAACTGCCCTTCTAGGACTCTGAACGAGAAGAGAAGACCCTGCTGAAGACAGGACATACTTCAGATACAGGATATGGAGCACTGGAGCGAGAACTGAACTTGAAGCCTTCTACATGAAGTTCAACTCATATAGTGCTAGATGATAATATGCAAACTATAAGGGGAAAAAAAGCAATTAATGGTCCAGCCCAGCCGTTAAGCCTAATAACCATAACAACTGCTACAACCAAGGCTCATAGAACATAGCAGAACAAGGGGTAGAGAGAAAACTAATGCATCCTTCAACTCTCATTAGTCCAGATTCCTTATTAAACAGAATGTGATATGCAGAGAAGGTCCCACAACTAACCAAGTTTTAAAGAAAAAGAGAAATAGTGTGTTGGTAGATAGGACTCCTATATTAAACCTCACCCACCCATGTCCATTGTGGAAGAGGGGCCAGAAAGATTGTAAGAATCAGGACTGGTTCATAAACACAGGGAAGCAGAGGCTTTCAGGCCACTGGAAGTCAACACTTTTGACTTGTGACAATGGCAGCCTTGAGCACAGGACCCGTGCCAACACAGACAAGGGCCCAGAGTGGAGCAAGAGAAATGGGTGGCATGCCAGCCCTAGAGTGAGAATTATTGGAGACTGATTACTACTGGGTGAGGGAGTGTAGGCTTTACTTGCAATCTCTAGATTGCCTGCTTAGACTCCAGTGGATAAATTTTCACTGAAGGACATCTGGGTACAAATACTTGACTGGATAAGACTTAACAAGTTTAGTGGAATATGTGAAGTCTGGTGGGGGGTTGGGAGGGCATGGATAAGGGAGGAGGGTCTGAATTTGATTAAGAAGTGCTGTAAGAAATGTACAACAGCTATTAGTTTTTTTTAAAGAAAATAAAAAAATAGAAACAAATGAAATGAAGTGTCCACATGGGTTTTTAGCCGAGTGTAACTCCATTTGTTTTCTTCACTTCTTCCTCCACTAATACTAGTTTTTTTTAAAGAAAATAAAAAAATAGAAACAAATGAAATGAAGTGTCCACATGGGTTTTTAGCCGAGTGTAACTCCATTTGTTTTCTTCACTTCTTCCTCTACTAATACCAGGAAATCTTTAGAGATTTGGACCACTAACATGGAGTAATTTTTCTAATTAGGGCTTTTGAGAATTGGGCCTCTAAGGCCATATAATAGTCAACCACCAGCCCATCTCTCTAGCTCTTCAGTTTGATTTCATCAGTGTAGCTGACCCCATGTTTCTCTTTCTTCTCTCCATGGGCGTCCTCTACAGAAAGCTCCCATCAGGCACAGTACTCTTCAGTCAGGAGGACACTTCCTGAGACATCACTGGAAAGCAGCATGGGAAGGTCTTTGGATCTGTCCTCCTTGCTCCTAACCCAGCAGAGAAACAACAGAACTCAGGAAGTACAGATGGAACTGTGTATCTGAGGGGGTGATTGGAAGTATTATTTCCTTATTGTGATGAGAAACTGACAATTTGATATCTAGATAGTTTAAGCTATGTATTTTATGAAGCTTGAAATATTTGGACATTTTGGTTTTACCACAGTCCAGAAATCATATTCCAATCATTTTCACCATATTCTTCATACTGTCCTTAAATTTGTAGCAAATGTGTCCTTCTAAATTGATTTCTAAATCAGAGAGGCTCATAATGGTGATGATAAGGAAGATGAGGAGGTTGACAGTCTCCCAAATGCAATGAACCATTTTTGAGAGCTTCCTAAGTCCCAGGCAGTGAGCCATGTGTCCCATGTAGTGTGTTTCATTTCATGGGTTTCATTTTTCTACAATTATGAAGGCCAGCTTATCAGATAAGTCTAATGTGGCCTCAAATTTGCTAGTGTCTGAAGATGACCCTCAGCTTCTGATCTTCTTATGTAGAGTTTTCTTCAAGTGTTTGGATTACAGGGGTTCCCCACCACTCTTGGCTTATTATTGTTACCTTACAACAAATGAAAGAGCATATTATTATTATATAAGTTATAGTAGATGGTTACTTAGAAAACTGTACTTAAATATGCTCATATGATTACAACTGTAGACAATGGAATTAAATTTATCCTGGCAGGTTGTTTCTTTGACAACCAACAAAGCATTTCACTTTCTCTCACCTGAGTAGCACACCCCTTTCCCTATTCTTTCTCTCTCACTCTCTGTTTTTGCCTCTCCATCTCTCTCTTTTTTGTATTCCTGATACCTCAAAAAGCAGAGAAGTGGGTGTCGCAGCTGAATGAATTAATTCATTAATGATAACTGCAGATCACAGACTAAGTCCACGGAAAGAGTATACACATGGTCACATATCCCTGTATTCTTGCCAGTCCTGGACAGTCCTGCAGTTTTCCTCAGTCTCACATTTTTTTATCCTACATATTTTCAAATGGAGATAATATCTAACTACTTTAATATCTTTAAAAGGTCTCTTTTTGTTTTTAACACAGCTATAACTTCCACTATCTTCTAGGGTCAGTGCCTCTTTAAATATACTGAAATGCTGTTTTTTTAGGCTCTTGTCAGTAGCATTTTTGCAACCTAAAACCCCTCCATCCATTTGACTGTATATCCTTTGTCCATCCTTTTCCCGTATGATGGGTCCAGGTGGCCATGTACAGGTTGGTGTAATACACTCAAGTACTAATCTTGATCCTAAAATAGGTACACCATTAACATTAGTATTGATGACACACATTTCAGCTTTTACGCTATTCACAGTCATTATAGTTAGAACACAGACAAGAAGAACCTCAGGTTTAGAGCTATCTAGGCCCTGGCACTCTCCCAACTCCTGGGCATTGTTCATCAGGTTCTTAATCATTTCCCAGGTCACAGGAGGCTGCGTCTTCTTTTGGGGTCTCCTTTTCACTTTCCCAAGATCAGTGCCATGGGGTTTCAGTTGAGGAGTCTGATGTATCTGAGCAGTGCCCATGGTAGGTGGGGAGGATTCATTTTCTGTGAAGACACAAGCATACCCTCTCCCCATTGTTAGTAAAGGAGTTGGAGTTTTGCTGGGAAAGTCAGTTCCTGCCAGTGCTTGGCCATTGGAGAAATTCCTTGATCATTTAGTGTAAAAAAATTTAAAGTCAGTAGAGACCTGTGTAATAAGAAATGAGAACTCTGTACTGTTATCCCAGGTATAGGTGATTCCCTAGTTTTTATTTTAGTTATTTGATCTTTGAGAAGTTTATGGTGCCTATTATTGCCCATCCTGTGGGGTTAAAGGAATGCCAGTGGTATGTAAAATAGGGAACAAACTGTTTCAGGTTCAAACCAGGCTCATCAAACAAAACTTTTTTTTTTAAACTGTCCCATCTTGTTCTAGGAGGCAAAAACTTAGTTTTTGAATTAAATTATTTTGTTATAGATAAGGGAAATCATAAAATGCAATATTTATATAATATAGAGAAACACTAAAACATATTTTTTAGTAGTTATATGTAACTTTAACATTTGTCTTCATCTGTTTAACTGTAGGCTGTGCTTAGGTGTGTAGCACAGGTCAGTGAAGTAGACTGAAAAAATTTTTAGCTGTAACTGTGATTATTATAACAACATCCATCATCTTGTACTTTTATACAATTACTCAGACCTTTAATAAACTTACTTAAACATTTTTTTTATTTCTTCCATTTTGAAAATATCCAGCCATCTTAATCTTTCCAACTTTAACATTCCTACCCTTAATTTTTTTCCTAGACCTTTCTATTATTTCTTTCATTATATTTATAAACAAACCTAGTTTTGGTTATGAGGGTCTGTCAAATAACCAACATTTCATACCTCATACCTATAGAGAGACAATCATTTTAAACATATCAGTACAATATAAGCTTGGACAATATAAGTATGGACATTGATGTATGTTTATTGCCAATAAAGAGACAATAGTGATAATATGGTTAACTTTTTTTTTGGAGTAAAAGTAATTATTACTTAAAATTAGTATATTTTAAAGCAATAATACCCATAATATAGAACAAGAATAAGTTTGAAAGAGAAATTATTTTGACCTAGAAAAAATAATTTTAGGTTAATATAACAATTTTAAGTTGCATGAGGCTTTGCTTTTAAGTCAAATTGATACCAAGTAAATTATTTTTAAGAAATATTGGTTTATATAGACCATGTACAGATAAAATCGACATTTCAAAGCCTTTTGAGAATAAACCAGAGCCAAAAGAACATTTAGCAAATAGG
>NW_008344294.1:184343-190482 GCF_000622305.1 Nannospalax galili | reverse complement strand
GGAATGTGAATTAAACATAAAACATAAGACAATTAATTAATATAACCTGTGTTTACATTGAATTGTAGGGTCTTAAGTGAACTTAATAAGATAAAACTCGAAGGTTGGTTTTTCAGAAAACAGAAATCCTGGAAATGAATTTGTAGTGAGTGGAAAAACTTAAAACAACATTTTTTTTAAAAAATAAAGGTAACAAACAGCTGAATGAAATAAAACTAACAGAGGAATAGAATTGGAAGGGACAGGAAAAACGAGTGAAATTCAGGTGTTAGGAATCAAACCTAGGTTCTTTGGAAGATCAAATTATGCTTTTAACAATTAAGCCATTTCTCCAGCTGGAATTAGAGAAGAAAAATCTCCAGATGACCATAGAGGTCATAAAAGAGTCATAGTAGGGAAGAGAGAGATAACCAGAGCCTTTGTTTCTGGCCAAACCTGTTTTTTGTCTTTTCGAAGGAGGGTTAGACTGGCTTGCCTGTACTTTTACAGCTTGTAACTGTGTTATTTAGCAAAGGCAGAGGAACTTTTTTAAAGAGTAGAACAAAAGCTGTAGGGGTTCCAGGCAGCTGTGAAGCTGCAGCTCCCAATGGAAGCTCTATTTTTGAGGTGGTAGGGTACAACTGATTATCTAAGATACCATATCCCAAATAAGTATAAGGCACACGTTTTTGAATCTTTTTTGAGGAAATATAAAGTCCTATTTTGTTAAAATAGTCATTAATTTAGTAAGCAGAACTTCTAAAATTTGTATAGAAGGATGATTAAGGAGAATACAATCAATACAATGAACAAGAACAGCAGGGAATTCCTTAAGAATTGGCCTAATTACTTTATGTGATAAAATTGGCATGTAGTAGGACTATTTTTCATTTCCAGTGGTAGGGCTTTCCATTGATACCTCTGCTTGGGAACAGAGTGATTGTTGACAGGGATAGTGAAATCAAAACATTCTCTATCCTTAGGTAAAGGAATAAAAATAAACAACCTTTTATATCAATTATTATAATAGCATGTCCTGTAGACACAGCTGCAGGAGAGGGAAGGCCAGGCTGTAGCGATCCCATCTTTTTTATAGTGGCATTAGCTTTCCTTAAGTCTTGTAAAAATATCCATTTTCCATGAGTTTTCTTTGGTATTACAAATATTGGCATGTTCCAGGGACTGTTAGAGGGCTCTAAATGCCCTTTATCTAATTGTTCTTGTATAAGACCCTATAAATGAGGTAGGATATGGTAAGAATGGAGTGAGGAAATATTTCCTCCTACCCCCAGGAGGGAGAGACCCTTTTTTGTGGCCCAATGTGATGGCCAGTCTTCATGTCTAATAATTGATTGATGAGTCCCTGTATCTAATCGACACTTTATAACAATTCCCTGTACTACTAGGGTCATTGAAGGCTTAAGGTTATATGTTACAGGGAGAGTCCATAATTCCAGGGTGGGTTTACTCTCACTGAGCCTGTTGACCCTCTTGGTTGCAGGGCTGAGGGCTGCCCCACCTTTCATTTAAATTTTTTTTGTCTTTTTTTTGTCTTTTTGAGACAGAGTCTCCCTGTAGCCCCAGCTGTCCTGGAACTCACTATGTAGACCAGGCTGGCCTTGAACTGACAGAGACCCACCTGCTTCTGCCTCCTGAATGCTGAGATTAAAGGCATGTGCCACCACACCATGCTAAAGTTTTGTTATTTTTGTTGAAGTTAGAACAACAATCTCTAGCCCTATGGAAATCTTTTTGAAATTTAGGGCATTTTTTACTTGGTTCAGGTTTCAAGCCTGACCATGAGGGATCAGGTATAGGCTTGCAATCTATAAGAGGGCATTGTCTTTCAAAGTGACCCGAATTTCCACATTTAAAGCATGGATCTTTCATTTGGGCAGTGGAAGTTTCTACTAACACTGTTGCCATCATGCTAGCCTGTGCTGAAACTGCCTATGTCCTGAGTAACAGTCATCCAAGAAGACAAATCTTGGCTTTTTATTGGAGCAATTCCTGCTTTACCTTCCTGAGTAGAGCCATCATAAGCAAGTTGTTGTATTAAAATACTTTAGCCTCTACTGCTTGCTGGATCCTAGCTAAGAATTCAGCTCATTGCTTCTGTGGCTTTTGTTTGAGATCAGCTAAGCTAGCTCTCACTGTCTCACCATCTGGTGTGGATCTCCAGGCTCTCAAGGCACAGAGGCACAGCTGATCAAAATATTGAGCCAGTAAAACCTTTTGTGCCTCAGCATCAGCATATCGACCTTCATCCTTAAGCATGTCACCTGTCACATCAACATTAGATTGAGCATTTCTTGCTGTCTGTTCAGTGCATTCATCATAGTATTTAGATTTCAAAAGGAGCCATCATCCCGGCGACAGGGCAGCCTGGGTGAGGTGTTTAAAGTCCCAAGTGGTGATTAATTTATGGCTAAGCTGATCAAAGATGGCCATGGTAAAAGGACCATGCATTACCATTTTCCATCTCTGCCTTGCGCATTGCTTTCAGCATTTTAAAGCCAAAAGGACTATGCATTCTAAGTTCAGGGTTGTCAGCTGCCACATGGCCAGCTGGAATGTGCACTAGAAAGAACTGAGGGGAAGGATATTGCAAGGAAGCCAGAGGTTCTCTAGAGAAAGTGTCTCCTGTGAGCAGATTTTGAAACATGGGAAGGAGAAATTCAGGGTCAAAGCAGAGGGCAAGGTATAAGAAACATATGCCATGGGGAATGCTGAGGGAGAAGGAGACATGGGGAGAGATCCCAAAGTGGGGGCCAACTCCCCCTCTCTAATAGAAATAGAGGCAGGTGGTTGCATTCCCAGAGGCTGTGCCACAGCAGGAGGGAGCGTTGGCAGCTTCAGGGCACCCAGAGGAGGTGCTGGCAGCTGAGCAGCAGACTGAGAAGGTTCCTGCTGTTGGGCTTTTGTGGAGGGAGGACTGGCATGGGGAGGGAGCAGAGGTGGAGGTGGCTGGGCCGCAGAGGGAGGGTGTTTCTCTTCTATTTGGAGACACTGGCAAAGAGCAGACCAGAGAGGGAAATAGAAGACAGAAACAGTCTTTCCCTGCTTTTGATAATTGTGTATATAGTCTCCTACTCTTTTCCAAGATTCCAAGTCAATAGTTCCCGCAGCAGGAAACCAAGGATTACATTTTATAGTAATATCTAAAAAGGCCTTAATCTGAGGTTTTGTACATTTAATTCCTCTAGACTTTAGCATGCATTTAAGAATAGATTAGAAGTGAGACTGGTCTGGAGAGAGAGAATTACCCACATTTACAATTGCCCCTAACCTACGAACCAGCATGACAAAGGGATCCATCAGCCAAAGGGGGGAGAATTGCTCTGTCTGTAGCAAAACAGAGGTCTGAGAGTGTCCCTATCTCAGGTGCCAGTTGTCGGGACTCAGGTTTGCTTTGCTTAGTGGGGGACCTGCTGGCTTCAGGGTAGAGGGTCTGATTGGTGACAGAGTCAAACCTGGGACCTGTGTCTTCCCAACAGGATGATTTATTTTAGAATTCAGATGGTTTTTATACATCCCAAGGAACTAGCAGTTACATGTGATTTGACAGTCACATACAAAGATTTAGGGTACAAAGAAAAAGGACATTTAGTCTGTTGGCGCCAGAAGGATTCTTAAACTTTTACTCAAGGTTATCAATGTCCATATGGTACTTTATTGGCCACAATGTTTTCTTTCTTAGAGCTAAAATCATTTTTAGCTTTTAGCTTTTAGCTCAGGATTAACATTTAACCTGACCTAATCACTTAGCCAGGGATAGCTGTGTTATTTGTTCAGGACAAGGAGATGAGCTAAGTGTTGTTGACCAAGATGCTTTCCCACAGAGCCTGCACTTGTTGTTGACCAAGATGCTTTCCCACAGAGCAGGAAGCCTGCACTTTTATGACCATGCAGCTTACTCCTGCCAGTATAGCAGTGTTCTGCAAGACAGGGATTATCAGAGCCACTGTTTTCAGTACCCCTCCCTTTAGCAGAGAATGCAGTCTTGACTTAAAAGTTTTAGGCTCACCTCACCCTAGGGCCTGGCATCCTGGTTTCCTACAACAAGATGTCTAAAGGGAGGTAAGAAACAGGATACTCAATAGGGAGGTAAACATCCTGTTTTGTTTTTAGGGTATTCAATCCAACAAGGAAGATGGCTAAGCTTAGGAAGTAAACACTTCAACAGATTCAGGAAGTCCATGAAATTGACAAGGTTCACTAGTCCACTCCATGCCTAAACTTCTGTAAGCCCTAAGGTACAACAAGATGTCTAAAGGGAGGTAAGAAACAGGATACTCAATAGGGAGGTAAACATCCTGTTTTGTTTTCAGGGTATTCAATCCAACAAGGAAGATGGCTAAGCTTAGGAAGTAAACACTTCAACAGATTCAGGAAGTCCATGAAATTGACAAGGTTCACTAGTCCACTCCATGCCTAAGCTTCTGTAAACCCTAAGGACCTCTGAGAGACACTCAGGCCAGCCAAGCTGCTGGAAAGAGCAAGATCAGCAGAGCTTCCTAGAAGAAGCGTAGACGAACTGAACTGCCTGGAAGAGGCTGAGACCTGAAAAATACAATGTCTAATCTGGTGAGCTGCCTTAAGGCTGTGAAGTGAGCTCTAGGTGTCCTTTTTCTTGAGTAAGGGTAGTCTTTGGTGATGCAGCTGTCTTTGTGTAATCTCTGAACTTGTAAACAGTAAACCCTCACTCATATTGCTGTAAGTAACACCAAAAAGGCTTGTTGATTCACTAAGCTGGACTTTGGTGGTCTCTGTACCTTGGTTTACCACTGATCCTGTGTCTCAGCTGAGTAGATGTTGTTCCCGTCTCCCCTGGAAGGTGTCACACAATATAAACATGTGCAAGAAAATATGCCCAGCTCCCACATGGTGGCCAAACAACAGATCATAACACCAGTTCCAGAGGACTCCTGTTAAGTTTGATGGCTAAGTCTGCAGAAGAATAGAATCACAGGGAGAGTCCAAGAAGTGAAACTTTGGGTATTTATTCAGATCTCTAAAAAATGTCTATGGCCATATCATTCTGAGTGTGTATGATCTTGACAGACCTCTATAAATTGTACTTTAAATGTAAACATCTAAAGTGGATAGTATTAGTAGTGGTAACAATAAATATTTATAGAACACGTTATAAATGCCAAGAAACATTCTAAAACAGTGGTTATCAACTTTAGTGAAAGAGACTCAAAAACTTTAAAGGCTTTACTATTATTTGACTTTTTGTCTGAGTAGAGAGATTAAATATTTAAATATTGGCACAGGTGAATGATATGGCGAAATTGCTCATTTGTGGTTATAAGCCACCCTGTACATTTGCTCTTTTTCTTTTCAATGAATTAAATCAGCTGTGGTCAGTGTTTTAACTCAGATGAATTGAGAGCTTCAGTCCCTGTGTCAGGAAGCCTGAAGAAAAGTCAATTCAGGCATCATGGAGATTGACAGGCTGTAACCTTGTAGCTAATGATGCCCTCCACTGTATATGAGAAAGAAGACTTGTTATCAGAAACAGTACTAAGCATTGTCACCATTCCATTACAGAATATCAACACAGTGAAAGGTAAAACCCAGAGAAATTACCACTTAGATGGACTTCAGCAAAAGCAGTGTTTATTTGGGAAGTCACCTGTGGTGGCTTTCAAACCATGGGATTGAGGAAAGACCACCAGTTTGCAGGCTGTTGGCTAGAGGCTTTTATAGGGGGTTTGGGAATGTGGAAGGTGGGAAAAATAATTCAAAATATTTTCAGCAGGATGCTGGGGTCTATACATTGTGAAAGTTATGAGGGGAAGCAGCTTATACTGGATCAGCTCTTGCAGCAGTTGGGTCATAGGTGCAGAGGCCTGTTTATCTTCTAAAGTTATCTGGGGGAAACAAACTATGCTGAACCTGTCCCCTCCCTTTTGGAGGAGCAATACTGATGCAATTCCTGTTTTTCAGAGGCCTCAGGGCCTGTCTTGTGGGGCTTTACTGCACTGGGGTATGGCTGCCTGCAGACCTGGACTCTAACACACAGTAAGGAGCCATTTTCTCACTGGATATTCATGAGGTTGACAAAAATAGAACTGAATAAATAAATTTTCAGCTTTTAAATTTACTTTTATTGTTAGTGTACTTTGCTCATAACTCCCTCCAAATTAAATAA
>NW_008344294.1:182181-184298 GCF_000622305.1 Nannospalax galili | reverse complement strand
AGGTGCAGTGGTCTCTAATGCTATATTTCCACTTTGATGTGATGGAAAATATTCAGCTAATTATCTCTGTTTCTCAAAATTTGATGTCTCCCAAAGCAATAATAAAAGTATGTTTAATACTCACAAATGATAATTAGTATTTGACCAAGCAATTGATGAAATACAGGATGAAAATAGATAAGTGGAAGAATGGTAGATGTAGAGTATAGACAGGAGCATAACAATATGTTTCCTTTAAGAAATAACTTTAATTGAGTGTCAAATGTTGCAATTTCGGTTATTATATGATCTGCTACAAAGGATTTTATACCATTGTTTTAGAATACAATAAGGTGTATTTGTCTGATGCTTAATGCCATTTAGAAATTACCATAAGTTCTTTCTTAAATATGGAAGAAACTTTCTCATCCTCATATATTTTCTCTGAGAAAACTAAACTGTGTTTTATTATCAACATAAATTTATTACCCCTAATGTTTTTGGCCTTCTAATCTTGTCGAGTTGGGGGACTCTCAGAAAGGGGCATACTGCTGAAACTTTTCTAATAATGTTAAGTATTGTTGAAGGTGCACACATCTGAAGTATAACTGTTTCAGTTGTTAATTCTTATTGTAAAAATATATATTATATGGTGTCCATACTTGTAGGCAGAAGACTGAGGCATGGTGACTATTTTTTGAGAACAGGTTTCACTGCATAATGTGTTCAAGGATAGGTGAGCTGTTAAGCAAGACCCAGTCTCCAACAAAACAAAACAGAACAAAACAAAACATCACCCAGGAACACATTCTAAATATTTTTAAAAAAACCTGCCTCATAGACAAGCTCCAATGTACATACATGCAGACACACACACACACACACACACACACAAACACACACATGAGAGAGAGAGAGAGAGAGAGAGAGAGAGAGGTATATAAAGTGTTTGGATGTGTTTGGAACAATTGTGATCCCAGGGTTCATAAATCTGAGGCAAGAAATTTGCTAGAACCATGACTTCAAGAATATCCAGGTTCATCTAAAGATAGCCAATATAAAAATAGCAAATAAAAAATTTTTACATATCATGTATGTGTAAGTATGTATGTGAGTGTACATTTGTATCCTTCTATCTACTTATCTATTGAAGAATTGGTCAGTGTACATACAAAATGATCTTAGTGTTTTTTCTTGTTATTTGGATTTTCTGTATTTTGAAGGTGTCCTAGTAATAGAGAATCACTAAATCTGACACTTGTCTCAGAATTCTACCTTATGGGATTCTCTGAGGACTCAGATCTTCAGCCCATCCTCTTTGGACTGTTCCTGTCCACATACATGGTGTCTGTGCTTGGGAACCTGATCATCATCCTGGCTGTCAGCTCTGATTCCCGTCTCCACACCCCCATGTATTTCTTCCTCTCCAACTTGTCCTGGGCTGATATGGGTTTCATCTCCACTACAGTCCCAAATTTCATTGTGAGCATCCAAATCCACAGCAGAGTCATCTCCTATGTGGGCTGTCTCACTCAGATGTCTCTTTTTCTCACTTTTGGATGTATGGATGGAATGCTTCTGACTGTGATGGCCTATGACCGATTTGTGGCCATCTGCCGTCCCCTGAATTATCATGTCATAATGAACCCTCGTCTTTGTGCCACTTTACTTCTGGTGTCTTTTTTACTTAGTTTTGTGGAGAGCCAGCTACATCTTTTGGTTGCATTACAGACGACCAACTTCAAGGATGCTGAAATTGCTAGCTTCTTCTGTGACCCATCTCAGGTCCTTAATCTTTCTTGTTATGACACCTTCAAAAAGAGCATAATTCAATATTTTGTTACTATCGTGTATGGTATGTTTTCCATCTTAGGGATCCTTTTTTCTTACTACAAAATTGTGTCCTCCATTCTGAGCATGCCATCCTCAAGTGGGCAGTCTAAAGCCTTCTCCACCTGTGTATCTCACCTCTCAGTGGTTTTCTTATTTTGGGGAACAGGTATTGGCGTATACATTGGATCTGTTCTTTTAGAGTCTTCCAGAAACAGTGCTGTGTCCTCATTTATGTACTCTGTGGTTACTCCTATGCTGAATCCCTTCATCTACAGCCTGAGGAACAGAGAAATTCAAAGATCCCT
>NW_008344294.1:180413-182160 GCF_000622305.1 Nannospalax galili | reverse complement strand
AAAATAATTTAACCTCAGGGTGTATGTGATTCAATTTTGATATAACAGCAAGAGCCAGGAAAATAAAAATGAAGCACAGAAGAAAAGGGAAAGAAAGAGCCTGAGAGATAGATAGATAGATAAAGAGAGTTAGACAGGGAGAGAGAAAAAGCAGGAAACATGCTAACAAGAGGGAAATGAGGAAAATAGAGTTATTCAAATGAGAAAGAGGAGGAAAAAGACATACAAGGAACCATGATGGTAAAGAGGAAGAAGTTACTAATGAGAGGGGGAATAATAGGAATGACAGGTAATCAAGGGGAAAATGGGGGAAATGAGCATACTTAAACTGGGGAAGGGAGAGGGAGGTTAGACAGTGAGAGAGAGTGAGAGGAGGGATAACTAAAGCTTTGGTGATATAAAAAAACAGAGATAACTAAAACATAGGTGATGTGAAAAACCAGAGATAACTAAAGCTTATGTGATGTAAAAAAACATGGCTGACTCTATTAACTCAACCTCTTCCTGAAAAATACACATACAATATCTGTACATGAGTGCACGTGTATGCCAGACAGGGTATTCCAAGAGATTTCCCAAGTAACACAGGCTATGCCACAGCCCTTAATTTCCTCACAGATCTTTAAAGTAAGACCATATTGCTGAAGACAAGAAATACTTTGGACACAGGACTTGGAGCAATGGAGCTAGAACTGACCTGGAAGCCACCTCCCTGAAGTCCAGGAAGACACCTCCCTGTAGTCTAACTCTCATAATTCTAGACGATGCTATGCATGCTGCTGAGGGAGAAAACTCAAACAATGGTCCTAGCTCAACTTTGAAGCCTAATAACCACTATAATGACACAACACATGTAGTGGTATAGTAGTGGCACTTTTTTGTGTAATATTACTTAAATGTTCTATTGTTATATAAATATTATTACAGAACAAGAGTTAAATGTAAAAATCTAAATTTCAAATAAATCCTTTTTAGCTATTTAAGGCTGTTTTACAAGATATGAATTTTTTTGATCTGAATAGAATGTTTTAACACTTATCTGTTATGGTCTCACTACTAATGTATTATTTCTGAGAGACTAATATATCTTTTATTGGTATCATGCCATTTATTTTCTCCTAGACACCCAAATGGAGCTCACAATTATTAGGTTCAAATATATTTGGTTATGTTTCAATACACTCAATTGAATCCATCATTTTTTTTGGGTTTTATGAAATAGGGTCTCCCTCTAGTCCCAGCTGGTGGTCTCACTACTAATGTATTATTTCTGAGAGACTAATATATCTTTTATTGGTATCATGCCATTTATTTTCTCCTAGACACCCAAATGGAGCTCACAATTATTAGGTTCAAATATATTTGGTTATGTTTCAATACACTCAATTGAATCCATCATTTTTTTTGGGTTTTATGAAATAGGGTCTCCCTCTAGTCCCAGCTGGCCTGTAACTCACTATGTAGATGAGGCTGGCCTTGAACACAAGCGATCCACATGCCTTTGCCACCTGAGTGCTAGGACTAAAGGCATGCACCACCACATCCAGCTTGAATCCATATTATTTCAAGCATTCAAGACTCAAAGATGATATTGTTTTAAACCATTTAAAGTTTAGTGACACAACTGTTATAACTGGATTTTAGAATATAAGTCTCTCCACAGGAAATAATTTCATACCTGGTACTGTAATCCTAAAAAACTCATGGCTGAGTAGGTCTTTGTTCCTAGGGTAGGACCTACTACTGT
>NW_008344294.1:177882-179910 GCF_000622305.1 Nannospalax galili | reverse complement strand
GATATAAAGTCATCAGGTAGATTTCAATGGTAATATTTTTCACATTTACTACTCAATAAGGAGAAAATTTTATGCTCTGAAGAATTATTATTATTTTTAATTTTTAAAAAACTTTTTAAAGATTTAGTGATGACATGATTAGAAGAAGCATTTCGTTACAGCTTTAACATATTCAGTAACAGATTCCAGAACAAGAATATATCTCTTTTAAAAGTGGCTGTAAAGTTTTAGGATCATCGTTGAATTAATACAGTTATGCAATATTTAACTCAGTACAAACCCTGTAAGACATAAAATTCAGTTTTTATCCTTTAAAGAAGATCTCCATTTCTTCTTAAAATATTGTTTCTTACATTATTAATGCTACTAACACGTAGCTGTTTGCTCATGTGTTTAATCTCTATGTATCTGCTTATTACTAGTCACAGTCGGTTACACTCAGATACTTAATACCTGAGTATGGATATAAAGTCATCAGGTACATTTCACTGGTAATGTTTATCACCTCTGCTATTTAAAATGAAGTAAATTTTTATGCTTCCTCCTCAAATATGTCTTTTTAAAAAAATTGGTGATTTTATTGTTTGTATGTCATACAGAACATCCCAGACAGTCTTATTCACCTATATACCCACTTCCCAAATGGCACAGTCCTGTAGCCTCCCCGCTCCCACACACTGGATACCATATAGTCTGTCATCTCTGTTACTGTCCACTGTGTTGTTGGCACCCCTAGCGATTCCCCAGGGCTTGTCTGTCTGTTGAATCCAGTCAGCCTATCTAGAGAGCCTTGCTTTAGGAAGATCAGCTGTTCCTCATCTAGCAGAAATCAGTTGTCAACATCCCTTTAGATAATATTGGGGTCTGCTGTTCATTTTCCCAGTTCTATGCTGGGTTACTGTGTGGGAGTCTTTAGGATCACCGTGGCCAATAACTCAAAGGAAGGTATCTCCTGTCTGGCATTGTTTCTTGTTATGTAGCCATTAGCTATATATATGAACTTTTAAAATTTATATTGACCCCATTAATCCTTGGTTATACTTTCCTTTTGGGCGTGTCAGACCCTACAATCAACCCAGATAAACCAATTTATTTTTACTCTTAAGGATCTGTTCCTCAAGGGTAACACAGGCTTTGGAGGAACCCCTGGCTCCTTTCTTTTACCAGTTCCATCTCTATGAAGATAAGTCAAAGGTCCTGCTCAATCATCACTGGATTCACTTGTGTACATGGAAGAAGTGTTTTATCTGTGTTGACCCTCCACTTTGTAGACTGGACACTGGTTCAGGTCCATCTGGTGGGGTCTCCTGTTGAACATCTCCCAAGCCCACCAGGCTTGGAGCTTCAAAAAGAAAGAAATCAAGACAAAAGTCTTGAAGTTATGCAATGAATTTATTCAAAGATAGGTTCTTACAGGCAGCCAAGCCATCACAGAATGGCCTCTTGTTGTGAGGCACATAGATCTTATATAGGAATCTTAAAGTGGCAGTGTTCTTTTCTTGTAAGCTTAAGTCAAGCATGGCTTCTGACAGTCTCCATGGCCTCCTTCATCAAGAGGACAGGTGATTCACCACAGTTACAGGACATTTTGAGAGATGTTCATAGTTTCCTGGAACTTAGTCAACCTAGGAGGGCAAGGAGGGAAAAACTGTCCTCTATGTCCCTCTGACCAAATTAGTATGGGCTTCAAAGTATAGCTATTAAACATCAAAGTTCCACCAGTCTGGTACTTTTAATTACCAAGTGCCATGTAAATAGAGCTTGGACAAAGAACAAACGCTCTCAGATAATCCTTGCTTAGACATATATTACATTCTTTGATCTGGTTATTTGTATAATTTGTCAGTAGGTTGTTGGCCTAATATGGTTCCCTCTGGTTTTCTAAAACTACCTAGGCATTATTTATCTCTCACATTGTCTAACCCTTCCACCATGGTTTCCCCATTTAAGGTGCCCCCGTTTTCCCCATTTCTACCTTAATACCCTTCTCCTAAGGTCCTACCTCTCTTGAGCTCCTTTTTTCCCTTT
>NW_008344294.1:172878-177267 GCF_000622305.1 Nannospalax galili | reverse complement strand
CCATAGGGGTTGAACAAGCTTGCAGTCCCACCAGCAGTGGATGAGCGTTCCCCTTTCCCCACATCCTCTCCAACATTTGGTATTGTTTGTTCTCTTGATCTTAGCCAGTCTGACTAGGGTAAGATGAAATCATAAAGTGGTTTTAATTTGCATTTCCCTAATTATTAGTGATGTTGAACATCTTTTATGATGTTGCCATCTTTATTTCTTCTTTTGAGAACCCTCTGTTCAGTTCCTTAGCCCATGTATTAATTGTGGTTAAGTCCTTTCTTGATTCTTTGTTTATTGAGTTCTTTATATATTTTGGATATTAGACCTCTGTCAGATGTGTTGCTGGTGAAGATTTTCTCCCATTCTGTGTGTTTTGTTCTTCACTACTTTGGTTGCTTCCTTTGATGTACAGAAGCATTTCAGTTTAATGAGGTCCCATTTGTTGATTCTTGACCTTGTTTCCTGGACAGTTGATGTCCGGTTTAGAAAATTCTTTCCTACCCTTATATCTTGTTGTTTATTGCCAATGATTTCTTCTAACAGTTTCAGAGTTTCAGGCTTCAAATTGAGGTCTTTAATCCATTTGGAATTGACTTTAGTGCAAAGTGAAATATAGGGGTTTAATTTCATTCTTCTACAGGTGGAGATCCAGTTTTGCCAGCACCATTTGCTGAACATACTGTCTTTCCTCCAGTGAATGTTCTTGGTCCTTTTGTCAAATATCAGGTGGCTGACATTGCATTTACTCATATTTGGGTCTTCAATTTTGTTCCATTGATCTATGGGTCTATTTTTGTGCCAACACCATGTTGTTTTTATGACTATAGCTCTGTAATATAGCTTAAAAACTTGTATAGTATTCCCCCTGGTATTGCTCTTAGTGCTCAGGGTCGCTTTGGATATCCGAGGTCTTTTGTGCTTCCATTTTATCTGGTATAGTAATCCCCCTCCCCCCAGGATTGCTTTTAGTGCTCAGGGTTTCTTTGGCTATCTGAGGTCTTTTGTGCTTCCATTTGCATCTTAGAATACTTGTTCCCAATTCTGTGAAAAAATTTCATGGGGATTTTGACTGGCATTGCACATTTTTTAATTTAAAAATGGCTTTCGTAGGATGGTCATTTTCACAATATTAATTCTTCTCATCCATGAGTTTGGGATATCCTTTCATCTACTGATTTCTTCCTCAATCTCTTGCTTTAAGGATTTAAAATTTTTATTTTAGAGGTCTTCAATATCTTTGGTCAGGTTTATTTTGAGGGTTTTTTTTGCAGGTATTCTGGAGGGGAGTGTTTCCATGTACTCTTCCTCTGATTGCTTGTTATTGGTACATAGAATGGCTAGAGACTTTTGTAGATTAACTTTGTAACCTCCCACTTTTTGAATGTGTTAATAATTTCTATGAGTTTTCTGGTGGAGTTTTTGGCATCTCTTAGATATAATATAATCATCTGCAAAAATGGATAATTTAATCTCTACTTTTCCAATTATTACTCTTTTGTTTTCTTTCTCTTGTCTTATTGCTCTTGCAAGACTTTTAAGCACTATGTTAAAGAGGAATGGAGATAGTGGACAGCCTTGTCTGGTTCATGATTTCAATGGGAAAGCTTCCAGTTTTTCTCCATTTAGAATGATGTTGTCTGTGGGTTTATTATATGTGGCTTTAATTATGTTGAGGTATGTTCCCTCCAGTCCAATTCCCTATAGGACTTTGAACACAAATGCATGTTGAATTTTGTCAATGGCCTTCTCTGCATTGGTTGAGGTGATCATGTGGTTCTTGTCTTTGGGCCCATTTGTATGACTTATGACATTTATTGACTTACATATATTGAACTATCCCTTCATCTCTGAAATAAAGCCACCTTGATCATGGTGGATGATCTTTTTGATGTGTGTCTGTATACAGTTTGCAAGTATCTTGTTGAGAATTTTTGATCTATGTTCATTAAGGATATGGGTCTATAGTTTTCTTTTTTGGATGTATCTATATCTGGCTTTGGTATCAGAATCATGCTTGCTTCATAGAAGGAATTTGGAAGTTCTCCCTCCATTTCTATGTTTTTGAATAAATTAAGTAGTATTGGATGTAGATCCTCTTTAAATGTCTGGTAGAATTCTGGTATAAATCCATCTGGTACTGGGCTTTTTTTAGTTGGAAGGTTTTATATTACTGTTTCAATTTGCTTATGTGTTATGAGTTTGTTTAAGATGTCAATCTCTTCTTGGTTTAGTTTTGGTGGTTCCCATGCTTTTAAATACCCATCCATTTCTTTTAGGTTTTCAAATTTAGCAGCATGTAGGTTTTTTAAAGTATTCCCTTATAATGTTCTGGATCTCTTTGGTGTCTGTTGTAATGTGTCCCCTTTCACCTCTGAATTTGTTGATTTGGAGGTGCTCTTTCTTTCTTTTGGTTAACTGGGCCAGCAGTGTATCAGTCTTGTTTATCTTTTCAAAGAATCAGCTCGGATTGATTGATTCTTTGTATTGTTTGTTTCTATTTCTTTAATTTCTGCTCTGATGTATGTTGTA
Organism: Nannospalax galili; assembly: GCF_000622305.1. Lineage (NCBI taxonomy): Eukaryota > Metazoa > Chordata > Mammalia > Rodentia > Spalacidae > Nannospalax > Nannospalax galili. The sequence continues at coordinate 174,747 of NW_008344294.1, read as the reverse complement.
TGTTATTTCTTCTTGTGTTCTGAGTTTGGATTTTGTTTGTTTTTGCTTTTCAAATATCTTCAGTTGCAATGTTAAGTCATTTATTTGTGTTCTTTCTGATTTTTTTTAATGTAGGCATTTACAGCTATAACTAGCTAGGTGGTTTCTCTGGGACGAGAGGTTAGGCATGGTGTCAGTATCTGGGTTGCCAAGAGAAGAAATGTGCCTGTATCCAGGCTAGGAGGAGGGTTGGGGAGCTGGGAGGGTGAAAGAGGCTGGGGGAATCAAGGCACGGTGGTCATGCTGGACTTACCCAGGGAAGGTGCTGGCACCAGGACACTGCAGACAGTGTGCCCAGGAAACAAAGGGAAGTGAGTATGGGACCAGGCCCAGAGGGCTCCTAGAGAGCAGGAAAGTGCTGGCACAAGGACACCTGGAGGCTGTGCAGCCCAGGGAAGTAAAGAGAGTAGTGGCACTTTTATCTATGTGGTAATCAACAGGTATTTCATTGGACTTAAGCCTATCTCAGTGGGAGGGAATTCATGGGTGGCAATATAATCATAACCAAACACACATAGCTGAAGATGTCGTAGATCATAGAGAAAACCCTATCTCTGTCATATTTCTAGACAAATGAACTTTCTTACTGTATATTAAATATTGATCCTTATATTTACAGACAAGTATACCATGAACCACTCATCAAAGAAGCTTCTTTTATTGCCACACCTGAAGGCTATTACAGAGTTCCACAACTGGTTACACACATAGAATATATGTCTTTAGAAATGCCCAGCTCTAGGTGACACATCTAGAGTGGAACATCTATACCTAAGGCTCATGGAGCATACCAGAACAGGGGGTAGAGTGAATACTAATATACCCCTCAAACCCCACCAGCAAAGCTTGCTTGTACAATAAAGTGTGAGGAACATAGACGGCCATAACTGACTAAGTTTTAGAGAGCAGGAGACTGCAGAGTGTGTGTCCCTAAATAAGACTCTTACAATTAAATCTCACTTACCCACAGTCAGGAACCATTGTGGAAGAGGGGACAGAAAGATTGCAAGAGCCAGGTTTGGTGCATAAAGATAAGGAAACAGAAAGTTTCAGGTCACTGCAAGCTTGTTCGTATGAACTTGCAACAATGGTGACAGCATGCGCAAGACCTATCCCAACTCAATTAAACAAAATCCCAGTGTAGCATGAGGGAGATTGGCAGCTGGTCCAACCCCAGCCAAAGAACTATTGGTAACTGATTATTGATGGTTGAAGTAAGGTAGTTCTTCTTTGAGGGAATGATTGTAGGTAGGCTGATTAGACTCCCATGAATGAACCTGGACAGAAGGGATAACTGGGTACAAATATTGACTGAACATATGTGTCAGAATGTATGAAATCCAGTGCAGGAGGGGTATGGGAAGATACAGGTTGGGGAGGAGTCTAAATTTGATTAATATCTATTATATGAAAAGCACAAAAACTCAAGAGAAATATCTAAAAAGAAAAGGTAATAAAAATTAATATGCATATCTACAATAAATTCCTATTTGTTCACATGAATTATTAATGCATGTTTTAATTTTTATTAAGCTTCAAAACACAACTGTGTTTATTAGGATTGAGGAATGAATGGAAAGTTAATTTAAATGATTGCAGGTTCCTCTATGGGAAGATGAGAAATTTCTAGAAATGGATTATAATAATGGTCATTTATCAGCTTGAGTATAATTAATGTCATTGAACTGTGATATTAACTATGAGTAGCTAGGATGTCAATGTTTTTCCTCTATGTAATTTATCTATCATCAATCTATCATCTATAATCTATCTATCTTTGTGTATATATGCACTGACACAGCACTTGCTTAGACATCAGAGGACATTGTT
>NW_008344294.1:169557-171700 GCF_000622305.1 Nannospalax galili | reverse complement strand
CAAAAAAATATCATTAGTTTAATCAGTTCTTTTGTCAATGTGTGTGTGTGTGTGTGTGTGTGTGTGTGTGTGTGTGTGTGTGTACCTTGCTTGCCATGAGAAAGTGAGAATACAACTTGGGAGAGTGGTGTTTTATCTAAACTTTAATTTTAAAGATGATTCTTCACAAATCAACTTGGTGGATCACAATATAATTATCTACTTTGTGTCTGCCCACACAGATATTTCTTCTTATCTTTGGATGTATGTATGCTGTGTCCCTGACTGATGGTTTGTGGGAAGCAAGCACGGCCGAGCCAGCCAAAGATGGCGCCTTGGCTGGCTGCCAAGCCTCGTGCTGTTTACTTCAACTGTTGACTGATTGCCAAGGCTTGTGATCCTTGCTTGTTTACTCCAACCTCCTGAAGCATGATGAGCCCGAACATGTGCTGCCTGCCTGATGATCTTACTACGTGGCCCAATGAGCTGCCACTCTGCCTGCCCGCTACGCGTGTGTGTGCCCTGATTGGTCCTGGCTGGGGGGAGGGCTGTTGGGAACGCTATATAAAGAGCTGAAGTGTGTAATAGGGAGAATAGAGAGAATAAGGAGAGAATAATAAGAGAATAATAAGAGAGAATAAAGAGAGAATATAAAAGAGTATTAAAAGAGAATAAGAGAGAATAAGAAGAATAAAGAGAATAAGAATAAGAAAAAGAGAGAATAAAGAGAGAATAAAGAGAGAGAGTGAGAAGAGAAAGCCTGAACCTCACGTTGGTGTCTGTGTCGTCTTTCCTCGGCTCTGCTGGACGGAGTCGTGGCTCGCGACAAGTGGTGGCCCGTACATGGACCCTGATGCTCCGGAGTTGTAAGTAAAAGACAAAACAATAGCGCTAGTAAAAGTTCCCTCTAAGAGGGAACGAAGGGAAAGTTTCCACAAGGTGGGACGGAGATTAAAGTTCCCTAGGGAAGGGATGGAGATTAAAGTTCCCTAGGAAAGGGACGGAGATTAAAATTCCCTAGGAAAAGGGACGGAGATTAAAGTTCCCTAGGAAAGGGACGGAGAAGCAACTTAGAGAAAATGGGTGCTGGTGGATCGAAGCGTGGCAGGATTAAGTTGAAGGCTGAGATGGTGGAAAAGTTCTTGGATACCATCACAGCAGAGGCCCCGTGGTTTCTTGAGGAGGGGTCTGTAGCTGCTGCCTCTTGGGAGCGATTAGGAAAAGAATTATCAGATAAAGATGCTAAAAACCCCCTCCCTAGAGGTACTCTAGCTATTTGGACTTTGGTGCGGACCTGTTTAGCAGACGAAACAGGGAAGTATGAGGCAGATATAGCTCAAGGAGCTCAAGCTTTAGAAGAAGCAAAGAGGAAGCGTCTCAACTCAGTGCATGTTGTGCTTCTTCAGAAGTAGAGGAGGAAGAATATGATTCTGAGGATTTAGACAGCATTATGGAACAGCTGAGAATTACTAATAATAAAAAGAAAAGGAAAAAGGAAAAGGTTGAGCCTAGTGCTCCTCCGTGGGATAGAGACTGTCTGGAAGCCATGCCCTCCATAGAAAGGAGCTGTCGCACGCTTAGTGCAGGTATATGGCGCCATCTAGTGCCTAGTTATGGAGCTTTCCCAGTGTTTGATGATCAGAACAATCAAAGATATCACGAGCCCCTGGACTGGAAAGTAATTCAGAGATTGAAAGAATCTGTGGCTACTTATGGGATACAAGCAGCTTATACTATAACTCAGGTTGAAAGCCTTACTAGACGTGCTATGACTCCTTTTGATTGGCAAAATCTTTGTAGGGCTGTTCTTTCAGGGGGCGATTATTTGAATTGGAAATCTGCTTACTTGGAATATTGTGTAGAACTAGCAGCTGCTAATGCAGCCAAGGGAGCGCAGGATTGGATCTCTGCGCCACCTCCAGACTTATATTGACACTTCAAATGGGAATTCAGGTGGTGGAGTCAGACTTTAAAGGTCCACTACCGCGAAATACAGTAGGATTATTAATTGGTCAGAGTTCCACTACTTTAGAAGGATTGATAATACATCCGGGAGTCATTGATTCGGATTATATTGGCCAAGTAGGAATTATGGTGTCCTCTCCAAGGGGAATAGTTCTTATAAGCCCTGGAGATCACATCGCCCAAATTTTGGTTTTCCCCA
>NW_008344294.1:167008-169058 GCF_000622305.1 Nannospalax galili | reverse complement strand
ACAAATCAGAATAATATAGAGTGTGCTCTAGGCCTTTCCCCTGCCACTGCCCCTAAGTCATGATGCTAGTATATTTCCTAAAGTATTCAGTTCTATGAGGAACCCTTTGATTAATGTTGCAGCACTACTGCTGTGTTAAATTCGATAGCTCAGAACACCACTAAGGCATTGGAGATAAAATTATTCGTGTAGTTGAAGGCAGGCATACTTTCGGTAAACCAAAGAGTAGATTTATTACATGAACAAGTAGATATCTTAGGGCAGTTAATGTTTGTGGGATGTATTTATCATATGCCTGGATTATGAATAACCTCTGTGGAGTATCTTAATTTCTCTAAGGCAGGTAATCTATCTAGAGAACTCTCTACAGCTCTCCAAGACAACTGGAGCGAAGATACAGGCATCAATTGTGGCAGTGAATGCCACAAGAGTAAAGATGGTCTCTATAGAAGACTGGATGAAGACCCTCCAGGGAGCCTTTTCCTTCCTCAAGGACCGGGGAGGGATGGCTTTTTGGGAATTCCTGCTGGTTGCTGCTTGTGTCTGTATGGCTTGATGTGTGTGTAAGATGCGGCAGCAGACAGCTCACCAACAGCAAAAGCTTGTACAGGCTATGGCTGCCTTAGAGAAGGGCAAGACACCTCCTAAAGAATCAGATTACTGGCTAGGTCTTCAGTGGATAGTGCATCAGCTTCGTCAGAAGCAGAAACAAGTAGCTTAATATGGCCTATAAGTCACAGACTTGAGAAGAGTCATGGACTCCTAAAGAGGATTTTCTGGAGATAAGAGTGAATTGGGAGGGGGCATGAGAGATGGATCAGTAGTTAAGTGTGGGAAGCTAGCACGGCCGAGTCAGCCAAAGATGGTGCCTTGGCTGGCTGCCAAGCCTCGTGCTTGTTTACTTCAGCTCTTGGCTGATTGCCAAGGCTCGTGATCCTCGCTTGTTTACTCCAACTCCCTGAAGCATGGTGAGCCCGAACATGTGCTGCCTGCCTGATGATCTTACTACGTGGCCCAATGAGCTGCCACTCTGCCTGCCTGCTATGTGTGTGTGTGCCCTGATTGGTCCTGGCTGGGGGGAGGGCTGTTGGGAACGCTATATAAAGAGCTGAAGTGTGTAATAGGGAGAATAGAGAGAAATAATAAGAGAGAATAAAGAGAGAATATAAGAGTATTAAAAGAGAATAAGAGAGAATAAGAAGAATGAAGAGAGAATAAGAATAAGAAAAAGAGAGAATAAAGAGAGAGAGTGAGAAGAGAAAGCCTGAACCTCACCTTGGTGTCTGTGTTGTCTTTCCTCGGCTCTGCTGGACGGAGTCGTGGCTCGCGACAATGGTTTATTTCTGATTCTTGGTCACCCATTATTCTTTGAATTACTTTATAATGAACACCCTGTGTCATAGTTTCTGAGGTTTGGTGTCCTTTTTAAACCTCCTCTTCCAAATTTGATTATTTTATAGTTTACCAATTTAACTGGTGTGGAAAATTCTAATTTTTCTGTGACCTGTCTTAAGAGCTCAGTCTTTTCTACACGATTTCTTCAGTGACATTACTAGTTATTTTTCTGGTGCTGTATTTTCCTCCAATTTCTGAATATTTTTGTTTACTTTAAAATGCTTTCATCTAGGCTCTGGAGAGATAGCTCAGTGGTTAAGAACACTGCTTGTTCTTGAAGAAGACCTGGGTTTGAATCCCACCACCCACATGGTAGCTAACAACTGTCCATCACTCCAGTTCCAGGGGATCCGGCAGCCGCTTCTGTCATCCATGGACATTGCATGACAGTGGTGCACTTACGTACACACAGGCAACACATGCATACACATAAAATAAAAATAATAAAATGTTTTAAAAAATGGTTTCATTTAGCTGAAAAATCTTAAGATCAGAGGAAGTGTAAAGTACATCAGAGAACAGTTTCAGGATGCATGAAATTGATTTTTAATTTAATATTGAAAAAGCACTAAAATGATCCTTTAGACTTATGACTTCTGATTTGGTCATATGATTTTTTACAATTACATGGCCATAATTCCTTGGGATTTTCTTA
>NW_008344294.1:157033-166678 GCF_000622305.1 Nannospalax galili | reverse complement strand
TACATGAGTTTTAACTGGTAATTTTGACATTTGTTTTGTCCACTTTTTCCTCCATTAATATCAGAAAATACTTAGAGACTTTGACCCATAACATTAACTAATTTTTCTAATTTGTAGTTTTGAAAAATTGGTCCTCTAAAGCCATATACTAGTCCTATCACCAGCCCATCCCACTAGCCTATCAATTGGATCTCCAGTGTTGCTGGCCCCATGTTTCTCTCTCTCCTTTCCATGGTTGTCCTCTTCAGAAAGCTCCCACCTGACACTAAGTTCTCTTCAGTCCTGAGGCCACTCCCTGAGACTTCACTGGGCAGCAGCATGGGATGACCTTTGGATCTGTCCTCCTTGTAACTGACCCAGAGGAGAAACAGTGTAACTCAGACATGTATCTGGGGTTGGCAATTGGAAATATGGTTTCCTTATGATGATGGCTGACAGTTTTATGTCCAGATAATGTAAACTAGATGATTTAAACTATATGATTTGTGAGAAATGTGCAGTTTGTGATTTATTACTTTACTACAGTCCCAGAAATCATATTATAATCATCTTTCAACCACACCTTATGCTGTTCATTAAACATCTCACAGTAGCAGCAAAGGTGTCCTAAACTGATTCTTAAGCAGACAGGATTATGATGGTGATGATAAGGAAGATGAAGAGATTGACAGTAACCAAAAGAATGAACTGTTTTAGAGAGCTTCCTAAGTGTGTGTCCTGTGTACTTTGTTTCATTTCATGTATTCCATTTTCCTGTAGTTACGAATGCTAACATTTTTTTGACCTTAAATTTTTTAGTGGCTGTGGATGACCCTTAACTCTTGATCTTCCCATCCTCAGTTCTCATATGCTTCGGTACAGATGTGTCCCACCATGCTTGGCTTCATATTGTTATCCTACAGGAAATTAAAATGCACATTCTGATTATATAACCTGTAGTGATTTGTAATTTAGAAAACTGCATTTAAATATATAGTTACAGTTGAAGAGCACGTTAATAAGTGTATTCTGGCAAGTTGTTTCCTTGACAACCAAGCAAACTTTTCAGTTTCTCTCACCTAAGTAGTAGCAATAGTATCACATCTCTCTTTCTGCTTCTCTCTCTTTCTGTCTTTACCCTCCCTCCCTCTCTCTCTGTGTGTGTGTGTGTTTCTCCTTCTCTCTCTCTCCCTCTGTCCATCTTTGCATTCCTGATACATCATAAGGTGATCAGTAAGTGTGTCAGCTGAACACACTGCATGAGTGGTGGCTGTAGGTCACAGGCTATGGTCAAAGAAAGAGTAGACACATTGTTAGATTGGGATTGGCCAGGTTTCAAGAGGATGAAAGAGAAATATAAAACCTACCTCAGCAAAACAGATTGTTCTTTATTTAGAACAATGAAGGGTGGCAGTCTCTTTACAGAGACTGCACACTTCAGGCATAATGAGTTTAGATTTTTAAGGTCTGGGAAAGTGGCTTGGGGCAGAAAGAGAGATGAGAGACCAGAAATTAAAAATGGAAGGAACAATGTAGAAAAGATCTTATCAACAGTTTTGTTTTTTCATCGTGAGACTAAGAAGAATAGGGGCTAGCAGATGATTTCCATACATGACAGTGTCTCCTCAGAAATTGCAGTTTTGGGGCTGGGGGTTTCTTAGCTTGGGCTGGGGATAGGGGCTTGGGTTTCTCAATTTTGCCTGGATCTTTCCAAGCTGATGCATTTGTTCTTCACAGACGATCACAATCTGTATCTTGTTGCCAGTCCTGGATATTCATTCAACTTTCCTCAATCCTCCATCATGTTTGTTTAATCCCATATATTTTCAAAAGGAGATCATGGCATAACTCATTTCAATTCCTACTTCAGATACTGAACATAATTAAAGAATGTACCTTGTATATTCCTGTAGCCAAGACTTTTAGATTCGTGCTTAAGACCTGATGTCTAGAAAACAGTAAATGAGTTCAGTGTCTGTCATATAGGATTTCATAGCTCAGTGTTTAATCCTGTCACCTCCACTTACTACATCTGTGAAATAGAACAGTTTGTTAGTATTTCTTAAAGTCAGCATTATCATCTGAGTACATTATGACTTTAGACCACTGTGTTTTTCAGTGACAAAACAGATATTGATTATTTCATGTGATTTTAGTGTGTGTTGTGTGTACAAACTAAGGGGAAACAGCTGAGGAGATAGCTCAGTCACTAGAGTATTTGCCACAGTAGATTTCTTGTCATGCAAACATGAATAACTGAGTTTGATTACCAGAATCTACATTACCGCATTAAAAAATCTAGTCATAGTGTGATGTGTCTGTAATCCAAGGGAAGGTGGCAAGTTGGAGACAGGCAGGTCCCTGTTTTTGCTGGTTAGCTCACCTACCTTTCTTATTGACTTCCAATTCAATGTCACACTCTGTCTCAAGAAAAAAAGGAGGTTGATAAAGCCTGGGAATGACAACTAAGGTTATTTGTTGGTCTTCACATGCATGAATGCACTTATGAGTGTACCTGTACATATATCAATACTCACATATCAGCACATACACATATATACACAGAAACAAATAATGTTAGTAAAAACTTCAATAATAGTAGCATTAGAAATCATAAATTCAGTAATTCTTGTAAAATATCCTTTGATGTGAAGTTACTATTTTATGATTTCCATATGAAGACATCTTATATTTTTTGTATTTTTAAAAACTTTATTTAATAACCACATAATTAGCAGAAGCATTTCATTACAACATCATTGGCATAGCCAATAAGATTTTCCAGAGCAAAGATGCACCTCTTTCAAAATTGGCTACAAATTTTTAGGCTCACAGTGTTGAATTAATAGTTATACAGTATTTTACTCAGTATAAACCCTATAAGACATAAAATTGAATGAAGTTTTAACCTTTAAAAAGATCTCTATTTCTTTTTAAAAGAAACAATTTCATACAGAAATGCTCTTTTTTAAAAAAAATCAACAAAAAGGTGTGCTGTAAAGTATTCCTTGAGAAATGTTTATAATTCTATGAGAATGTAAATAGTTTCACAGTAATTGTTTTCCAGTTAGAATATTCTAACTGGAAAACAATTACTGTGAAACTATTTACATTCTCATAGAATTATAAACATTTCTCAAGGAATACTTTACAGCACACCTTTTTGTTGATTTTTTTTAAAAAAGAGCATTTCTGTATGAAATTGTTTCTTTTAAAAAGAAATAGAGATCTTTTTAAAGGTTAAAACTTCATTCAATTTTATGTCTTATAAGGGTTATACTGAGTTCAATATTGTATAACTGTATTAATTTAACTGTGAACCTCAAAATTTACAGCTAATTTTGAAAGAGAAGCATCTTTGCTATGGAAATTGTTATTGAATATGTTAATGCTGTAATGAAATGCTTCTAATCATGTGGTTATTAAATAATTTAAAAAATATATATAAACATAAAAAAAATCAACTAACACTTAGATGTTTGTATATGTATCCATATTCTGTATATATCTGGTTATTACTATTCACATTCAGTTACTTTCTAAGATCCTTCGCACCTGAGCATGGATATAAAGTCCTCAGGCATATTTCAATGGTAATGCTTTTCATATTTTTTTCCCAAGTTCCCTCTGGGTCTCCTGCACTATCAAGCAAACCATATACCATATCTTTATATGGATTTATCAACTTACAAAGGAACTAGTACCCAGTACCTAGCCCTGGCTGCTCAGAGCCCACCATATTAAACCACGCCATGCCCATAGTCACCACTAGCATTCACATATGCCTCCATCAATCTCGCCCCAGTTCCATAAGAGTCAGTCTATTCTGTCTTTGAGCTGCTGTGCATAGCTGTGTGTTCCCCCACCCCACATGCTCTACCCATGGCTCTCAGCTTCCATCTCCAGATGGCTCCCAGAAGTGCCTCAGTAGTCCAGCTCTGTGGCAGTCCCCTCTCCTTCAAGGAAATTGCCAATTGGGAGATACTCCACCCCTTTCCTCTGCTCTTACAATCTTCCCATGCATCTTCTGCTAATGTCCCTGAGCCTTGGAGGTGTGACAGATGTAGAGCAATCTCTCTTGTATCATAGCGAGATAGTGGCTTCTTGGGCTTCCCCATTAGTCATTTTTAGGTCATGGCCACAGATCTATCTCAGTGGTGTTTCATCTACTATAAAGACAAATGGAGGGAAGTAGACACATTTAAACAAACATGAATGTAAATACAAATGCCTAGAAGATACCCCTGTAGGTGTACTATATTCATTAAACAGAGTACTCATGATGGCCTCTACACTGGGGCCTGTAGCTTTTCTCGACACAAGGTATTGGCCAGGTCTACAGCACCAGCTCTGTTCCACCCTAGGAGTGGGCCTTATCCAATTATAAATTTATCAGTTGCACATACAGATTGGTTGAGCCATTATTGGACTTGCAGGTATTGCTTGGCATGTCCATAGTGTGCAGCATGTAGGGTCCATTATTGAATGGAATTACAGGGTATCCTTTCTTCCCAAAACATCTTCATAGTGCATTCTACAAATATGAACGTCATTCATGCAGTGGCATGGAATTTTTGGGCTCAGTATAAGTTTCATCTCTTCTTTTTCTCCTTCACTCACAACATGTAGTGTCTTCAGTAACATGACCTTACTGACCTTTCTAGTGTACAACCAATATTAATGGCAATAGCGTGGTGAATTGGTGGACCTCTAGGATCTCTCTCTGACCAACAGCTCATAGGGGCGCAAAACACCTCTGGTACTGTCGATTTTCTTAACAGTTGTATAGTTTGGGAGTCTATGTCCTCATCTTACCCAACCTAAATAGAACTTCCAAGAATCTTACAGCTATAGCTGGCCTTTTCTTCTTCAGTTATCTTTCAAATGCATTTCACATCTGTAAAACACTTGAAGGAAGGTTAACATTATATATTAAATCAAGCATAGACAAGGTTTCACACAGCATGGAAAGGTTTTTTCCATTCGTATTAACTGTTTTCTCCGTAGATCCTTGTTATGTACCATAGCATGGGTACGAGGCATTAATTTGGTTAGCTCTTTACCATTTTTAGTTTTCCCTTTGTGTGGGGAAAGGGGCCGGTAAATACTTCTGTTATTCAGGCTAACCTAAATCTTGCCATAAAGCACAACATCAAATGATGCAAACAGAGGACAGCATGCCACACCAATGAAGAGGAGACACATAGCCAAATAAACCAACGAGGATTGGGCAGGGGGTATAAAAGAAAGCTCTAATGGCACAATAAACGAGCATGCTGGCATCTTGCTGATGACTAGTATCTTCCGAGATCTTTGTCGTTGATCTCGTGCCTACTCTCCCCCTGCCACCCAGGACAGAGGTCTAGAGCCACAACAGACAGCAATACCTTTGGATTCTTTTATTCTTGTTGCACTACAGGTGATGGCTCCAGTTGCCTGACTCTGCACTGGGTTAAAGAGGCAGGGGGCTTCTCCTGTCTCCACTGCATTTGTTGGTTCCCTGAGTCAGACAGGCTCTGGATCTGCCTCCTTACTGTAGCCGTACCTGTCATCTTTCCATTGACCACACCCAAATGCTGGACAGAAATTAGTGGGAAAACCTGCTTCCACCCCTAGTATAGCCTTTATCAGAAGAGAAATGCATCTAATTTAATCCTTGGGGATTATTAACCACCCCTTGTACAGTTGTTATCCTTTGGATGTCCTTTGTAAACAAACTGTTCTTCTGGTTTAAAATCCTTCCAGAAACACCTTAGTACCGAATTTGGTTTTCTATCCATTTTTTCTCTGGGGATTTGGGCTTTACATAAGTCTTGCCATGTTTGTCTTTGAGTTACCCAAATGGACCATTTCTTTTGTCTTGTCTTTTTTATATCTCTTATAGGGTGTTCTGTTATTTTACAGACACATTTTACATGTTGATCAGAATCATTTAGATTTGCCAAAGCCTCTCTCACTTTACACAGATTGTGTCCCATCAAGTGGCTTAGTAAAACCATTAAAGCCCCATACCATTCTTGAGATCCCAGTTGAAATAAGCTTTCTTTCATATCTCTGGTAAATGCAGTCTAATCTGGCCCAGTGAACTGGACATTATATATTGCTTTTCTCATACGTAATTCTCTCACTAATGCCTGCCCCTCCTTTATAGTCCTCCAGCCCCTACTAATCATGTTAGTCTCCCTTAGTGATAACCCTGTATCTTTAATGCCTTCAACCACCCACCCCATTAAGGACTGCTTCCCTCTGCATTGGCCTAGTTTGAACAGCCTATATCACAAGGTCAGCTGAGTGGTTATATAATTCAGCTGTGAAGCTTCTGAAGGACTTAGACTGATCTCATTTGCTCCCATGTCCTATACTCTCACAAGCCACGTGGCCAGGGGCTCTCTGCTTGCTTGTTTGTAAGTTTTTCCTAGTTTTAACTGTTCTAGCATAGAATACTTCCTAGCTACAGCACAGTTAGCTTTTTTTTTTTTACCTTTTTACTTTCACCTGTCTTTTCTTATGAGTCCTTGGACCTTATACAAGTCAAAGTGTCCCGCCTTTTTTCTCACTCCAGCTCTGTAACTGAGTCTGACAGTTCAGCCTTTTCAGCTTTCCCTGCCTGTGGCCCATCTTTTATTATGCAAAGTGGCTGTGCTCTCTCTTCTGGTGTTCCATTTGTGTCAAGAGCAGGTAAAAGATTTTCTCCTAGTTTTAACAGTTTTCTTGCGTGGAATATTTCCTAGCTACAGCACAGTTAGCTTCCCCCCCCCTTTTCACTATAATCTGTCTTTTCCTCTGAGTTCTTAAACCTTACACAAGTTAAAGTGTCCTGCCGTTTTCCTCTCTCCAGCTCTGCAACTGGGTCTGCCAGTTCAGCCTTTTCAGCTTTTCCTGCCTGGGCCCCAAACCCCGATATGCCCATATCTACTAATTAACATAAAGGAATTTTTTATGCTTCTTCCTCAAATATAACTCATTTTCAATTTTTATTTTTTGTGTGTATTTCATACAGAACACCCCAAACATTCATCTTTATACCCACATCCCAAATGGCACCCTCCCATAGCCTGCCCCTCAACTGGAGCCCATATACTCTGTTGTTCCTGTTACTGTCAACTGTGTTATCAGTGCCCCTTGCCGTTCCCCAGTGCAGGTCCAACTGCTGAGTCTAGTCCACCTATCTAGGGTTCCTTGTTTTAGGACGATCAGCTCTTCCTCATCTAGCAGTAGTCAGTTGCTAAGATTCCTTTAGATAAGTTTGGGGTCTGCTCTCCATTTTCCCAGTTCTATGCTGTGTTATTGTCTGGGAGTCTTTTGAGCCACCCCGGCCAACAACTCAAAGGAAGACATCTCCTGTCTGGCATTGTTTCTTGTTATCTAGCTTTTAGCTACACCCATGGACTCTTAAAGAATTGTACTGATCACTTGCATCTTTGGTTTTGCTTTCCTTTTAAATGTTTAAGACCTTAGAGTTGGCCCTGATTAACCAATTAATTTCTACTCTTAAGGTCGTTTGAGGATCAGTTCCTCTGGGGTGACATGGACTTGGGAGGAGCCCTTGGCTCCTTTCTTTTACCAGTTACATCTATGTGAAGATAAGGCAAAGGTCCTTCTTGACCATGACTGGCTTCACTTGGAAGCATGGAGGAAATGTTCCCTCATCTTTGTGTTGACCCTCCTCTTTGTAGACACTGGCTCAAGTCTATCTGGTAGGATCTCCATGGCCTTCTTGGTCAAGAGGACAAGTAACTCACCACAGTTATAGGGCATTTTGAGAGATGCTCCAGAGTCCCCTGGAACTTATTTAACTTTAGAGGGCAAGGAGCAAAAATGGTCCTTCAAGTCCCTTTGACCAGATTAGTATAGGCCTCAAAGTATGGATGTTAAACATCCAAGACGTTTAGTTCCACCAGTCTGGTACTTTAAATTACTGTGCACTACATAGACAAAGCTTGGGAAAAAACCAAACATTCTCAGATAAACCTTGATAAACATATTATGTTCCTTGATCTAGTTGTATGTATAATTGCTCAGTAGGCTGTTGAACTAATATGCTTCCCTCTGGTTTTTAAAAAACTAGGTAGGCATTATTTATCTCTCTCATTGTCTGACCCTTCCACCATCATTTCCCCATTTTTCCAATTTCACCCTTAATAATACCCTTCTCCTATGGTTGCTCCTCTCTTGAGCTCTGTCTTTCCCTTTTTTCTCAAGGTTCCTTGTATAACCCTTCCTCCCCCCTCCATTTAAAATAACCCATTTTTATCCACATCTCCCTTTTTAACACCTGTTTCCTACTGTTCTTCTCTTTTAGACTGTTTATTTTCCTTTACCTCCCTGGTCCTTTTCAGTATTCTGGTTCCTGTAGTTATGTATCAGTACATACTCACTTGTAAGGATTTGGTGTTAGGATTCACATATGAGGGAGAGCATACATTGTTTGTTTTCTTGAGTCTCTGTTACTTCGCTTAGTATAACAGTTTCTAGTTCCATCCATTTACCTGAAAATTTCATTTCATATTTCTTTACTCCTGATTAAAACTCCTTTGTAAAAATGAACCACCTTTGCATTATCCACTCATCATTTGAGGGACACTTCCATCTCTTAGTTATTGTGAAAAGAGCAGTAACAACATGGATGTACAAATGTCTCTGCAATAGGATGAGTTTTTTTGGGTATATGCCAAGGAATGATATAACTGGGGGACAAATGGTAAGTTCATTTTTAGTGTTTTAAGAGTTCTCCACACTGTTTTCTTTGGGGTTGAACAAGTTTACAATCCCACCAGCAGTGGATGAATGTTCCCATTTCTCCACATCCTGTCCAACATTTGATATCATTTGTTCTCTTGAAGTTAGGCAGTCTGAGTGTGGTAAGATATCTTAAAGTGGTTTTTAATTTTCATTTCCCTAATTACTAATGGTGTTGAACATGTTTTAAGATAATTTTAGCCACATTTATTTCTTCCTTTGAGAACCCTCTTTTCAGCTCCTTAGCCCATCTTTTAATTGGGTTACATCTTTCTTGATTCTGTGTTTTTTGAGTTCATTATATACTCTGGATATTAAAACTCTGTCAGACATGTTGCTGATGAAGCTTTTCTCCAACTCTGTGGGTTTTCTCTTCATTTCCTTGGTTTCTGCCTTTGATGTACAGAAGCTTTTCAGTTTAATGAGGTCCCACATATTGATTATTGACCTTGTTTCCTGACAAATTGATGTACAGTTTAGAAAATTTTTTCCCACACCTGTATCTTTTAGGTTATTGCCAATTTTTTCTTCTAACAGTTTCAGAGTTTCAGGCTTCACACTGAGGTCTTTGATTCACTTGGAGTTGACTTTTGTGCAAGGTGAAGGATAGGCATTTAGTTTCATTCTTCTACAGGGAGAGATCCGCTTTGCCAGCGTCATTTGCTGAACATGCTGTCTTTCCTCCAGTGAACGTTTTTGGCACCTTTGTCAAGTAAGGGGTGGCTGAAATGTAGTCAGATTTGGGTCTTCAGGTTTGTTCCATTGATCTATTGGCCTATTTTTGTGCCAGTACCATGTTGTTTGTATGACTATAACTCTGTAATACAGTTTAAAATCTGGTTTCTAATCCCCCCGCATTGCTCTTAGTGCTCAGGGTTGCTTTGGCTATCCCAGGTCTTTTGTGCTTCCATATGAATCTTGTGTCTT
>NW_008344294.1:133370-156512 GCF_000622305.1 Nannospalax galili | reverse complement strand
TGGATTTTTTTTCATCTGTTGTTGCTTTTCAAGTGTGCTGAGTTGCAGTGTTAAGTCATTTATTTGTGTTCTTTCAGAATTTTTAATGTAGGCACTTAGACATATAAACTTCCCTCTAAGGACTGCTTTCAATGTGTCCCAGGGGTTTTGTTGTGTTGTATGGTCCTTTTCACTTAGTTCCAGGAATACTTTTCTTTTTTCTTAATTTCTCCTTTGACCTACTCATCATTTATGATTGTGTTATTTTAAATCTCCAAGTATTCATGTAGTTATTAGGGTTTTGTCAGGTGTTGATTTTAAGCTTTATTACATTGTGGCCTGATAGAATGCATGGAATTATTTCAATCTTCTTGTATTTGTTGAGGCTTTCTTGGTGGCCAAGTATGTGGTGGTCAATTTTGGAGAATGTCCTTGGAACACTGAATAGAAAGTATATTCTTTGGTACTTGGTTGGAATATTAAGTAGATGTCTGTTAGGCCTATTTTATGTATGGTATTGTTTACTTCAGATGTCTCTTTGTTAAGTCTCTGTCATGTTGACCTATGTAATGGAGAAAATGAGGGTTTTGAAGTCCCCCAGTACTAATGAGTTTGGATTAATCTGGGTATTTAAGTCTTGTAGTCCTGTTTTTATGAAGTTGGGTGCATTCAGAGTTTGGTGAATATATGTTCATGATTGTAATATCTTCTTGGTCAATTTTTCATTTGATCAGAATGAAGTGGCCCTCTCTATCTCTTCTTGTTAGTTTTAGCTTGAACTCTATTTTGTCAGATATTAGAATTGCAGCTCCTGGTTTTTCTTAGTACCATTTTCTTGGAATTTTTTTTCTGTCCTTTCATCTTATGATAGTGCCTGTCCTTGAATGTGAGATGGGTTTCTTGGAGAAAACAATAAGATAGGTCTTGTTTTTTAATCCATTGTTGATGAATCTGTGTCTTTTGACTGGGGAGTTAAGTTCATATCTGAGTATTTTATTGAAAAGTGAATAGCTAGCAAAATTGAGGGGTATGTGTCTGTCAAGACAACTGCAAATATTGTTCACTAAATAACAAATATTGTTAAAGTAATGTTTTTATTTCCATAATTATTTTTGCAATATTTTGATTTGAAAATATAGACTTTTTACAACTGTAAAGTGCCAAACTCACTGGCATTACTGCATGCACATTGTTCTGTAATTGTCCCCATCCATCTCAAGAGAGTTTTCACCTCCCAATTTGAACATTTGTACCCAGTGCTCTAACTCCCCCATATGTAGCTCCTCGACATTGCCTAGTACAATTCTCCCATAAAAACATGATGAAAACTAAACTCATTGAAAGAAAATGTTAATTTTACCAAAAGCAGGATTTACAAGATAAAATGTTGAACTTCTATGCAAGTCTCAACATCAATTCCACCTAGATTCCATGAATAAGATTAGACTTCTCCACAATCTGCCCAAGGAGTTTTTAATGTACTTTTTCCTCAAGCTGTAGATGGAGGGAGAGAAGAGTTCAGCTCACAGTGTAAATAAATGAGCCTCCAAATCTTGTTTAGTAGAATGTGACAGTGCAGAAACAAAGTACAAAGCATCACCTGTTCCACACAATAAGCCAATAACTTACAGGTCAGAGCCACAGGTGCAAAAGTTTTTATACTGATGCCTGATGAAGGAATATAAGAGAATAGGACCCAAGAGGTGGGGGAAAGTCCATATATGGTAGCAAGAACATACTTGGCAATGCTCTTGGAGATGGCATCACAACACGCAAGACTAAATAGTTGCGAAGAATCACAGAAGAAATTGGAGATTTCCACATGCTTTAAGCAGGTGCTGTTTAAAGCAATCAAATTCTTTGCCTGGGAGTCCAAAAGACTACCCAGAAACCAAAACTAAAATGGTGCAGAGGTAAGCAGTCATGAGTACTAAGTAAATCAAAGGGTGGCAGATGGCTACAATCATAAGCCATCACTCTTAGAAGCATGTCATCCACACTCACAAAAATTGTAAAGAGATATTGAGTGAGGCAGCCAACATAGGAGGTCTTTCTGCTGTGAGTATGGTTGCTCACAATCATCACTGGGAGAGTGGTGGAGATGAAGCAGATGTCAGAAAATGACAGCTTTCAGTTGAAGAAGTACATGGGGGTGTGGAAATGGGAGTCACAACGTTGATAATCATATTCCCAAGAACTTTCAGTAGGTTCATGGACACGAAGAGCTCAAAGAGGATGGGCTTTCGTTCTGAATCCTCTGAGAGACTCATTTATTGGAAGTCATGGGTATGTGTTAGATTGTGTAATTCTGTATTGTTTGTACACCATTTAGAAAAAAAACAGTGGGTATGAGGAAATACTCATATAAACTAGCATCACAGATACCCAATAATATAAATATTTTAATTCAAGGATCTACCACCAAAGTATTCACATTTGGTCTAATCCATACATCTACTACATTTCTTTTTGTAAAAACTCCATGTGCTTAGACACTCTCATTGTTGTTTCCATCATTCCTTCCACTTCTGCTTTCTGTATTAGCTGAATGATGTAGAAAGACCATGAACATGAGAGATAAAAAATCCACAATCAAATTAAAATGAAGTCTACTATTTTAATAATAAAAAAAACTATGTAATAGCATTCCTTACTTTGAAAGAATATTGTTATAAAACATAACTAAGAAGCAGTATGTACCTCATTTTACTCTAAGACTTTGGAATGTATATGTTGACTAGCAGTAATTTTTTGTTGTGTGTGTGTTTGTGTGTGTTTATATACATGTTGCTGTGTATGTGTACATGCATGTGAGGGGGACAGAGTTCAATGTCTGGTGTCTTACTTTTCCTCTGCCATATTTTTTGACCCTGAAGGTTGCCAATTATTTAGGCTGAATGGACAATGACTGCCAAGGATCTGATTGTCTCAGGAGTTCATGTTTGTACAGAATATATTTCACAGGCTGTAATCTCCACAGCTCAAATTACAATATTTTAAACTGTGCAGATTACATTATCTCACACCTAAATTAAGGTTGATAATTCATAATTATCAAACACTGTAGGACTCTAGAGATTGCTCATTGGTAAAGAGGACTGGCTTGTCTTGCAGAGGACCTGGTTTCAATTTCTGGCATGCACATGGTGGGTAATAGGAGCCCTAACTCCACTTCCAAGGAATCTGACACCCTCTTATGACCTCTGTGGGCATTGCAAGATACAGGTGCACTGACACATATGCAAGCAATAAACTTACACATGTAAAAAAATAATAAATACAATATTTGTAAAAGAATCACCTAAGAGAAGTGTGAGCCAGCCTCTTGCAGGAACTGCTCCCTCTCTGGAGAACAAGCATTGTCCTTCCCCAAGATACACAGAGGGAAGAGTGTCAAAATAAACACTCATGTTTCAAGTCTGCCTCGCTCCTAAATCGGAATGATTTTCCAGTTCAGGTTTTATACAGACAGTACACTCTGGCCGCATACCGGAAAACCTCAGAGTTCTGAATAAATAGCTGTTTACCTATGAAGGTGGCTACAGGGAGACGCTGGGTCAAAACGCAAAAACAAAACAAAAAAACAAACACAAAAAACGTACATCACAATTTGTCAGGTGTTTGATAGGAATTTAATAGCTTCATGACCTAATATTCATTTATTGTGGATGTTTTTTCTGTCAGAAATTCTTTAATAAATAAAACGCATACTTAAGAGTGAACTTTGACGTATAATGAACATGTTTTAATTAAATGAACACCATTAATGTCATCAATGACCACAAATGTGACATAGTGCATGTTGTTTAAATGGTGACAGGATGCATAGTAACCATGTTAGCTCAAACCAGAGAAAATTGCAGCATAGAAGTGGGGAAGTGGGGAGGGAAGAAGGCCCAATCATAGCTGTCAAACTATTGGCAATCAGTAACTGCTGGGAGAGGGAGAGTCCATTTCCTTTAAGGATATGATGCTGGGTACGTTAACCAGGCTCCCATGGAGGGACCCAGATCACAGGGCATTTGCAGAAACAAATTTTACTTGATAGATCAAAATATATTGTATGAAATTCACAAAAAATCTGTAGCTAAGACCAAAGGGACCCATGCTGAATTATAGTTTCTCTATATTTTCTGTAATCTGTCCAATGATTTCCATCTTGGTGCCAATAGCAGAAGAAACTGGATCCACTCACTCTTGTTCCCTGTAATTATGAGTAAATGGAAAAGGGGAAATGCAATGACTTGTTAGGTTGGGGAATTTTTGTACCTTTCTTTAATCAGTTTCATTATTTTTGAATAAGAGATGAAATATACAGTGAAGACATCAACCACAAATGATAAAAAACCCAGAGAATAGGCATTACCATGGGGGACGTGGGGAAAGTGGGAGTGTTCATCTGGGATGGGAGGAGGGAGGAAATTGCAAGGGATCACAGTGTAAGGGGGATGGAAATTAGGAGAGGGGGTATGGTGGGAGGCAGTTGTTATGGTTGGGATTGTGGGGATAATAAGGGCACTCAGGCTGGGGAGGGATGAGGGTGGCTGGATGGGAAGAAAAAGAGTAGAGATGAACGAATCTTGGGGATATAGGAAACCCAGAGGAAAATGGGATGCCCTCCAAACTCCATAAGAAATGCTCACACAGTGTCTAAACATTAGTGTGTATGTATCCCTAGGGACTGTCTGGCCAGGAACAGAGCGCCAAACAGAACAGATTTCTCTTTGAGTGGTTGGTGAGAGTGCTTCAGTGGATTCCCAAAATCACACAGGCTATTGTCAAAGCTCCTGTTTATCTCCCAGATGTAGAAGACCCTATGGCTGAACACAGGACACACTTCAGATACAGGTCTTTGAGGAATGGCACAGGAACTGACCTGGAGGGCTTCTACTTGAATTTTAGCTATCATAATGCTAGATGGTAATATGCAAACTGTCAAGGGAGAAAGACAATCAACGGTCCAACCCAACCCTAAACCCTAATAACCATAATGACTAGCACAGCAAACCACGTCTACTGCTGTAGTAGTGGCACTGTTATGGAGGGGCAATCAATACTTATCAAACTGGACATATCTCTAGACAAATGAAATTTCTTATCATATGCTAAATGTGGATCCTTATATTTACAGACAAGTAATACCATACACCAATCAAAGAAGCTTCTTTTTGTAACAGATGGAGGCTGCTACAGAATCCCACAACCAGTCAGACACAGAGAATATGCATCTGAGAGATGCTAAGAAGTAGGTGACACATCTACAGTTGAACCTCTACATCTAATACTCGTGGAACATAGTGTAACAATGGGTAGAGAGAAAACTAGTGCATCCCTCAACTTTCACCAGTAAAGCTTCCTTATATGACAGAGTGCAATGCACACAGAAGGCCAAAACTGACCAAGTTTTAAAGAATAAGACACTACAGAATGTATATCCTTAAATGGTACTCCTACATTGAACTACATCCACCCATGGCTTAGGGACCATTGCAGAAGAGAGGGCAGAAATATTGTAACAGTCAGGGGTGGTTCATGAACACAGGGAAGCAGAGTCTTTCAGGCCAGTGGAAGCTTTCAGATATGAACTTGTGGCAATGGTAGCATCAAGCACAGGACCCATGTCAACTCAATTAAACAAAGGCCCAGACAGGAGGAGAGAAATGGGTGGCAGACTGGTCATAGATTGAGAACTATTGGAGATTGATGCTGGATGAGGGAGGGTATGCCTTACATACAGTCTCTAGAGGGGATGAGTAGACCCCAGCGAACAAATTTACACTGAAGGACATCTGGATACAAGTGCATGACTGGATGGGTCTGAATGTGTTTGGTGGAACACATGAGGTCTCGTGGGGTGGTGAGAAGGCATGGATTGGGGGCATCTGTGGAGAGACAGGCCAAGGCGGTGTTTCCTGTTTTGAGTCTGACGACCAAACCTAAGTTCTACCAGGAGACCTGGAGATCACTCACATGCCCAAAGAAACAATGAGAGAGAAACGTCTCAGACTCAGGGACCAATGGGAGGACAGGGAGGCGTATAAAGTTTGCTCCCTTGTATGCAATAAACGAGAGCTCTGCTTGCAACACAGTTAGTCTCCCGGAGTCTGTGTTATTGACTCCGCACCTACTCAGCCCCTGCCCCCGTGGTGGGAGAGAGGACCGGCCTAATAACAACAAGTGGCGCCCAACTTGGCTACATGGACCCCTACCTAGTCCTGGGCCTTTTTATTCTAATTTCCATTTTCATTGTGGCATTTTTCTTTCTCTTTGTTTTCCCTTGTTGCTGCCTGGATTGCTTCACCAAATGATCCCACCGTCCTCACTGTTTGACTGTTTGTAAGTCCCCTCCAGCTGTGTTCTTCGGTGATTAGGCCCCTTTCTGTTATCTGTCCTTTGCCTTTGGTCTGGTGAGTGACTGAGGGCCATCTTCTCTTCTGTTTTTCCCATGTTTGTCTGTCCATAGGGCACATATTCTAATGAGTTGGTTTGCCCGGTGCCTCCACATAAGGATTGACCATCCAGGAGACAGAACAATGGACATCCTCCTGACAGGGTGTCCCATGACTGGATACATCGTGTGGGCATACTGCTGTGGCCTAACAAACCATGGAAGTCCCCCACAAAGGACTCTAACCCAGTTCCAAAACATTACTCTTTCCTCTGTCTCTTTTACTTTCACTTTCATTTTGCTAATCAATCCGGTAACCACCAGTTAAAAGCCCTTAGGGCGGTGGCCAGTCTCTTAAAACTGTGGGCAGGTTCTCCATGACTCGGGACTGAGAAATCCCCTCCCCGCCTGGAACGTTTCCTTTCCCAGCACTGCTTCTTTTCTTAGCCTCTTGTGTCTGATCTGTCCACATCAAAATAATGGAAAACTTCCCGTCCCATTACAAGGAGCCCCAGATATCTGCCTTAAAATCCCTGTTAACCTCCTGTGGGATTAGAGTAAAAACAAATGACCTAGAGGACTTTTGGGCTGAGGCCTTGATCCCCACCCCATGGATCTCCCCTGAGAACATGTGGGATCCTGATATGCCGATGAGAGTCCTCTTCCTTTCAAGAAAACGGGAGGTACAGGAGGGCAGAGCTCCCTCCCCTCCTCCAGCTCCGTTTATACCCATATTGCTCGGCATCCTTAGCAGCATCAAATCCGGTTCCACAGAGGATATTCTTAATTCCTTTAATAAACACTGCCAAGAGCAAAGAATGCACACTCTCTCCATCCAATCCCTCCCAACAATCCCGGAAGACCCAGACGTCCCCGAACCAGACTCAGACCCTACCAGAATTCCAGTAAAACCCCCCAGACAGACACTGGTCCTACAGACCCCCAGGAAGAGACACTCCCCTTCCATATACCCTTGGGGCAAAATTAGGCAACCCACACCACCCACAAACCCTCTTGCATCTGAACCACTTTGTGATATATCTCTTTTTTCCCTCCCCTTCCTCCAGCATGCACACCCACTCTCCCTGGACCTGCTCCCCCCACTAGCTATGCCTTCGCTGTCATTTTAGGTCCTGATGGGGGGGCACAGAGGTCTTGGATTCCCACCCCACAGAGTTACTTCTGGATATTAGAGATGTCATACCCTGGAGACTCTGCCAGGCAGTCTGTTGGCCTTACCATATCTTGGGAAAGAATAAAATCTGGTTCTGGAATAAATCGCCTTGGGGTAATAGTACCATCCAGTTATCAGATTATGCCCACAGAGATCCAAAACAAATGCTCAGGCCCATGTTGGGAGACTGGCCACTGTGCGGCCCCCTCAGCCTGCACGGATATTAAGCCTTTATTGTTTATAGCAGGTGGCCAAGTCTTCAATGACACATTTTCTGCTAATAACTCATGGAAACAGTTTGTCAATATCACACGCAGGGGAATGCTTACATTTCCCCCTATGGCAACCTGCGTTAGACTTCCCTTCTTCTTCCTCCTAAAAAATTCCTCAGATGACCTACTCAACTGCACAAGTGATGAGGGTTGCAAGCTCTCCTCCTGCTGGAGCAAAAGTCAATCACACAGAGCAGTGGTAATGCACCTCCCCGGCCTATTATGGGTACCAGTTACTAATGCCTCTCATTTCCATGCAGTACAGATAGTACAACAGACTAGATTTAAAAGGCATTTTGGCATATCAGTGGCCATTGCAATCGTGGTCACCACCTCCGTGGTGGCGGGGGCTGCTGCAGCAGTCACAGTTACTCAAACTGCTCAAACTATCACTGCCTTAAATAATATAGTTGTTCATTCTGCTAAGGTCCTGCACACACAGACCCTTATAAATGCACATTTTTATACTGCTATCCAAAACCTACAACAACAAATAGACCTCCTTTCAGAGGAAATAGAGATCCTCAAAAGGATAGGGGGTCATCAATGTGACCCGTGATACCCCCAGACATGCCTTACCCCATATCAGATTAAAAATATTACCAAGGCCAGACAAGAGCTAGCAAATATCATAAAGGGTCACAGAGATTTCTTAATCTGACATTACAAATGACCCAGGAAATAACTGCCTTAAATTATACACAAATAGCTCCACTAAACCCTGACACCATGTTCCTTACACCAATTTGGAAAAATCTAAAAAGACTCTTCGACCCTTCATGGTTGGTCACCTGGCTCCGCCTAGGTGGAATTGCCATTATACTAATCCTCTTGTTTAAGTGTCTTCTTCAGCATATGCACATACAAAATATGCTAATAAGATAACCGCCCAGGTCCTCATGGCGCTTCACAATCCAGAGACAAGACCCCCGCCAATAGTCATCAAGACATGGCTCACAAAAATTCATGAGGTCTAAGATGTTCCCCACAGTCATTGACCAACACCCTGACAACAGTTAAAAGTCACAATACAGTACTTGCTGTGCCAATGATGGGTAAGATCCTCCAATAACAGGTACTCCTAAAACAGTACATGCTAATGGTCATAGCATGTACCTATGATGGGCAAGGCCTGCTTGTGAGGATGACAACCTAAGACAGGCCTTCGAGGTGATTGTAAATAACAGAGGACAGTTAGCCACTGCCCCGCTCCAAGCCGTTGCTTAATGAAACCAAAGGGTGGATTATGGAGGGACATGCCAAGATGGTGCTTCCTGTTTTGAGTCTGATGACCTAATCTAAGTTCTGCCAGGAGACCTGGAGATCACTGATGCACCCAAAGAACCAATGAGAGAGAAACAGCTCAGACTCAGGGACCAATGGGAGGATAGGGAGGGGTATAAAGGTTGCTCCCTTGTGTGCAATAAATGAGAGGTCTGCTTGCAACATGGTGAGTCTCCTGGAGTCTGTGTCATTGACTCCACACCTACTCATCCCCTACCCCTGTGGTGGGACAGAGGACTGGCTTAACAGCAACAGGGGTCTAAATATGATTAAGAACTTTTGCATGAAATTATGAAACTCAAGTATTTTTTTAAGGACCTAGTACCCAAATTTGCTGTAAGGGAAAGTAGGGAATACAGTGGAATCATACAAACAGGAAAGGAAACTCTAAACAGAAGGATGAGCATTAATGCCAACAACTGGCAAGTGGTAACTCACAAAATTGAAAATCTGTACAGCAAAGGGTACCATCACCCAAATGAAGAGGACACTTACAGAATGGAAAAATATCTTTGCCAGCTATACATCTGCATGAATTATCTAGAATATGCAAAGAACTCAAAAACTAATAATCAAAAATCCCAGTGAAGATGAGGGACAAGCAACTCAATAGCAAGTTCTGAAATGATAAGAACAAATGGCTGAGAAATATTTTTTAAAAATATTTCAGATCTGCATCTTTTTCCCATCTGCTCTTCTTGAGCATTTGACCCTTTCCTGCTGAGGCTTTGGGAGAGCACTTGACTAGCTGGAGTGAGTCAGCCAAATCCCACTGCCCTGCCCCTCACCCTACTTTGGAACCACCCTCAGGCCGATTTCTCCAGATCTTATACCTTCTCTGTTAGCTAGTAAATACCTGGCCATTCTCTTCCCATCAGCTCTCCTTGGGCCTTGGCCCCTTCCTGCTGAAGCTTCCAGAGAGTACTAGACTATTTATGAGAGTTAGCCAGATTCCACCTTGTTAGGGAACCATTCCTATGCTATAGGACCTGCCACAGTCCATGGGTTCCAGGACTTACACCCTCTCTGCCTAGCTAGTAATACCAGCCCAGCTGATTTCCATCACCTTCTGCCTATGTTCCTTCAGCTACCTGGAGAGATCTTGACTAGCAACTCGGATTCATCCAGTCCCTACAAAACAACAACAACAACAACAACAAAACAAAAGAGAGAACCTGATGCACAGACCAACTAACTATTCATACCCAGTCAGAAAGCAGCCATACTACAGGAGCAGAATAAAGAGAATCAAACTTCAATTCAATAAAGGCAGGATTGTGTTTCATATCAAACATACAACCAACAAAAGAAATCCATATGCCCAGAACACAACAAAAACTGTTGGGACTTGGGTTTGCTTTGCTCAGTGGGGGACCTACTGGCTTCAGGGCAGAGAGACTTGATTGGCAACAGAGTCTTTGATCCTTGGGGTGGTGTCTTTTCAACAAGCCATTTTATTTAAAATTCAGATGGTTTTTTATACAACCCAAGGAACTAGCACTCACGTGGGATTTGGCAGTCACATACAAAGATTTAGGGTACAAAGAAACAGGAGATTTAGTCTGTTAGTTTGCACCAGTAGGATTCTTAAACTTTTACTTAAGGTTATCAATGTTCATCGGCTAATTTATTGGCCACAATGTTGTCATTCTTAGAGTTAAAAGCATGGTGAACTTTTATCTTTTAGCTCAGGAGTAAACCTTTACACTGGCCTAATCTCTTAGCTAAGTATAGCTGAGTTATTTGTTCAGGACAAGGTGATGAGTTAAGGGTTGTTGACCAAGACACTGTCCCACAGAGCAGGGAGCCTGCACTTATGACCGGGTCATTTCCTCCCTGTAGTCACAGTGTTCTGCAAGATAGAGATTATCAGAGCCACTGATTTCAGCGCCCCTCCCTTTAGCAGAGAATGCAGCCTGGACTTAAAAGTTTTAGGCTCATCTCACCCTAGGGCCTGGCATCCTGGTTTCCTACAAACACCACCAACAACAACTACAAAAAAGAAATAAGTGGAAAAACAAAAATAATGTGTCCCCATCAAACACCACCATTCCTACAGAAGCATTCTGCAATGAGAAAGACTGGATGAACCTAGGACACAGAAATTTTTAAAAAATCATAAAAATGATCAAGAAATTCAACAAATTTAAAGAACACACACACAAAAAAGGAAATCATGGAACTCAAAAGAGGGTATGAATAAACTCCTGTGTGAAGCTAATCAAAATATGAATATATGACTGAATGAAATACCCAAAATAACTCAGGATTTGAAGAGTGTATTCACAAAAGTTATAGAAATATTGAAACTCTGGATGAAATGAAGATTGAATTGAAAAACTATGTAAGCCAAGTTGAAATGACAGGAAAAAGTCTCACCAAAAGAATAAATGAAATGGAAAACAGAACATCAACATTGGATGTCACAGTTAAAGAACTGGAATGCTCAACCAACGAAGAACATGAACAATCTTTTAAAACACAGGAATAGAATATACAAGAAATGTGGGACACCATGAAAGACAAAATTTACCCATTACAGGCATAGAGGAAGGAGAAGAATCTCAGGTTAGTGGCATTGACCAGATCATCAACAGGATTATAGAAGAGAATTTCCTTAAATTAAGGAAAGACATACCTATACACATACAAGAAGTACACAGAACAACAAATATACAAGACCAGACCAAAACCTCTCCACAGAATATCATAGTAAAAATACTAAATTTGCAGAACAAAGAGAGAATGTAGAAAACAGCAAGAAAAAAGCAACAAGTTAAATAAAAGAAAAAACCATCAGAATTACAGCTGACTTTTGAATGCAGTTGATATATGTCAGATGAGTATGGAGAAAGTTATTCCAAATTTTAAATGATCATAAATGCCAATTTAGAATACTTTATCCAGAAAAAAATTTCTATCATAGTTGAGAGGGAAAGAATAATGTCCCATGATATAAATAGGCTGAAAGAATTCATGTCCATCAAACCAGACCTACAGAGACTATCCAAAGAAATACAATGGTCTAAATAAAGGACTTACCATATCCAAGAGACTACAGAAAGAATACAAATGAAGGTATAAAGTACATAAATACAAACTAAGACAAAATAAATACAAAATAAGAACACAAATAAAAACAAAATGACTTTAATCAATATATACCATTCAGTAATAACTAAATATCACTGGTTTCACCACCCTAGTCAAAAACATAGGCTAAGTGAATAC
This sequence comes from Nannospalax galili, assembly GCF_000622305.1. Taxonomy (NCBI): domain Eukaryota; kingdom Metazoa; phylum Chordata; class Mammalia; order Rodentia; family Spalacidae; genus Nannospalax; species Nannospalax galili. The sequence continues at coordinate 144,184 of NW_008344294.1, read as the reverse complement.
ATTAAGAAACCAAATTCATCTTTTCTTATGTACAAGAAGCTCATCTCATCTTCAAGCATAGGCAATACCTTAAGGTGAAAGGATGGAAAAAATACTTCAAGCAAATGAAATTATGGTGTTGAAATTCTTTTATCTTATAAAATAAAATATTTCTAATATCTTAAAAATAAAAACTTACTAAAAGAGATAAAGAAGATCACTTCATTTTGATCAAGGGAAAAATTGACCAAGAAGACATTACAATCATGAACTTAAATGCATCTAACTCTAGTGCCACAAATTTCATAAAAACAGTACTACTTGACTTTAAGATTCAGATTAACTCCCACTCAGTATTAGTAGGTGACTTGATTATCCCACATTCTCCAATAGACAGGTCATCTGAACAAAGAATAAACAGAGAATTAAATAGAATCATATATCAAATCGACCTAAAAACATTTGTAGAATATGCCACTCAGGCACTGAAAAATAAACATTATACTCAGCAACTCATTGAATTTTCTCTAAAACTGAGCACATACTGGGGCACAAAACAAAACTCAGCAAATACAAATAAATTTAAATAATTTCATTCATTCTATCAGACCACAATGCAAGAAAACTTAAAGTTAACAGCAAAAGAAGCTCTAGTAAATATAAGAAATCATGGAGATTCAAGAACACACACCTCAATGATGAATGGGTCAAAGTAGAAATTAAAATATATTTGGAACTAAATTCAAATGACAAGAAAACACATCAAAAGTTCTGGGTTATGTAAATGCTCCTAAGAGAGAAGTTTGTGATTCTATGTGCCTACATTAAAAATCAGAAAGAGTACGTGCAAATGACATAATTGTACAACTAAAAAATCTGGAGAGGCAAGAACAAAACAAACCAAAACCCAATAGACAAAAAGAAATAACAAAATCAGAAAGAAATAAAAGAAATAGAAACAAAGAAAGCAATACAATGAACCTATGACTCTAAGAGATGGTTCTTTGAAAAGATAAAAAGATTGAGAGATATTAAGCCCAGTGAACCAGAAGAAACAAAAAATCCAAATTGACAAATCAGAGACAAAGGGGAAACATCACAAGAGTCACACAAAAAGATCCAGAACATTATAAGGGAATACTTTAAAAACCTAAACTCTAATAAATTTTTTAAACCAATTTATTCTTTTTCATAGGTTCTACATTGTAGCTTTTTAAAATTATTTTATTTTAAGGAACGGTTTTAATGTAGTTACAAGGCAAATTTGAAACATAATACAGAATTCAGAATATAAACAGTTAAATCATAGGATAAAGAAATTTATAAGGAAACATCTCAAACAATCTTGATCATCTTTATAACCCCATCACCCCTGGCACCCTCTCATAGCCTCCTCTCCAGCAACTGGAGCCCATATACTCTGTCATCCCTGTTAAGAACCATGTTGTTGTGAGTGTCATCAGTCTTTTCTCAGTGCAAGTCCGTCTACTGTGTCTATTCAGCCTATCGGGAGTCAGTTGTTTTAGGAAGATCAGCTTTTCTTCATCTAGCAGCAACCAGTTGCTAACATTCTCCAGGTAAGATTGGGGTCTGCTGTTCATTTTCCAAGTTCTATGCTGGGTTATTTTCTGCCTGAGTTTCCATGAGACTTGTATATGCTGAAACCACTGCCATAGAATTATGTGAGCAGGTTCCCAGGAGGTTGTAGGACTGTTTCTAAATGGTCATGCACCTCCTCCCTGGCTCTTACAACCTTTCCGCTCCCCTCTTCCATGATGGTCCCTGAGCCTTGGGTGAGTGAAATTTAATAAAACAGTCCTGTCCAAGGACAATCATTCAGCATACACTTGATCTGTACACTTTGGCCATTTATGACCTTTTGTGTTCCTGGCCCTCTTCTGCATGAGGGAGCTTCATTATTGAGAACTGAGAGCTTCATTAGTGTCCTCTTCCCTATGCTATGTTCCAAGAGCCTTAGATGTAGAGGTTGCATTGTAGATGTGTCCCTTAGGCCTGGGCAACTCATAGACAATTTCCATGTGTGACCAGTTGTGGTACTTGGTTGTAGTCTTTGACTGGTGCAAAAAGAGCTTCTTTGATTAGTGGTGACTGGGATACTTGTGTGTAAATATAAGGATCCAGAACTTGCACATAGTAAGAAATCACAATAGTCTAGTGATGTGACAGTCTTGGGGTTTTCTCTAATATCTGTGACCACTGTAGATTATGTTTACAGTACACACTTGAATGTCCTCCCTTTGAGTGGTCTTTTAGTCAAATTCGTTAGCTGTTGATTGCCCACAAGATAAAAGTGCCACTATCGCCCCAATGATGTATGCTCTATTGGCCACTGATGTAGGTATTTGGTCTTGAAGCTGGTGTTGGAACATCCATTGATGTTTTCCCTTGGCACCTTCATAGCACTCTCTAAAGCTATGAGATCTAGCCCTCAGGGAAAGTGGTTTCAGGTCAGTTTCAGCTCTATAGCCATAAATCCTGTGTCCAAAGTATGTTCTGTCTTCAACAGTAGTGTCTTACCTTCAACTTTTGGGAGGCCAACAAGTGCTGTGGCAATAGCCTGAGCAATTTTGGGGAGTCTCTTGGACGACCCTTACCAACAGCACAAAAGAAGGTATCGCCTGTCTGTCACTGTTTCTTGTTAGGTAGCATTTATACACATGGACTTATGTAGAGATAATATATGTATAACTTGTCACTTGGCTGTTGGACTTATAAGGTTCCCTCTTGTGTTTTAAGTCTGGCTAGGCATTACTTATCTCTCCTCTCCCTCTTTCTGTCTCTCTGTATCTCTCTCTGTCTCTCTCTTAGAAGGTATCGCCTGTCTGTCACTGTTTCTTGTTAGGTAGCATTTATACACATGGACTTATGTAGAGATAATATATGTATAACTTGTCACTTGGCTGTTGGACTTATAAGGTTCCCTCTTGTGTTTTAAGTCTGGCTAGGCATTACTTATCTCTCCTCTCCCTCTTTCTGTCTCTCTGTATCTCTCTCTGTCTCTCTCACTCTTTAATCCTTCCACCATGGTTTCCTCATTTACAGTGTCCCCATTTCTCCCTTGATAATATCCATATCCTATGGTTCCACCTTTCTTAAGCTCCTGCTATCCATTTATCACCAAGGTTCCATGTATAACCCTCCTCCCCTCCAGTTTAAATAACCCCATTTTTATCCATTTATTGATTAGTAACACTTGTTTTATACTGTTCTTCTTGCTCAGGTTCTTTCTTTACCATTACCTCCCTGGTTCCTTTTAATTATCGTGGTTCATGTAGTTTTGTCTGGATACATACTCACTTATATGGATTTGGTTCTAGGATTCACATATGAGGAAGAACATGTGTTTTTTGTTCTTCTGAGTCTGTGTTATTGCACTTAGTATAACACTTTCTAGTTCCATCAATTTACCTGAAATTTCATGATTTCGTCTTTCTTTACTGCTGAGTAGAACTCTATTGTGTAAATGTACCACATTTTTATTATCCACTCGTCAGTTAAGGGGCACTTAGGTTACCTCCATCTCTTAGCTATTGTGAAAAGAACAGCAACACACATGGCTGTACAAGTGCCTCTGCAATAGGATGAGTCCTTTGGGTACATGCCGAGGAGTGGTATAACTCAGTCAAATGGTATGCTCATTTTTTAGCTTTTTAAGAGTTGTCCAATACTGCTTTCCATAAGGTTTGAACAAGTTTGTAATCCCACCAGCAGGGTATGAGCATTTGCCATTACCCACATCCTCTCTAACATTTGGTATCATTTGTTCTCTTGAAATTAACCAGTCTGACAGTGGTAAGATGAAATCTTAAAGTGCTTTTAATTTGCATTTTCCTAATTACTGATGATGTTGGACACCTTTTCAGAAGGTTCTTAGTCATCTTCATTTCTTCTTTTGAGACCTCTCTGTTCATATCCTTAGCTCATTTTTAACTGTCTTCCTTGTTTTCTTGATTCTTTGTTTTTTCAGTTCTTTATATATTGTGGGTGTTAAATCTCTAGCATATGTGTCACTGGTGAAGGTTTTCTCCCACTCTGGATTTTCTCTTCACTATCTTGATTGTTGCTATTAAATTTGAAAACCTAAATGGAATGGACAAAGTTTAAATATATGGAAAACACCAAAGCTAGACCAAGAAGAGAGCAAGAGCTTAAATAGATCCATAACAAGTGAGGAAATCAAAGCAATATTAGAGAGCCCCTCTGACTGAACGAAAACATGAACCCAAATAGATTCACATAATTTCACCATTCCTTAAGAAGAAGATCTACAACCAAAACCATTTAAATTATTTTAAAAGCTTGATACAGAGGGGAAAGTCCCAAAATCTATGATACCACTATTACTCTAATACCAAATCAAAGAAAATACACAATGAAAAGAAAGCTATAGGTCCATATCCCTAATGAATACACATGAAAAAATTCTCAACAAAATACTTACATTTTACATCAAAATGATCAAATGTAATCCATTTCTTTCTCCCACTCCCCTCCTGCCCCCTGCCAGTCTTAGGCCTAAGCAGGCTCCAATTCCTCTGCCTCAGATCTCTGGACTAGCTTCCTAACCCAGATTAGCTAAACACCCTACCACACATTTGTCAGTCCCTCCTCAGGAGGTCCCCCAATCACTACTATCCCTTGGCTTCAGGTCAGCCAAACAGACCTGCCCGCTTAGGAATCTGAACCAGAAGGTAAGTCCCTACTGCTTATGACAGGACAAACCAGATACAGGATTTAGAGCAATGAATTAGGAACTGACGTTGAAACCTTCTACCTGAAGTTTAACTCGTATAATGCTAGATGGTGATATGCAAACTATAAGGAAAAAAATTCAATCAATGTCCAGCCCATCCCTAAAGTCTAATAACAATAAAAATCTCTGCAACTAAGGCTCATGAACATAGCAGAAGAAGGGGTAGAGAGAAAACTAACGAATCCTTCAACTCTCATCAGTACAGCTTCCTTATACAAAGAATGTGATACACAGAGAAAGTCCCACAACTGACCAAGTTTTAAAGAATAAAAGCTATAGTGTGTGCTATTAAATAGTATTCCTATATTAAACATCACCCACCCATGTCCACTGTGGAAGAGGGAACAGAAAGATTGTGAGACTCAGGACTATTTCAGGAACACAGGGAAACAGAGGCTTTAAGGCCACTGGAAGCTTACTCTTGTGAACTTGTGCCAGTGGCGGCACTGACCACAGGACCCATGCCAACTCACTCAGACAAGGACTCAGAGTGGAGGGAGAAAAATGAGTGACACACCAGCCCTAGACTGAGAACTGTTGGAGACTGATTATTACTGGGTGATGAAGGGTAGGCTTTATTTGTGATCTCTAGATAGGTTTCTTAGACTCCAGTGGATGATTTGCACTGAAGGACATCTGGATACAAATACTTGACTGGGTAAGACTTAATATGTTTGGTGGAATACATGACATCAGGTGGGGGGGTGGGGAGTGGGGAGGGCATGGATAGGGGAGGAGGGTCTAAATTTGATTAAGAACTGCTCTAAGTAATGTGCAGAAGGTCAGTAAAAGTGTTTATCCACATGGGTTTTACCTGAGTCTTGTTTCATTTGTTTCTTCACTTCTTCCTCCATTAATATCAGGAGATATTAATGTCTTTAGAGATTTGGACCAATAATATAAAGTAATTCTTCTAATTAGGACTTTTGAGCATTGGGCTTGTAAGGCCACTTAATAGTCAACTACCAGCCCATCTCTCTAGCCCTGCAGTTTGATATCTTCAGTGTAGCTGACCACGTTTCTCTTTCTTTTCTCCATGGCTGTCCTCTACAGGAAGCTCCCATCACACCCAGTACTCTTCAGTACTGAGGACACTTCCTGATACATCATTGGATAGCATCATGGCAAGGTCTTTGGATCTGGCATCCTTGGTTCTGACTCAGCAGAGAAGCAGCAGAACTCAGAAAGTACAGAGGGACCTGTGTATCTGCAGAGGGTGATTGGAAGTATTGTTTCCTTATTGTAATGAGAAACTGAGAGCTTGATATCTAGATAATTTAAGCTATATCATGTCTTATGAATTAGAATTTGGACATTTTGGTTTAACTACTGAGAGCAGTGAGTGTACCAGCCAAATGCATTAATACACTACATTAATGATAGCTGAAGATCACAGGCTATGACCATAGAAAGAGTACATACATGGTCAGATATCTGTTTTCTTGCCAGTCCTGGATAGTCCTGCAGTTTTCCACAGTCCTCTTCCACATTTGTTTTATCCTACATATTTTAAACGGAGATAATATCTCCACAGAATTCCTGTTTAGGAACCTGGATGTTATTTAAATATGTACCTAAGATGTTCATGTAACCCAAGACCTTTGGATTCTTGCTTAAGACCCGATGTCAGGGAAAACATAAGTGAGTTCAGTGCATCCCATACAGGGTTTCATAATTTAACATTTAATGCTCTCACCTCCACTTACATCATCTGTGGCATTAAACAATTTGGTAGTATCTCTGAACCTCAGCCTTGTCATCTGAATGAATTATGGTTTTAGACCACTGTATTTTGTAACAAGAATAGATACTGACTGTTCTGTGTGGTTTTAATTGCATTTTGCAAAATTATGGACAACTCAGCTGAGGAGATGGCCTAGTCAGTAGAGTGCTTGCTTAAGTGGATTACATGCTTCACAAGCACAAGGACCTTAGTTTGATCCCAGTATCCGCATTGAAAAGAAGCTGGGCATGGTGTCATGTGTTTGTCATCTAAGCACTGGGAAGGTGGGAAGGTGTGAAAGGCATATCCATCCTGTTTCTTGCTGGGTATAAGCTCTATTTTACTTGAGTTTCAGGCCAGTGTCAGAGTTTCTCAAATATAAAAGAAAGTGGAGAGTGCCTGGGAATGACAGCAGAACTAGCCTGCTGGTTTCCACATGTGCACACACACAAGTACACCTGTATACACATGAGCATTCACACATAAACATAAACACACATATATAAACAAAAAAATTAGGGAAAATTTTGATAGTAGTAGCATTGAAAGGCATAGATTTAATGTTAATAGCATTCTGGTAAAATGCCCTTTGATGTGAATTTATCTTGTTTCTGTGTGAGCACATTTTATTTTTGTCTTTGTCTATTTGCTTATGTTTGCAGACAAATGACTGTTAGTTTTACTTCTGATTTCCAGAGTCTTTAAATTATTTTGTCCTGTAGGAATCCATGAAAAAATAAGATCCTATGTAAACACTGAATGGACATATCCTACATTGACTTGAACACACTTGGTGCTTTCCTGGCTGTAATTTCTCCCCTTTTTAGGCATGTTCCATAGAGTTACAAAGACAAGACAGCGATATGTGTGTCTATGTCATTTACATATGGGACCTATAGTTCCCAGATCAGACATTACATTGCTCTAACTTCCAATTACCCTTTAATTACATTGATTAATAAAGACCCTATCACCTTGGTGATATATTTATGTATTTAAAAGGAAACCACAGACAAAATATGCATTAGTTGTCAAACTTAGATTTCTTTTCACACATTTATTGGAGATATGTGTTACTCTGTTTTTTCTATTTATAAAAAGTAAAAGAACCATAAATAAGGGGGCAGGAAAGCATCAAGCTACAGGCCAAGTTACATTACAGAGCTTCTGATAATTTCTGGTCCTTTGCCATTTGCAGACTGCACACCACCATAAAATTGCTGTTTCCATAAAAAGGAATGCTTATGTAGAAATACACCAATCAGAGGCTGAAGAGACTCCTTAGTAGTTTTGAGCAATGGCTTCTCTTGTAGAGGACCCACGTTTGATTTCCAGCACCAACATTGTGGCTAACAACAATCCATATCACCAATTCCTGGAGAATCTGATGCCTTCTTATGACCTCTGCAGGCATTGCACAACATGGGTGAACTTTCATATAGGCAGACAATATACTCCTACATATAAAATAAAAATAATAAAATATTTAAAAAACACATTGATCCATGCTTATGCACCTAGAGGCATTCCTTAACTGTCATCCATATCTTGTCCCAGGTTTAACCTGTTATGGATTTTAAAACCACCAGGGAAAGATTGTTGTGGTGTGACTGATGACTGATTTTGCCTTTTGCCTTACATGCCTATCATGCTGGAATGCATTGCTTCTAGTTTCTTATCAGAGAGAAAACTATGTAAGTCACATGGTTTCCAGGAATGTGAAACTTAGAGAAACTGAAACTTATGCAAATAGGGCATCTGGCCCTCTAGACTGTAATAGGATACTAGTCTGCCATGCTAATAAGGGATCCCATATTCCATATTATGATTGGACTATTACCCCAATATAAGCCCATACTTTCTTGCAATAAAGCAGATCTGTGTCACTGAACCTGGTCTCCAGCATCTGAATGAGGCGACGCTGGCACAGACTCCTCACGAGCCCTGGGGTCCAGACTGGATGGTTGATTGGAGGAACTGAGAGAACAGGAGAGTGACTATAGCTGGAGAGCAGCCACAGCTGTTATTGGCTGAGTGGTCTAATTCCTCTAGTATATCTTCAAGTTCTTATAGTCTGTGTTCTACTTGATACATTCTACTAGTAAAGCTTTCCAATGAGTTTTCAATTGGGTCACTGAAATTTTCAATTCCATCATTTTTTGTGAGCTTTTGTTTTCTTCACTCAATTGTTTTCAAATCCTTAATTTTCTTCCTTATTTCATTCAATCATGTATTTGTGTTTTCTTGAACTCCACTCATGAGGCTGTTCCTATACTCTTTAAGTTCACTGATCTTTTCATTCATGTCTTCATTAAACTTCTTAAAATTTTATAATAATTATGATGATTCTCTTAAATTTTGTGTTGTTCAATTCATTAAGGCAATTATCATTGTTGACCATTTACTTAGGACTAATAAGTATTTGTTTTGGGTGTTTGTGGAGGACATATAGTCTTGGCCTCTCATATTGTCTGTGCTTTTGCAGTATAGCCTGGCCATGTGAAATTTTTCACTGTATATGTGCCATGTAAAATACTCTTGCCTTTCTCAATTAAATGGAAGTTTGTTTCTAGTTTTACTATTGCCCAAGCTTGATTGATCTCAAATCATGTATGAATAGTTGTTAGATACTCACTGTTGATTTTTTATTGCAGAGACAGAAGTGATTCCAATTTGGTGATCAATCAGAAATCCTGTAAGTGAGACTCCTGGCTGGATCTGACCTGACTGTTTCACATATGGCACAACTCCACTATGCCTGGAAGCATGGGGATAGCATCATGGGGTAGTGATGTCCTGGGGGCATCATTAGGCTGGACCAGTACAGAGTCTTCCAAATCTGACCTTAGACTGGGATTATGGGAACAGCAGAATGGGCAGGTGTAGTTCTTGGGAACTCACTAGACTTGGCTTGCCTAATTTGTAAATCCTGACTCAGTTGGCTCTTTTCAATTCTGCCTTAATGTCACACTATCTAAATGATTTCACTTTATCAATTTGAGACTGAGGAGTCATTGGTGGTTGATAATTTCTGTGGAAGAAAGAATCATTATTTTTGAGGATGTAGGCCACTTATAGGTTTGCCATGCTCCAGAGGAAAGCTTTATACCTATGTACATATGGGAAGTGACAACTTGGGTGTATTGAGTTAAGTTTTAAAAATCCTTGAAGTTGGAAGAGGGACATGTTAGGTAGGATAAAGGGGCAATTGGAGGCTCTAGTAGGGTATATATTTCATTGTATATATGTATAAAATTCTTAGGAAGATAAAATTTTGAACAAATGAAATTTGAGGGGTTTAAAAGAACTGTGCAGTTACCTTAATAATTGACTGTTTTAATCTTATTTTTACATTATTTTCTCATACAAATGAGATAATTAAAGCATGGGAAAGGAAACATGAAGATCAGAATGGTAAAGAGCCTGACCCTGCACTGGACTATGGAGGCAAGGGGCTTCTCATCTCCCATCTCTATTTCTTGGTTCCCTGAGTCAGACAGTCTCTGTGCCTTCCTCCTGAGAGTATATATATCTATATCTGCCATCTTCCCATTGACCACACCAGGTTGCTTGGAGAAAACTTGGTGGGAAAACCTTCTACCCCTAGTATAGCCTTTATCAGATGAGAAATGCATCTTATTTAATCCATGGGGATTCTTAACTACCCCTTGTACAGTTGTTGTCCTTCAAATGTCCTTTGTAAACTGTTATTCTGGTTTTAAAACCTTCCAGAAACTCCTTAGGACCAAATTTGGTTTTCTATCATTTTTTTTTCCCTCTGGGGATGTGGGCTTTACATAAGTCTTGCCACATTTGTCTTCAAACAACCCAATTAGACCATTTCTTCTGTATGGTCATTTTCTTATAGGGTGATTTGTTATTTTACAGACACATTTTACATGCTGGAAAGAATCATTTAGATATGCCAAAGCCTCTCTCACTTTACACAGATTCTGTCCCATCAAATGGCTTAGTAAAACCATAAAAGCCCCATACCATTCTCGAGGTTCCAGTTGAATTAAGCTGTCTTTCATATCTCCGGTGAACATAGTCTTATCTGACCCAGTGAACTGGATATCATATACTGTTTTTCTCATACCTAGTTCTCTCAGTAATGTCTGTCTCTCCTTTATAGTCCTCCAGCCTTTGTTAATTATTGGAGTTTCACTTGGTGATTACCATGTATCTCTAATGCCATCCATCATCCATCCCATTAAGGATTGCTCCCCCCTGCATTGGCCTAGGTTGAATAGCCTATATCACAAGGATGGATGGGTGGTTACATAATTCAGCTGTGAAACTTCTGAAGGACATAGACTGACATCATTTGTCCCACAC
>NW_008344294.1:83673-127274 GCF_000622305.1 Nannospalax galili | reverse complement strand
ACCCAATCAAAAAATAGGCTACTGATCTGAACAAAGATTTCTCAAAGCAGAAATAAGAATGGCTAATTAACACTTTTGTAAAGTTTCAATGTTAGTAATCAGATACAAACCAATTAAAACTACTGTGGGTTTCTACTTCACTCCACTCAGCCTGGCTTTCATCAAGAAATCAAGAAGAAACAAATGTAGGTGAGGTTGTGGAAAAAGGAGGATCTTTATTCACTGTTTGAGCGATTGCAAACTGGCGCAGCCACAATGATCACCCAAAAAGCTAAAATCAGAAAAACCCTAACACACAGTTAACCATCCCTGGTCACATAACCAAAGGACTCCATACCTTTGCTCATTTTGCTTTATTCTCATTTCATTCACAATAGCCAGGAAATAGAATCAATCTAGATTCCCATCAACTGGTGAACAGGAAATAGAAATATGACACAATGATACAATGGAATTGTATTCAGCTAAAAAGTAAAATCATTAATCTGCAGGAAAATTAACAAAACTGGAAATAAACTCTATGAGGAAACACAGGCACAGGAAAACAAGCACATCTTTGTAAGAGTGAGACCACTGAGGACAAGTCAGCCTTTCGGGTTGCAACAGCAAGAGGTTTATTTGATACACAGGTACCTGTGGGCACAGAGTCTCCTCGGAGGACTTGCACACCCCAGGTTGGGGTTTGGCAGTTTTTATAGAGCAGAAGCAGGGTACAGAAGCAGAAGAGCAGTTATTAGTTAATTCAAACACACACACAATAATTTCAAAAGTATGCAGAGATATGGGGTAAGGGTCGGGGCTAAGGGGAAGTGGGATTGCTAAATGGGAGGTGACCTCAGAGGCACAGGTGTTTTTCCCTCGATTTCCTGGTATCGGGCCCTCAGGGTGGTCAGGAGTTCTACCTGTAAAACTTGTTTATGGCTTGATCTGTGAAGCTTGACCAGCGCCTGCCCGTCTTGCAGCCTTTTGATAAGGCTGGTCCTGGTTTTTGTCAATTTTAAACATGTGGGCTCATGAGTACTCATGGCGCCTAGTCTTTTTCAATCGTATATTGCTTTTCTCATACCTGCTTCTCTCAGTAATGCCTGCCCCTCCTTTATAGTCCTCCAGTCCCTGCTAATCATGTTAGTCTCCTTTTGTGAAAACCTTGTATCTTTAATGCCTCCAACCACCCACCCCATTGAGGACTGCCCCCCCTTGCATTGGCCTAGGTTGAACAGACTATATCTCAAAGATGGATAGGTGGTTATATAACTTAGCTGTGAAGCTTCTGAAGGACTTAGACTGAACTCATTTACTCCCAAGTCCCATACTTTCAGAAGTCATTTGATCAGGGGCTCTCTGCTTGCTTGTTTGTAAATTTCTTTTAGTTTTAACAGTTCTAGCATAGAATATTTCTTAGTTACATCACAGTTAGCTTTTTTTTTTCCTTTTTTCTATTATGTGTCTTTTCCTCTAAGTCCTTGGACCTTATACTAGATAAAGTGTCCCACCTTTTTTCTCTCTCCAGCTCTGCAACTGGGTCTGCCAGTTCAGTTTTCAGCTTTCAGCTTTCCCTGCCTGGGGCATATCTTTTATCATGCAAAGTGGCTGCTCTCTCTCTCTCTCTCTCTGGGTGTTCCATTTTGGTCCAGAGCAGGTAAAAGATTTTCAAGCCTTTGGGTAACCTTTAACAAATCTTCACATACCTGCTACATATCTACACATTTACAACATAGCTGAGGCCCACGCTTCTGCATGGCTGGCCTCTTTTTAGTAACCCATTGTATAAACCACATCAGTGCCTCCATCAGCACCATCAGTATTCTTCTAAAACTCATTCTCAGTTTCATCATAACCTGCCAGACTACACCAGTGATTTCCCTCTGGGGCACCTGCTCTATCAAGCAAACCATAGAACATATCTCTATTTGCATTTATTAACTTACAAAGGAATGAGAACCCAGTACCTAGCCCTGCACCTCAGCTCAGGGTCCACCATATCAGACTGTACCACACCCATAGTCACTGCTAGCATTCATTCACGCCTTCAGGTGTGAGCAATCTCACCCCAGGTGCATAGGAGTTATTCTGTCCTTGAGCTGCTGTAGGGCTGTGTGTTCCCCTCACCACACATGCAACCCATGGCTTGGCTTCCATCCCAAGATTGCTCCCTGCAGCCCCTCCATAGTCCATTCTCAGTGGAGGCCTTGGCCCTTGCAGAAACTAACCAATTGGGATACATACCTTTTGTACATTCAGAATGTAGCATTATCTGAAACCCTCAAAAAATGAACTAAAATAAAGAAACCATCCAACCAAGAAAAAAAATGATCTACTTCTTTGGGCTTATAAAAATGGAGGAAATTAAGCACTCTGTATTATTTTTCTTTTTCAAATATTTTTATTGGATTTTGTGTATTTTATACATCTTAAACATATATAAAACACTATCTCCGCCAAGTGTGGTGGTACATCAGTGCCTTTAATCCCAGCACTCAGGAGTCAGAGGCAGGCAGATCCCTGTGAGTTCAAGGCCAGTATGGTCTATGTAGTGCATTCCAGGACAGCTGGGGCTACAGACCAAAAAAAAAAACCACCCCAAAAAACTCTACCTTTATATAAACTTGCCATAATTCCCATAGGACTGCATGTATTCTGTCATACATGTTAAGGCCTATCTAGTCATTTAGTGTACTCAGATGTCCTCCATGTGAATTATGGTGGGCTTTCCTTTACATGTCACTTTCCTTTCCATGTGACTTGTTTTTCTCTTGCAGATTTTAGTATTTTCTCTTGGTTCTGGACATTCATTGCTCTTACTATAATTCACAGTAGGGAGTTTGTGTTCTGTTCAGGTCTAATTGATGACCTGTGTGCTTCATGTATCTGTATAGGTATGTCTTTTTGACTTAGGGAAGTTTTCTTTGAAAATCCTGCTCAATGACACTGACCTGGGTTCTTCTCCATCCTTGATGCATATGATACATTAATTTTAAATGTGTGTCATCTCCTGCATATTCCATTCTGCAATTATTTTTTTCATTTTTCATATTCATTGTTTGAATAATCTAATTGTTCAACTTTATCAGTAAGTCTTGATATTCCTTTTTCCATATCATACATTCTGTTCTTGAGAGTTTCTCCTATTGTTTTAAATTGCCTTATTGAGTTATTCAATTACATTTTCATTTCACCCTTAGTTTTCTTCAATATTCTGATCTGTCATGAATTCACTTTTCAAATATTGAACTGTTTTTATCATTTCATTTATCTGTATATTTATATTTTCTTGAACTTCATTAGAAGATTATCCCTGTCCTCTTTGAGTTGAGTTGTTTGTGTAATCTTTAAATCAATTGATTTTTATCATATTTGTGATTGTTCTTTAAATTCTATATCCTGAGTTTCCTGTAGGTAGTTCTCAATGTAAATCACTTTGACAGGGTGGGTGGCATGTGGTGGGGCTACAGGATTTTGGTGTTTCATATTAATTTTTTGTTGTGATCTGGGCATGTGAATTTCTTTTGTTCCTTGTGATTCTGATGTTAAACTTTACTGCATTTGTTGAGTTGAAATTTGACTCTATATTTTTGATGCAGTTTCATTGCTTTCTGTTGAGGTATGAAAAATTAGTTGTTCTGGGATTCAGGTTTCTATTTTGATATTATATTATGGGATCAGATCATTCAAGGCAGGCTACTTAGGAGCTGTTAGAAGGCAAATGAGCCTTGGTTATTCAGGTGCCTTATGTCACCACAGGGCGATGGGTCCAAGTCTGTGGTCACTGGCTGTGGCTGCTCTCCTTGGGCTATGGCCACTCTCTTGCTCTCTTAGTTCCTCTGATCAGTCATCCTGTCCAGGCTGGTGAGGAGTCTGCACCAGTGTCGCCACATTCAGATGCAGGAGACCAGGTTCAGTGACAGAGATCTGCTTTATTGCAGGAAGGCAAAAGTTTATATAGGGGCAATAGTCCAATCATAACACAGCATATGGGATCCCTTATGGTTTCAGATTACAGAGCCTGGATTCCTGGAAACCACATGACCCTGAATGTTGCAATATCTAAGTGTTGCAATTTGGATTCCAAGGGTGGTGATTAGGGAGTGGCAAGCTCTAGGCATCAGTCTCACGATCTGCCAATGGTAGCAAATGTCATAAGGCATTCCTTGTGGCTCCAGGGGTTGGACCATTGCCTTGGGCCTGCTGTAAGGCTGTCAATAAGATTTTCACCCTAGGCTCAAGCCTGTTTCCCACACAAGTCCCAAGGGAAGTGGATGGGAACAGAATGTGTTGGGCTTTACTAGCCAGCAGGTAGCCTTAATTATTGTTCTTATTGAACCCTTGACATGTTGATACCAAAACACACAATGTTATTCCATAATTTACACTGGGTCCCTAAAGGCTAATGTTCATTTCATCAAGCAAAATGCATTTAGTCCATCTTTAAGAATCCCACAAATGGGGGCTGGAGAGATGGCCCAGTGGTTAAGAACACTGGTTGTTTTTGCAGAAGACTTGGGTTCAAATCCCAGTACCAATATTCTTGCTAACAACTGTCCATAACGCCAGTCCCAGGAGATCCAACAGCCTCTTCTGATCTCCACAGGCATTGCACAATACAGGTGCACTTACTTACATCCAGACAATACACACATAAACATAAAATAAAAATAATGAAGTAATTAAAAAAAAGAATCCTCAAATTTCAAAAATTCTACCATTCCTCCAGAGCTCAAGTCTAAGAGTTTCTTCTGAGAATCAAAGCAATCTGTTAGATATTAAAACCCATAAAATGAAATAAAGGTTTTGGAGAGATAGCTCAGTGGTTAAGAAAATTGGTTGTTCTTGCAGAAGATCCGGGTTAAAATCCTAGCACCCACATGGTGGCTCACAACTGTCCTACTTCCAGTTCAAGGGAATCTGATGTCATCTTCTGACCTCCATGGACATCGCACAACATGGGTGCAGCTGCATACATGCAATATATTTAATCATAATCATAACATAAAATAAAAATAAATGAAATATTAAAAAATAAAATCAACTGTAAATGTCTACACAAATGTTATAATAATTAAAATAATATAATATTTACATTGTAGAATTGCCATAAGGATAATTAATAAATATCTGGATAGCAAACTTAGTACCCAGTATTCAAAAGATTAGGTGCAAACCAATCAATGGTCCTACCCAGATATAAAGCCTATGAACCACAATGGTGTGCATAGCACATTATCTCTATTAGTACAGTAGTGACACTTCTATCTTGGGAGTAAACATCAGCTGTCTAATAGGACTTAAGGCATGTTAAAGAAGGCAATCTATGGATGATATTATAAACATAACCAAGTCCATGTGGTTAACGAGACAATGAACCTAGAGAAGAAACTACTGCAGTCACTTTGCTAGATGAATGTAACCTTTTACTGTACTCTTAAATACATAAGTTTATATTTACAGACAAGTGTAGCTCTCACCACTCATCAAATCTTCTTTTGCAATGATAGATACTATTTCAAAGGTTCATAACAGATCAAAATGCAGACAATAAATGACTGTAAGGGGTTTAGCCCAAAGTGATGTATCTAAATGGAACCTCTGTACTGTAAACTTAGGGAACATCACTAAAGAAAAGTTGAAAAGATTGTTAGTTTCAAAGTGACAAGATGCTTGGTTAATTTGTTCTAGACATGGTAGGGGAACTACACACAAGAAATCTAGATATTTTGGGCTTGCTCCAGAGTTTAGAAGACAAGGTAAGAGGGATCAATAATGGTCAAAGAAAATTTTATATGTAAAATATACCAAGAATAGAACACAGAGGAACTCAGGAATACTCTAAAATATGAAATTCATGAACGGTAGGTGTATGATAATGAAAAAATACCCATTTCAAAGGTATCAAAAGGATTTGCAGCAATATCATAGAAGAAAATTTCCCAAATCTAAAAAAAGCAATACCTTTCAAGTTTTAAGAGGCATGCAGTGCACCAAATACAAAGAACAGGAAAAGAAACTCTCTGTATCATAAAACAGTCCACAATCTAAATGTACATAACAAAGAAAAAGTTATTTAAAGGTACAAGAGAGAAAAACCAAGTAATATACAAAGGAAAACCCATATGGATAATATCTGATTTGTTAGTGGAGACTATGAAAAACAGAAGGGCTTATACTGATGTCATCAAGTCCTGGAAGAAGACAGATGTTAGCCAAGAACAATATATGCAGCAAAATTATTAAATCAATTTGAAGCAGAAGAAAAATGTTCCATAATAAAAATAGATTTAAGGAATTTATGTCCAGTAAAACAGCTCTACAGAGGATACTAAAAGAAATAGTTCCATCTAAAGAGGAGGTTAAACACATCAAAAATGGCAAAAAGAGTAAGTTAAATATTCCAGGAGACTTAAGCAAAGGAGATCTAAGGGGGAAAAAAGACATAATAAAAGGCCTTAATAAATGTTGGTCAATCATAACTCACAATAATAGCAGTTTCGATTCTCTAGTAAAATGCCATAGACTAACAAATTGGATTAGAAACAAAAGCTGTTTTTTGCTGCTAAGAAACACATCTCTTCATCAATGATAGATGCAACCTCAGGACCAAAAAATTGGAAAAGACATTTCAGCTTAATAGAATTAAGAAACAAGCACATGTAGTTATTCTAATATTTGACAAAATAGATTTCAAATCGAAGCTAGTTAGAACAGATAAGGAAGGGCATTTCAGACTCATTAAAAGAAAAATCTCTTAAAAAGTATATTACAATCCTAAGCATACATCTTAAGCAAATTTGGGGCACCCGATTTCCTAAAAGACAGAATTAGATCTAAAGTCAAAGACTGAGTACAACATGGTGATAGTGGGTAATATCATTTCTTCACTCACACACACCAAGAAATAGATTATCTGGACAAATCTAAATAGGGAAACCCTGGAGTTAAAGTTAGACTTGCAGAGGTCTAACATATTTACAGGGCACTCCATGCAAGCAGTAAAGAACACACTTTCTTTCAGTTGTCCATGTAATTTTCATGAAAATCTACCACATATTAGGTCAAAAACAAAGTCTACTTATATTTAGGAAAATTTAACATCTTGTACTCAGAGAACAGAAAAATAAAGCTTTATATCAATAATAATAGAAATAACAGAAAGTACAGAAACTCACGGAAACTATACCACATATTAATGAATTAAAAATGGGTCAATGAAGAAATCAAGATGGTAACAAAAATTCTTAGCAGTGAATGAAAATATAGATATGTTCTTAGATAACATATAGACATATCTTAGACACAATGAAGGCAATCCAAGGGGGAGATTTGTAACAAGTACCTACATTAAAAATCTGCAGAGTTTTCCTGTCAATAAAAATGATGTACCTGAAAGTGGTGGGAAAGCAAACACTTTGATGGAAATGGATATGAAAATCAGGTTGAAATTCATGATTTATCTTAAAAAAATTTAAAGAATCACTGAAACAAATAGTTCTTTGTAAACATTAGCAAGATTGGCAAACTTTAGCTAAAATAAGAAAAAAAAAAAAAGAAAATGGAGTCAGATTGATGAAATCTGAAATGAAAAAGAAAACATTGCCACAGATAGTGAGGAAACTCAGAGGTTCTTAAGGACATATCTTAAATATTATATTCCAATAAATTAGGCAATCTAAAAGAATTGAATTAATTTCTAGATATTTGACTTACCAAAATGAAATCAATATGAAATCTGCACTTCAAATAGACCCATAAAAACCCATGAGACAGAAACATTATTTTAAAATCTCCCTACTAAAGACAGTTCAGGACTAGAGAGATAAAATTCAGAATTATACCAGATCATTAAAAAGGAATTAACAGCAATATTCCTCAAATTATTCCACAAAATAGAAAAGGAAGGAACATCTTCAAATTATTTTCTAAAGCCCTATAGGCTTTTCAAAACTCCATTTTTTTGTTTAGTTATTTTTATTTTACAATATATGAGTGTTTTCCCTGCACATATGTAAGTGCATCCAGTGTCATGCAATATTCATGGAGAGCAGAAATGGGCATTGAATACATTGGAACTGGAGTTACTAATTGTTGTTAGTTGCCATGGGTGTGCTTGGAACAAAATGCAAGTCCTCTGCAAGAGCAATCAGAGGCCTGAACCACTAACGAATCTCTCCAGTCCACTATGAAAGTCTTTTCATGAAACTAGTATCAACCTAATGTTAAAACCACGCAAAAAAGGTAAACTACAGATTAATTTATTTCCTTTGGATTTTTACTTTTCTGGCTGCTTACTTCTATTTTTTTTTTTTTAAAGCACTCTGTTGGAAGAAATGCATGTGTAGTGCTGTAAACATATCCAAGTACACATGGCTGGAGTGGTCATAGATCTTATAGAAAATCCCAAGGCTATCACATCCCTAGCCTAAGGTAATTTCTTACTATATGTAAAATATGGATTCTTATATTTACAGACAAGTATCCCAGTCACCATTCATCAAATAAGCTTCTGTTAAAACACACAAAGATTATTACAAATTCCACAACTGGTCATACACACATATTTATATTATTGCCTATAGAGTCAGTTTTGTGTCCCCCAAATGCCCTTTAGTGTGGGTTCATCCACTAAAAATACAAAAACCATGTAAAATACAGTATATTCGAGGAATAGATTTGATCTCCTATGCTATGTTACAGAACACAGAGAGAATTTGTTTTATTCTCAGATTGCTCATTCAAAGGGATGCCTAGACCTTTTCACGGGCACACCCAGGCAGCCACTTGAAAAAGGTGGGTGTGCTATGGAATGGCTCCCTTTTGCAAATACAAACTTACATCTTGTTGCTTCTTCTCAATTCCTTATAAAAACCCATTGTTCAAACTGATCAAGCCCTTGGATGACCACAGCACCGTTGTCCTTAATTTCTTTTGTTGTTGTTGTTGTTTTTAGGGGGGTATAAAAGGGTTTACTTGGCTTATGAGTTACAGCTCATCACTGAGGAAAGCCAAGGCAGGAACCCTCAGCAAGAACTGAAGCACATACCATGAAGAACCATGCTTGCTTTCTTGCTTTCTCTGGCTTGGTCAGCAGTTTTCCTTATAGAGCCCAGGCCCACCTGCCTAAGGATAGCACCACCCACTGAGGACTGGGCCATCCCCTTGTGTCTGTCCTTCTCTGTTGGGAGCTATTATTTTAATCACAGCCATTGTGTTCACTGAGCTGTGGCAGGTTGCCTTGACTCTAGAGTTTGTGTGTTTTTCACACAAGTATCAAATTTTTCTGCCAAGTCAGAAAGAATGTACTGATGTTCTAGGGAGGACAGGTAAATGGTTGAATTCACAACAAGTATTTGACCATTCCTTTACTCTCAGGAGGCAGTGGGAAAAAAAGAGTTGTTGGTGCCAATTCAGCAAAACAAACTGTTACTATCTGATGTTCTACTGTATAAAAAGGCTGAGCTAAAATAAAATGGGACTGCAGTCTCTACTGACAGTCCTCCCAAGTATCTTTCTCTGTTTCTTCTTTTTCTTTCAATCCTCACTCCCCCTTTCAGGTACTGTTCATCTTGGCCGGCTGGCACTGGCAGTTCTCTTTTATCAAACTGAAATTTTTCTATCCATCTTCCCATTATGCTACCCAAACACAGATTCTACATTTGGTAATAATTTTTGTCAGCTCGTTAAAATAGTGGCCAACTGTGGGAGGAGTGACTTTTAGCATTCTCTTAGAAAACTGACAAGGGAGTGACACTGTATCAGAGTACTCAGATTCCAGGGAAACAGAAAATATGTCACCCTCAAACCTAGTTCACATCTTTGTAATGAGTGCTGGGGCCACCCTGCCTGTCACTGCAGCTGTTAACTGTCCACAGTTTCTTGGCTTGTTTTCAAGGAACTCTATTTTAAGATGAGTCTATGAGGTAATGACTGTTTTTCTTTTAATAAATAATTGATTGAGAATTTCATACATGCATATAAGGTGTTTTGATCAAATCCATGCCCACTCCCTCCCCTCCAACTCCTCCCATATTGCCCCATCATATTTTTTTCTGATAACTTCATGTACTATTTCTTCTTCTCTGATTTATTTAATTTTTATGGGGGTTTGGCTACTCCAATATTTTCCCCCTCTGAAGAGGTAACCCTAAAATCTTTTAAGGATTAGATAAAAGCTCCCAAATATTTTCAACATTTTTGTCCTTTGGAACAGATTAGGTTGCTAAGAGGCCCAACGACATTGTGAGTTTTAGCGAAGAAACTGGCTACTTTTCTTTTGGCTCTTTTTAACCTAACTGCCTAGACAATTCCTATGTCCTATTCTTATCACACCATCCTCTGAAGAGGTTAACCAAATTGCCAATAAGAAATCAGGATACAGACCATTCTGGCTTCTTCCACTATGAAAGGGACACAGGGTGAAGCAATTGGAGTACCCCTTCAGTGTGCCTATCTAAAAGACTCACAAACTGCACAACTCTTATCTCAAGGAGGAAAAGAAAGTCTTTGAATCATGAATAGGAAATATGAAAGAGAAGTAACGGTAGAGCAATTATCATTACAAGTTCTAGACAGGGAAATAGAAAAAAAAGTCAGAACAGGGCAATTTTCAAATGTTCATATGAGAATCCATTTGAATTTCTTGACAAAGGCTTCCAAAAGCATCCCTCTATTGGGCTCTTTATTTTCCTTTAGTCTTCTAAGGCTGGACTCTAGAGTGATAGACTGAGGATTTGCTTTCAGGTGTTTTGATAGCTGTTAGACTGATTAGAATCAGTGTCAGTTCCCTCTCAAAGGCTTGTAGATAGGGGGAGAAAACAGGTGGGCACTATAGTGTTGGATATCAAAATTCGAAATCTTACTTGTGAGCAACACTTTCTGATTAGGAACAAAATCATCAATGAGAAATAATTGTCTAAATAACTTTTTATATAGACTTAAGCCTAATGTTTGGAGTGTGTAATCCCTTGAACTCATAAAGAAATATATGGATGACTTTACTCTCTGGTTATAGTTTCCTTTTGGGTTTTTAAGACCATACAGTTGGCCCAAATAAATTATTTTTCACTTAAGGTCATTTAAGAATCTTTTCCTCAGTGTTCACATGGGCTTAAGAGGCACTCTTGGCTCCTTTCTTTTACCAGTTCCATCTATGTGAAGATAAGTAAAAGATCCTGCTTGACCATGTCTGGCTTCACTTGGAAGCATGAATTAGATGTTTCCTCTAAGTTCACCCTCCTCTTTATAGATTGGACACTGGTTCAAATACATCTTGTGGGGGCTCCATGGCCTCCCTGAACAAGAGGACAGGTGGCTCACCACAATTACAGGACATTTTGAGAGATGTTCCATAGTCCCCTAGAACTTAGTTGACTTTGGAGGGCAAGGGGCAAAAACTGTCCTTTAAGTCCCCCTGACCACATTATTATAGGTCTCAAACTATGGCTGTTAAACATCCAATAAGGTTAGTTCAACCACTCTGGTACTTTTAATTATCCTGTGCTATATATATAAGGCTTGGGTAAAAAACAAATATTCTCAGATAAACAATGACTAGATATATATTTTGTTCCTTAAATTAATCTCCCAAACTATGACCTTATAAATTTTAAAATTATGTGTATATTATTTTTGTCTCAACCTTTATATATAATAACAAATGTAAACAACCTTCATCACTTGCTTAGGCTTTCTGATTTTTTCTATTTTTGAAAATATCTCAAATCCCACATCCTTTTAACATTTTTTACATTCTCATTTTCTTTTTTAAAATAATTTTGAGACATAATAATATTAGCATATAACTTTTCCATCTGTTGTAAGACTTCTTTTCCTGGGGAAGCTAAACAATGCCTACTCCCTTTTAAGGTTCTAGTGTCAAGCCAATGTTTGATTAAAGTTTTACTTGGGAATCAATGAATTTATTGAGCTTACCTACCAAGATAACTGAGGGGTTGCTGATCTGTTTGTATGATCTGAGGGTATGCACACTGGAAAGCTTTTACCCAGCATGGGTCATGCCTCCACTTCCTAGCCTTCCCAGATTGTATAATTTATACCTCCCCAAATCCTGGAGACCATGTGTGATTAGGGCCAAATTACATACAGTTGGCTGGAAAGAGTGGGTGGATAATGCGATGAGGTTCCAATGAACCTGCTTGGCCCTCCTTTAATGAAGGAGCACAAACATCAACAAGCCTAATTGTGACAATGTTTAGCAATAAAGCTCAGCTGAAGTCGTGATGATGGTAGTTAATTCATGCAGAAGGAACTGCTGTATAGCATCTTATTAAAAGGACATGGAATTGAAAAGGATTTGCTGCTGCAATCCACGTATGAGGGACAACATACATTATTTGATTTTCTGAGTCTGTGTTACTTCACTTAGTATAACACTTTCTAGGTCCATCCATTTAATAGTAAATTTTATGGTTTCATCTTTCTTTATTGCTGAATAGAACTTCATTGTGTAAATATACCATATTTTTGTTAACCATTTGTCAGTTGAGGGGTACGTAGGTTGCTTCCAACTCTTAGCTATTGTGAAAATAGCAGCAACAAACATGGTTTTATAAGTGTCTTGAAAATAGGATGATTCATTTAGGTATATGCCAAGGAGTGGTATAATCAGGTCATATGATAGGTTCATTTTTCGTTTTTTAACAGTTCTCTAAACTGTTGTCCGTAGAGGTTGCATGAGTTTGCAATCCTACAAGCAGTGAATGAGCATTCCCCTTCCTCCACATCCTCACCAGCAGTTGGTATAATTTCTTCTCTCCCTCCTAG
This sequence comes from Nannospalax galili, assembly GCF_000622305.1. Taxonomy (NCBI): domain Eukaryota; kingdom Metazoa; phylum Chordata; class Mammalia; order Rodentia; family Spalacidae; genus Nannospalax; species Nannospalax galili. The sequence continues at coordinate 114,503 of NW_008344294.1, read as the reverse complement.
CCAGTATGATTGGGGTAAGGTGATACCTTAGAGTGGTTTTAATTCTCATTTCCCTAATTACTAATGGTTTTGAAAACATTGTGAGATATTTCTTACTCATCTTTATTTCTTCATTTGAGAACTCTTTATTAAGATATTTAGCCCATCTTTTAATTGGGTCTTTTGGTTTCTTGATTCTTTGGTTTTTGAATTCTTTATAAATTCTAGATGTTAAATCCCTGTTGGATGTGTCACTAGCAAAGATTTTTTCCAAATCTGTGGGTTTTCTCTTCACATTTTTGATTCTATTTTGCTGTACAGAAGCTGTTTAATTTAATGAGGTCCCAGTTGTTGATTGCTGACCTTAATTCCTGAGCAACTTCTGTCTGTTTCAGAAAATCCTTTCTTACACCTATATCTCGTATGTTACTGCCAATATTTTCTTCTAATAGTTTCTGGATTTCCAGTTTTACATTGTGGTCTTTGGTTCATTTCGAGTTAACTTTTGTGCAAGGTGAAAGATAAGTATCTAGATTCATTCTTCTACAGGTTGAGATCCAGTTTTGCCACTACCATTTGTTGAAGATTCTGTCTTACCTTCATTGTGTGTTCTTGGTACCTTTGTCAAATATCAGGTGGCTGAAATTGCATGTACTTGGGTTTAGATCTTCAATGATGTTTCATTGATTGATTATGTCAATTTTTCACCAGTACCATGCTGCTTTTAAGACTATAGCTCTGTAGAATACTTTGAGAACTGGTATAGTAATCCTCCCTCCTGTGTTGTTCTTTTTGTTCAGCATTACTTTGGCTATCTGTTGTCTGTTGTGCTTCCATATAAATTTAAGCATGTTTATTTCTAATTCTGTTGTGGATTTTGATTGTGTTGCATTGAATTTACATATTGATTTTGGTAGGATAGTAATTTTCACAATATTAATTCTTCCAATCCATGAGCATGGGAGGTCCTTCAAAATCCTGGTATCTTCATCAATCTCTTTCTTTAATGATTTAAATTTTCATTGTGGAGATATTTGGTACCTTTAATCAGGTTTATTCCAAGGTATTTGAATTTTTTTGCAGCTATTGTGAATGGGAGCATTGCCCTGTATTCTTTCTCCAATTGCTTGTTTTTGGTGTATAGAAAGATTACTGACTTTTGTAGATTGTTTTTATAACCTGAGACTATACTGAAAGTATTGATCAGTTCTAGAACTTTTCTGGTGGAACTTTTGGGGTCTCGAAGGTATAGTATCATATCATCTGCAAAAATTGATAGTTTGACATCTTCTTTTCCAATTAGTACTCCTTTAATTTCCTTCTTCTGTAATTACTCTAGCAAGAGTTTCAAGCATTATGTTGAAAAGAAGTGGAGCTAGTGGACATCTTTGTCCATTTCCTGGTTTTAATGGAACTGCTTCCAGTTTTTCTCCATTTTGAATGATGTTGCCTCTGGGTTTGTTGCATAGAGCTTTAATTATGTTTAGGTATGTTCCCTCTAGTCCAATTCCTTCTAGGACTTTGAATATAAATAAATACTGAATTTTGTCTAAAGCCTTTTCTGATCTATTGAGATGACAATGTGGTTTTTGTCTTTGAGCCCATTTATATGAGTAATGATGTTTATTGACCTCTGTATATTTAACCATCTCCACATCTCTGGGATAAAGCCTACTTGGTCATGGTCAATGTTTGTTTTGATTTGTGTCTTATGCCATTTGTGTATATTTTGTTGAGAATTTTAGCATCCATATTCATTAAGGTCTATAGTTCTCTTTTTTGGTTGTGTCTTTACCTGGTTTGGGTATTAGAGTGATGCTGGATTCATAGAAGGAATTTGGAATTTCTCCATCTGCTTTTATATCTTTGAATAATTTAAATAGTATTGGTTATGGATAGTCTTTAAATGTCTGCTGGAATTCTGCTGTAAATCCATCTGAGCCTGGGCTTTGTTTAGTTGGGAGCCGCTGTATTACTGTTGGGGGACCTTGCTGCTAAGGTTGTAGTACTCCATGTCCAGATAGCTCTAAGGGACTTGGCACTATATGGAAGGACTCCCTTTCTCAGCAGGAGCCTCCTGCTCTCTGCCTGACTTACCTGGAAAGTACCACCAAGCACGGATGCCTGATCTTATTTGGAACATGACCTTTTGCATAGTTATCTGCAATAAAGCTACCCCCATGTTCTTTTATATATGATTATTAGGCATTTCCCTATAGTCGGATGATAGGATCCCCCTACCACATGTAAATAAAGCATACTATGAGCATCTATAAACTGAAGCTTTGGCTGCTGCCTCCACACTATATTTTCCCTGACCCTCAGTGAACAAATGGAGCTGTATCACTGAATCTGACTCCCCGCAAAGTCTTTTCTCCTGCTCACTGGATGTCCTGAACCTGTTCATCTCTTCTGCTCCTTTTGTCCTCGTGGACTGGTGGCCAATGACCCACAAGGGGAGGGAGAGACACACAGCTGGTGCCCAACGTGGGTCTCCTGGAACACACGGAGTTTTTGAGTACCCCCTCTCTCCAAGAGGGTAGCAGCAGCTTTGCCTTAGCCATCCCACAATTGAGGATTGGCAGTCTCTCCTCTTTTTCCTCCTTTTAGTTTTGGTCTAAGTGTTGGCATGGAACTGTTAAAGACAAAGGAGCAATTGAGGCTTTCTGACCTGGGCTACCCCTTGATGTTAGCCAAAGGCTTTTAGCCCTCTGAACAGACCCCAACTGCACATCCGGGCATACACAAGACCACCTATCTATACATCTTTCCAATGCAAAAGCTGGTAATGCAATGACCAGTCAAGTGATCTTAGAGCAGGTCACTGGATCTCTTAAATTTGCAGGCAGGCTTACGCTGTGGACTAGGTGGAATACCCCGAGGTTTTCACTCTCAGGCATGTTGTCCTAGGAATCAGCATTTCACCCCCCTTTCCTTTGCTATCTTAAACAACAACCCTAGAAATATAAACTCACCAAAGTTCTAAGGGATTTTCACACAAGCTTTGAATTCAACTTCTAAAATAACAAACTTCCTTCATCTGTTTTGTTATCTCACCCCTGGGGCATTCAAGCTCAAGCTAAACAAGGTAGGTGAGAATTTAAATTGACCTGCCCCAGACAAAAAGGCACTCAGGCTCCAAGTGCCCCATAATGTAAACAAAAACAAAGGATTTAAAGCTGCGGGTGACCACAGGGCACTTAAAGAATTTAAGGTGGCTTGCACCATAGACAAACGGAAAAAAAGATTTTAAAAGTCATTTTTTCCATAAACTTTTTCTAGGGGAAGGGGCTCTTCAGAGAGGACTGCCACACAAGGAGGGCTTTCTCCTGTAGTCCTCTGCGCCCCCACAGGCTTCCTGGTGAGAATTTAAATTGACCTGCTGTGTGAGAAAAAAGGAAGGGGTGGGGGAGAGTCTCTCTTTACTTTACTTTAGGTTACTGCCTTTGTGAGGGTCTGGATACGGTTTGCGGGTAACTGTAGCCTCATGGTCAGAGAAACTCCCTGATATTGTCTAAACGACCCCTGCCCTCTTTCCAGACCCCGAAAGCCTGACTGGGTGTAGGAAATAACCTTTACAACTATCATAAAAATCTGGTAATGCAGCAACCAGTTAAAAGTCAGAAGGACTGTTGCCAGTTTCTTAAAACTGTGACTAGGCTTGTGTCTGTCAAAACATCTCAATCCCCTCATGGCAGGCTGCCTTGGGAACATTGAACTCCACTGAAAACACTTCCTTTCTTTTCTATAATGGGGAATTCAGCATCATGCCAGAAAACCCTCCAAATTCCCTCCCTTATAGCCCTACTTAAATCAAGAGGACTTAAGATTTCCCAAAAGGAAGGCTCAAAGTTTTGGAATGAGGTATTTCAATTTGCACCCTGGATCCCGTAAGCAGACATTTCCAATCCAGAGGTCTGAACCTGTGTTGCCTATCTGGTTGGTAAAGAGGAAATCCAAGAAAGGCACCATTTGCCCCTTTCCTTCCTCACCATAATAGCTGCCATCTGACAATGCTTAGGAAAGCCACCTAAGGCTGAGAAGAAGTTACTAGATTGCCCAACAGCAGATTTGACAGCCCTAAAAAAATAAAGAAAAAGACCCTAAAGATTGCCCAACACCAGATTTGATATCTCTAAAAAATAAAAAAATTAAAAAATGCTGAAGATTGTCCAGTAACAGGTTCCACAGCCCAATAAATAAAAATTGAACAAGTCAGACAAAAACCACCCATCAACAAAAATAAACTTTACCCCTCTTCCCTCCTAAGAATCCTCATGGACTAAGGAAAACACAGACACAGATGTTAAAACCCAGACTTCAGAAACTTCCAAAGAATTCCCATACAAATCCTCTCCCCCTTCACTGCCAGCACCACCATCTGTGGAACGACCCCTCACAGCCATTGAACAGCTCTGTAATCTCAGGGATAATGGGAGTTATTACCGCCAGGATCCTCAGCCACAATGGCCTCCGTACCCAAAAACCCTGCCTGTAGATGCTTTCTCTGTTAACCTACAAATAGCAAAACCACATCCACTGGCTTGGCACCCCCTCCCAGAAGCAGACTTAAAAGAATTATGCCAAGCTGTCTGTGAGGATGGGATCCATGCTCCATGGACCAAATCTATACTACAAACCTTTAATATTAACCCCCTAAACCCCCAGGGCTGGAGATATATCTGTAGATCTGCCCTCCCCAGTTCATTATTTGTACAATGGGAGGCTTTATTTAGACATGAATGCCTGATGCACGTTAAAAGGAAAGACATACATAATCAACAACTACAACCACAACAAGGACAAAATCCACCACCTGGATTTATAAATTGGAATTATGACCAACTGTTCGTTCAGGGAAATTTTTCCACAGGAATCCAGCAGGCTGTAATTCCTGCTGGCTGTTTTGAACAGGTCCGCCTATGTGCACTTCAGGTCTGGAACCGCTTAACCCCTTGTCCACAGGGCCTGGAGAGAACTCTTCATTAACCTTCCCAAAGCAGCAACCAATTGAAACCCTCCCAGACTTTATACTAAGAGTACAGGCCAGTTTAGATAGAAAAATAACAGACCCTATAGCCAAAGCATTGCTTTTAAACAACCTTGTCTGGGAAGGGATGACCCCTGAGCACAGACAAGCATGCCAGGAACTAAAAGATGAACATTACAACAAATGGATTGTGGCTACCCATGACATTGAGACTGCCACATACCAGGCCTCCTCCCTTACCCAGGCCTTTGTAGCTGCCACCTGATCCAACTCAAAATGTTTTAAATATGGAGAAACTGGACACTGGAAAGAAAATTGTCCAAAAAATGGTTCAGCTGCCACTTGACCACCTAAAACCTTCTGTCCTTGCTGTAAAAGGGGCTTTCACTGGAAAAGAGATTGTAAATCTAAATATGACAGAGATGGAAAACTTTTGCCACCTTTAAACTCCTTCTGGGGAAACCCTCAGCCCTGCTAATAAGAGGGAAGCCACAAATATTATGGGTAACTAGTATTACAGAAAATACTCATTCAAAATTAACCATAAAAATAGACAATAAACCTTTCAAATGCCTCCTTGACACCAGGGCTGATAAAACCAACTTAAGGCACTCTGAGGTTCCCCCACACTGGGAGTTAATATCAGGACCTCAACTGATGGGAGTAGGAGGCCCTTCCCGAGCATTCATCATTGAAAACTTCTATAAATGGAATGATCCTAGTGGAGAGGTTGGCATGATAAGACCCTGGATTAAAGATATAGCCACAAATCTCATAGGACGAGATATCCTGGAAGACCTCAATGTAGTTCTTGCCAGTGGACCTGAAGGAGAATGCCTTCAAATAGATGATCATAAGAGGTTCCTAAAAAGAACCCCCAATCCTAATGCCACTGTTGATTACCAGAGTCCCTGCCTTGACTGAATCACCAAAGAACCAGTCTGGGTGGAACAGTGGCCATTACCCAGGGGGAAATTACTCATTTTACAACAACTTGTAAAAGAACAGTTACAGCTGGATCACATTAGGCCCTCTAGAGCCCTTGGAATACACCAGTCTTTGTAATAAAGAAAAAGACAGGGGCATGGTGACTGCTACAAGACCTCATAGACATAAACAAAACCATGAAAAAAATGGGGATCACCCCAAAAAGGCCTGCCCATGATCTCTACCATCCTCGTAAATACTCCCTTTAGTCCTAGATATAAAAGACCGCTTCTTCTCCATCCGTTTACACAATAATGATTGCCAACACTTTGCCTTCTCAGTTCCAAAAATTAACAATTCTGGGCCAGCCGATTGATATGAACTGAGAATTCTGCCACAGGATATGGCAAATAGCCCTACAGTCTGCCAGGAATCTGTTGCAAATGCACTGGCACACCTTCTAAAAAATGGCCTACATGTTTATCATTACATGGATTACCTCTTGGTCTGGCAAGATGAGGATTCCTCTCTAGAGGACGTGAGAGATGCTTTGATAAACACTATAGAGACCAGAGGTTTTATGACAGCCACAAATAAGATGTAACCAGTTCCCCCCATTACCTTCCTGGAGGCAGAAATAACACCTACTACTGTTAGCCCACTTAAAGCAATCCTGGATACCCCACATCCCCTTACCCTTAGTTCCCTTCAGAGTTTTTTAGGCAACATTAATTGTCTGAGGCCCTAGCTTCCAATCCTCACAAGTCAAATACAGCCACTCTTTGATCTCTTAAAGGGAGACAAAAACCCAGCCTCTAAGTGGTATCTAAACCCAGATGTCAAAAAGGCTTTCCAAATAATTAGCAACTTCCAAAAGGCAACACTAGCCAGATATAACCCCAAGATACAAGTTCAACTCTTAATTTTTAACTCCTCCCCCACCATGGTGGGAGCAATTCATCAGCCACAGGGAGTGCTAGAATGGTTTCACAAGCCAGGAGGGGGTGCTCCTTGCTTTCTTACAGAAGTAGACACCCTTGCATCTATGATTCGTCAAGGAAGAGAAAGAACCCTACAGATTATGGGGAGAGAACCTGATACTTTCATCATCCTCTTCCCATTATTGGATGTGCCATGGCTCTTAAAACATCATTCCTCTTTTTCAATTAGCTTAATAGGCTTCCTGGGACAGACTGATAATCACGGTCCCAAAAATAATTGGATGTCAGTTATTCCAGTATTATGCTGGCTCCCACCTTGGCTCTTATGCCACAGACCCATAAAGAATATTACAACAGCCTTTACAGATGGGGGGAAAAGGGGGCTTCACTGGTCATATATGATTCCCTTAATGACCCCCATGATATATTTTCAAACTCTATCTGATAAATCTCCACAATTTAAAGAGTTCTTTTCCATCTATATGGCTTTTAATAAGATTGATGAACCCTTCAACCTTTAATCTGACAGCATTTAGGCTGTTAATTTACTCCCATGTCTAGGTCACTCTTTTGTCAAAATAGATGGCAACCCCCTTTCACCCCTGCTAATTAAAATTTCTACACTGCTACAAAAATGGGTGGCTCCATTATTTGTCCAGTATATCAGGTCCAACTCCTCCTTCCCAGGTCCCCTTACTGAAGGAAATGCCATAGCAGATGAGGTAGCCACTGCTGGGAGTTCTCCACTAGTGTAACAGATGCCCAGCACCTCCACCATGCCACCCACTTTAATTTACGAGGGCTTCATCTCAGATTCCCCCACATTCCCTTCAAACATCTTAAACGCATTGTTAAAACCTGCTCTTCCTGTGTATAAATGATGCATACCCCTGCTATACAACAAATGGGCACAAATCCTCAGGGGCTAAAATCTAACGCCCTCTGGCAAGTTGATGTAACCCATGTCCCTCAATTCGACAGACAAAAATACATATTTATAACTGTAAACACTTACTCCCTCTTCCTTTGGGCTACTGCCCAAACTGGTGAAAGTTCAAAAATCTAATAAATCACATGCTATCATCCTTTTCAATCATGGGCCTCTCCACACTATTAAAGATGGATAATGTCCCAGCATTTACCAGCACCCCATTACAAACATTCTGTGAAGCCTGGAAAATCACCCATCATACTGGCATCCCATATAACCCACAAGGATAAGCCATTGTGGAAAGGTCACATAAAACCTTAAAAGACCAACTACAAAGACAGGTTCAAACAATGTATTCTCCCAACATTCAATTAACATTAGCCTTGTTTACTCTTAATGTACTCAATGTATATCAAGGGTCTGATGTCCCCCCCATTGCCTGACACTGGGCCCAGAAACACCCCATACCACCCATTACGTTTAGATGGAGGGATCCCCTTGACTGAATCTGGAAAGGACCAGATCCATTACTGACCACAGGGAGAGGACTTGCTTATGTTTTTCCACAGGATCAACCAAAGCCTATCTGGGTTCTAGCCAGAAATGTCCTGCACCTCCCTGCCCACATAAAAGGTGGCTCGCATGAACCTGTTGGGGACAAAGAAAAGGAAGAAGAGGAAACAACACCCGAATCCAGACCAGATTACATGGAAAAAGATGCATGATATGGTGGAGACTGCTCATTGAAAATGCCTTCCACCCCCAGCAGCTTCATTCTCTGTCATTTTCATGGCCATTTTTACCCTGCCTAACACAAACGCTTAGGCCAGCCTTACCCCTCCGAATACTATGCTCTGGAGATTTTATGTCAGGGAAACATTTCAAGGAAAAAATCAAATAATCAGAACTGCAGACTACCCCATAGTGGGCTGTCAGAAACCCATACAAATCATAATATACCCAAATGCTAGTAGATACAAAACTAACGAATATGTTTGCTTTCCTTTCTGACAGACAGATCCATCATGACTCAAGGAAGTTGATACCTGTGGGGGCTGCCACTATTTCAATCCCTGTAGGTTAGAACTAGGATTAACTGGGGGATATCAGAGTATAATAGGACAGAAAAACCCATCTTCCTAAAGGATAATAAGTATCTCTATCGGAAACATGACTATTCCCTAATATATGTTGCAGATCCATGGGACGATCACTGGCATGTCAGAGTAACGGGAAAGTTCTACCCAGGTGCATTCTCTAGCTACCCTACCCCTGACTTTCATATCTCTTGACAGCTTGTACCTGTAGCTAAGCCTGTGCTAACTCATCATAATATTATTCTACAGGAAAAACAGAGGACCAGATAAGATCAACTCTGTCCTGGAGCCAATACATTCAATATGTTGCTAACTTTCTTCCCTTTACCACCCACCCTAATGCCTCTAACTGCTTATTTTGTGCATCCAGCAATAGAAATTTACTGACAGCAGTACCAGTTAATACCACCATTCTTTACCCCAAAACAAAAAAAGATTTCATTGACTCTCATCTGATGGATATTCCCTTATTTGAACAATTGGCTAACCAATTTTCATTTCCAACAAGAATAAGCCTACTCATTACAAATGCCTCACTAACATTACTCTCTCCAGGACAGCATGCATCACCCCCTGTCTTTTTCTATGGTGCAAAGGAAAAGCCCAAAACTGTGTTAACTCCTCTATGTCCACCTTTTGTGTACCTGTAATGATTAATCCCCAGGTGTACCTATTTGTGGAAGAAGAAGCTGCCCTACTCCTTCACAGCATCCAGCAGAGAGAAATTTTCATCCCCCTACTAGTGGGACTTGGATTCGCCCTCTCCCTGGGTGCTGGAGGTGCTGGGACTGCTGCTATTGTACAAACCCATCACCTGGCAGGAGACTTTCGAGACACGCTTTACCAAGCAATGGCATCCACGACTGACAGCTTTGAGTCTCTCCAACAAAAAATGAACGCTCTTGCCAGGGTTGTGCTGCAGAGCAGAAGAGCACTAGACTTAATTAATGCTGAACATTGTGGGACGTGTGTAGTATTGGGAGAGGAATGCTGTTTTTTTGTAAATGAATCAAATGTTGTTGAGACCAATGTTAATACTTATAGAAAACTTCATAACAATCTATTTTCATCATTTCAACACACCGAACAATTAGGTTGGTTTTGTAACCCCTTATTTTCAAAGCTCCTACCCTTTGCTAGGCCCCTTATCATGCTGTGTGTCATTTTGGTGCTTGCTCCCTGTTTCTTACAATGTCTTTGCTGACGAATTACTACCATTGCAAAAATTACTACCAATCAGGTCATGGTCCATTATCAAACTTTGGATTCTCACAAGGTAGATGAGTTGGCTCTTAGAGCTTGGGATGACATTTCTTCATTGTAAAACAAAACAGGGGTAGATGTTCAGGGACCCTTCTGCTAAGGTTGTAGTCCTCCATGTCTGGATAGCTCTAAGGGACTCAGCGCTTTATGGAATGACTCCCTTTCTCAGTGGGGGCCTCCTGCTCTCTTCCTGACTTACCTGGAAAGTTCCACCAAGCACAGATGCCTGACTTTATTTGGAAAATGACCTTTGGCATAGTTACCTGCAATAAAACTAACCCCAGGTTCTTTTCTATATGATAATTAGGCATTGCCCTATAGTTGGATGATAGGATCCCCCACGACATATAAATAAAGCATGCCATGAGCACCTATCAGCTGAAGCTTTGGCTGCTGCCTCCATACTATATTTTCCCTGACCCCCAGTGAATAAACGGAGCTGTATCACTGAATCCGACTCCCCGGAAAGTCTTTTCCATTGTGCTCACTGGATGTCCTGAACCAGTTCGTTGCTTCTGCTCCCTTTGTCCTTGTGGACTTGTGGCCAACAACCCATGAGGGGAGGGAGAGACCTGCATATTACTGTTTCAATTTCTTCATATGTCATGGGTCTGCTTAAACTGCTGATCTATTCTTGGTTTTAACTTTGGTGGTTCCCATGATTTTAGATATCCATCCATTTCTTTTAGGTTTTCAAATTTGGTAACTTATAGGTTTTTAAAATATTCCTTTATAATGGTCTGGATCTTTGAGTGTCTGTTGTAATGTTGCCCCTTTCATCTCTGAATTTGTTGATTTGGATTTTCTCTTTATTTCTTTTGGTTAACTGGGCTAAGCTTTTCTCTATCTTGCTTAGCTTTTCAAAGAACCAGTTGTTTGATTGATTCTTTGTATTGTTTTCTTTGTTTCTATTTCATTAATTTCTGCTCTGATTTTTGTTATTTCTTCTTTTCTTGGTTTGGGTTTCATTTATTCCTGCCTTTCAAGGGTCTTGAGTTGCAGTGTTAGGTCATTTATTTGGGCTTTCTAATATTTTAATGTAGGCACTTAGAGCTATAAATGATCCTCTTAGGACTGCTTTTAAAGTGTCCCAGAGGTTTTGTTGTGTTGTATTGTCCTTTTCACTGAATTCAAGCAATTCTTTCATTATTTTTCTTAATTTTTCCTTTGACCCACTCGTTTATCAGTGTGTTGTTCAATTGCCGTGAGTTCATGTGGTGACTAGATCTTTGTTCAATGTTGATTTTTAGCTTTATTGCATTGTGTTCTGATAGAATGCATGGGGCTATGTCATTTTTTTTTATTTGTTGAAGCATGTTTGGTGGACCATTATTGGATCAATTTTTGAAAAAGTTCCATGGGGTGCTGAGTAGAAAGCACATTCTTTAGTGTTTGGATGGAATATTTGAAAGATGTCTGTTAGGTCCATCCAATGCATAGTATCACTTAATTTAGATGTATCCCTGTTAATTCTTTGTCCAGGTGACCTATCTAATGGAGACAGTGGGGTATTGAAGGTCCCTACTGTTATTGAGTTGACGTTAGTCTTAAAGTCCTGTAGTGTTGTTTTATAAATTTGGGTGTTCCAGAGTTTGGTGGATTGTAATATCTTCTTGTTTAACTGTTCCTTTGATCCGAATGAAGTGACCCTCTTTATCTCTCCTGATTAGTTTTACTTTGAAGTCTATTTTTCAGATATTAGAATTGCAACCCCTGCTTGTTTCTTTGTGCCATTTGCTTGGAATATTCTTTTCCATCGTTTTACCTTAAGGTGTTGCCTGTACTTGAAGGTGAGATGGATTTCTTGCAGACAGCAAAGAGATGGATTTTATTTCTTAATCCATTCATTTAGCTTGTGTCTTTGGATTGGGAAGTTCATTCATTGAGATTTAAGGTTATTATTGAAAGATGTCTATTGGATGTTTTCATTTTGGTTGCTATTTGTGTTCTCTGTCTAACTTTGTGTTTCCTCAATTGTACCTTATTTATTTTCTTTTGTTGCCCCTGGGATATAGTTGTTTCATTCTCTGCACTATGTATTGCTTCAAGTATTCTTTGAAGGGCTGTTTTTCTGGACATGTATTCTTTCAGACTTTTCATGTCATGGAAGATTTTTCTTTCCCCTTCAACTATAATAGATATTTTTTCTGGGTAAAGTTTTCTGGGCTGACATCTATTGTCATGTAGAACTGGAAATACCTTGGTCCAGACTTTTATCACTTTCACAGTTTGCATTGATAAGTCATCTGTAATTCTGATTGCTTTTCCTTTGTATGTGCCTTGTTATTTTTTTTTGTTGCTCTCAGTATTCTCTCTTTTGTGTATATTTAGTATTTTTATTATGATATGTCAAGTGGAGTTTCTTTTCTTGTCCTGTCTATTTGGTGTTCTATGTGCTTCCTGTATTTGTATGGAGATCTCTTGCCTTAATTTCAGGAAATTCTGTTCTACAATCCTGTTTAAGATCTGGTCAACACCATTAACCTGGAATTCTTCTCCTTCCTCTATTCCTGTGATCCATAGATTTGTTCTCTTCATGGTATCCCACATCTCTTGCATGTTCCATTCTTGTGTTTTTAAAATTTTCTATAATCTTTGCTTGAATGGTCCAATTCTTCAACTTTATCCTTGAGTGTTGATATTCTGTTTTCCATTTCATTCATTCTAAGGGTGAGGCTTTTGCCTAATGTTTCAAGTTGGCTTATTGAGTTTTGCAGTTCCTTCTTCATTTATGCCTAAGTTTTTTTCAATGTGTCTCTATCTTTTGTCAATTCATTCATAAGATTATCTTCTTTTAGTTATTTGATTTTTTGTTTGTGTTCTTTAAATTCATTGACTTTCTTGATCATGTTTATGAGTGTTCTTTTAAATCCAGTGTCTTAGGTTATCTCTAGGGGCTTCTCCTTGTAGAATTCTTCTACAGGATTGGTAGAGTTTGGTAGGGACATAGTGTTTTCGCTTTCCATTTTATTATTCTTTCATTGTTATTTTGGCATGTGAAATTCTTTTGTTGTTTATGATTCTGATAAGAGAATTAAGTTTAAGTATGCTTCTGTTTGTATTATCTGAATGCCTAAATATTTTCTTTATTGATTATGTAAAGCTGGTTGTTACAGAGTTCAGATTCTATCAGGTTTAATTTGGATTTAACTGATGGCTTAAGATCAGCTATTCAAGAGTGCCCACAGAAGCCCAACTCAGGTTCCAGTCAGATCCACTTAAGCTTCCTTCACCATGTGGAGGCAGGATCTGAGTGCTCTCAGGTAGTCCACCATTTTAGGTTGTCTGCTAGGATCTCAGCCTTTGCCTACTAAAACCAGATCTGCCCTGGGGCCTTGGGAGGATCCTCACAAATCCCAGGTAGGGGGATGGCTATGGCACAATTAGCTAAAGCTCACCACCATGTGGAGGCAGGATCTGGGCCTTTCAAGGGGTCTTCTGAATTCTCAGCCCTTCTGTCAGAGAGGCCAGAGGGAGGCCAGAACTCAGCAGCCTCTGGCTGTCTGCTTAGATCAGAGCCACTGCACCAATGGAGGTCAGAACCCACCCACTCAGGCTGTCTGCTAGGATCTCAGCCTTAGCTTACCAAAGCCAGATCTGCCCTGGGGCCTTGGGAGGGGCCTCATGAAATCCCAGGTAGGGGGATGGGTATGGCACAATTAGGGTAAGCTCACCACCACATGGAGGCAGTATCCAGGGCCTCTCAGGCAGTCCCTTATGTTCTCAGCCCCTCTGTCAGAGAGAGGCCATAGGGAGGCCAGAACACAACATTCTCTGGAGGTCTGCTGAGATCAGAGCCCCTACACCGATGGAGGTGGAGGTCAGAATCCACCCTCTCAGGCTCTATTGTCTTTAGTTTCTAAGAAAGAAACTTTAAAATATTGTGATATTGCCAATAATTGAAGGAGAAACAAATAAGCAACAAGCAGGAACAATGCTATATTTTATGTTTAATCGATATTTGACATAGAAGCCAATGTCAGATCATGTCGTGGAGAAATAGTTGACTTTAAAAAATCCTACTGTGGTTATTGAATATTCACACGCAGTAAAATTAAGCTGGACACTTATTGCCAAGCACATGTAATTATTAATTTAAACCAATTTGGTAGCATAAATGAATAACAAACATACAAACTAAAATTATGTTTGACAATTTCTCAATAAATTTAACTACAAAATGATGAGTTCTGCTTCCTTTATGGATGTTTCTCTTGCATTCTGTTCTTCCAGACCGCCCCAGAATAATCATTAAGTTCTAAGATTTTTAAGCCCACAGCTCCAAACTATTAAGCATTCATACGAATTCTTGTCAAGATTTATAAACCATATGATCAAGTTTATCCCAACAACAGACTTACTTCTCAGTATGAAATTTCTGTCTTAATTACATACCTTGTTACTGTGAGAAAATAGCTTGGGAATTAAATTAAATTAAATGGACTTATTTTGGTTCACAGTTAGAGAAAGGATACAGCTCTTCATTGTGTGGAAGGCCTGGCAGTGGGAACATGAGAAAGGTGGTCACATTGCATCAGGAAACAGAACAAGGTACATGCTGTTACTCAGCTTTCTTTCTTCTACATCCTTTTTTTTTTTTTTTTTCAGTCTGAGACACCAACCTATGGGTTGGTGTTACCAATATTGAGTGAGTTGTCCATCCTTATTTAAAACATTCTAGACACTCTGGTATAGATATGAACCAAGATACATAGACAAGGTGATATCCAATTATATTAACAATGAAGATAAATTATCGTTCCACTATAATATTTATTTTTAGTTTGTCCAATTGAATGAGACACAAGCTGTGAAGATATTTCATTAAATGTAATTTAAGGCATTTTATAAGGGTGTTTATAGGAGATATTGTTATTTGAATTATTAGAAAGGGATATACTCACCTCTATAATTGTGTGGCAGCTCCACTAATCAGATAATACATGAGAACAAGAAATTGTAACCCTCTGTCTCATGACAGATGTATCTAGATGAGTAACTGCTGCTACCCTGGCTGTAGGCTGTCTTTCAGTCTGAAACTGTGACACTGCTTCTGCTGCAGCTTCCATTCCTGACACTAAAACTGGGACTCAATTGTTAAGTTGCTCTACTTGCCACCTTCCAGCATTGCCTGAGCCAATTCTGTTTTGTACAGAACCCTGAGCATTATTCCCATTATTCGCTCTTAAGACATCATGGTTACCAACTTATAGAATTATGACAGTATTTCCTATATTTTAGTGTTACTCATAATTTGAATTTCTTTTTTGCTTTTCTGGTTCTCAGAAATCTTCATCAACAAAGAGATAGGATTTAGAGATAATGGAGAAAAAAAACGCTCAAAGTTCATGAAACAGGAAAGCAACAGTTCTTAGTTTGGATATAGGTATTGACTACAATGTATGTCAGAGTCAATTTATGATATTTCGTGGTGGTTCAATGTCTTCTATTCTAGTTTTCATTCTTTATATATTTTGTTTCCATTTTTAATAATGTTAATTCTTTGAGAAAGTCATAAAAAATGGATGTTTATCATTCACTTCTTTTAATACATACCATAGGGGTATAATTATGTGTGGGTGTGTGTGAGTGTCTATGTGTGTAAAAGAGAGAGAAAGAGAGAGATGGGAGAGAGACAGAGACAGGGAGAGACAGAGAGACACAGAATGACAGAGAGAAAGAGAGATGTTACAGATATTACACATTGACAAAGGTTGCTAAAAAACACACAGGATGTTGTCTCTGGAGACAACACAGGCGGTCAAGCATCAAGTTCAGATAATGGAGATTATTGGCATCCTTCCTCTCACTGGTTCATTGCTTTCATCTTCATTTATACACCCACAGCTGACACTGTCTGATTGTTCAGCCCTTCTGTCAATTTCTAGATTTTTAATTTGATTCCTTTTACCAACTCTCTGGGCATCATTCTCTGACTAATATTACCCCTGGGAATTTGCAATTACTAAAGACTGTGTTCCCAGAGCATTCAGTGCAGACTCAGGAAGATAAAAGGGATTGTAACACATCTATTTTTAAATGTAAAAATACTATTTTCTTCTTCTGAAGATTTCTTGAAAGCTACTGTAGATGGGAAAACTGATTAAAAATTTTTAACATATTGACTGGGAGATACTAACAAGAGAGTTTCCTCTGGCAGATGAAAAATGCCTGAGGGTGAATGCCCTGTGACCACAGCTGTTACCTTGATTTTTGCCTTGGTCAACAAGGATATCCCAGAAATATTTTGCTGCCTTCTGAAATACTGTTTAAGAAATTTAAAAGTAAGTTCAATTAAAAGTGTGGAGTATCAGGGCAAACCCTTCTTAGGTTTTTGATTTTTTTTTTCTGTAAAACAAATAGTAATCTCATTAACGGAATGTGTGAGAATGGTGATATGTCTATTACTTTAAGGAAAAGTCAATCACAGAAATATCTTGTTATCTTTATAGCAGTTTCATGTCAGCTATCCCACAAAGAGAAATATGATGCAGTTTGGTGGATTACTGTGTTATATTTAAAACCAATGCAGAGGTGATCACTGTGTTTCTGTGTCACTTGAAAATATGTACTTCTAAAAAAATTTTATGTTTCTGAATGTATTGCCTTCATGTATGTGAATGTACCAGTGTTGTGCAATGCCACCAAGATCAGAAGAAGGCTTTTGTTCAGATTCTTCTGGAACTGAAGTTAAGGATGTTTTGTAGCTGCAACGAGGGTACTGGGAATTGAATCCTGGTCCTCTGCAAGAGCAGTCAGTCCTCTTATGCGCTGAGCCATCTCTACAGCACCATAAAATATGTACTTTTAAACAAGATTTTTTTAAACAAATACTTGCAAAACATGCAGAACTCAGTGTACAAAACTCAGAAAATGCATCAATATTAAAGTAACAACAGTATAAAAACGTTTAATACATATAAATTTGTATGTGCAAAATATTATTAATTCACTGAAGAGATATTTCTGTATAAGTAATATTACACAAGTGAAGGAGCTTTCTCTAACATGAATCTCTAAGACACCACTTTCTGACTTTTCCAGTTTCAATTTTTGAGGAAACATATTTTTAAAATGGTAGGTACATATACAACTCATTTCTAAAATAGAGAAGATTCTTGATATATTAAGTGTAAAAAGCAAAGTTTAAAAATAAGAAATAGTAAAGACAAAGTGCATTTTACATGCTTGCTATACTTTCTTCATCATATTTGGTTTCAACTGTACTTGACTCTCACCAGAAAACTGATATTAACATCATTTAATATTTTTGTGAATTTAATTTAATGTAATTTCATCATATTGTTTACAAATGTTAAATATCCTTATTGAGCACAAGCATTAAATTGTCACTCTATTGGCATCATTAAATTATCACTCTATTCAGATAGTCCTGTCCCCTCACCAACAGTCTCACGAACTTCTCAAGCTCCTGAGAAAAGGGAACTGAGTTGATAAGCACCTTGGTCTTTGAAGTCAAGAGAAGCAGACTTTTATCCACCGTTTGGCCAACAGAGTAGGCTTCCTCATTGATCTCTAAAGAGAACAGTTTTTAACTATCCTGGTCTCCCATTCCTACCCCCCCTCCCTGCCCAACATTAAAAAAATACATCTTTCCAACATCTACAGGAAGCAGAAGCCTCCCCGTTTAAAAGACCCCAGGTCACGACCCAGGGCAGACATTTTCTCTGCCTGGAAGTGAATCTGTCCCAAGTGTTCCTTTGCTAATAAACTCTATTCTGATGGAGTTTTATCTGTGTGCTGGTGCTTTCTCCTTATCAAGCCTATTTGTCATAGGGCTACTTTTTACCTATCAGAACCCGGTTCTTACTTCAAGGGACCCACCTGGACTTCTCCAACACCACTAAATTTGGCTTTCAGGTACACTTCCAACATTTTTTTCTCTCTCTCCTCCTCTCCCCAGCCCTCTGCTTTGCTATCACCTCTTTCTGGCTCTCCTCACTGTGGAACAGACTCTGCTTAGCCTGCGTCTTCTTTTGATCTCCTTTCCCATTTATTTCCCTCACTGCTGTCTGGAATGGAACTGCTTCATCTGTTTGCTACCTCATGCCCCCATCCCCCTGCTTTCCACTGGCATCTTGCCCCCTTGCCCCTCCTTTACCATGGGCTTGGAAGACCTGCTGTCTCCCATCCTTTTTTCCTGTCTTTATCCTCTTCCACTGCCTTTCTTCCTCACTTTATTTGGAATGATTTCTGATACCATTCAATCAAAAATATTCAAATGCTGTGTATACTTCTCCTATCTCTCCCCCTCCCATACTAAAGCTTTCTAATCCCTCCCATGTGTCTGCCAGCCTGCCATGTGTCTGACCTCCCATGCAGACTCTAAACCTGCATGACCCCGAGGCTTTTTATTTCCTTCCTGCTATTCACCCCCTCCAGGCAGCTGCAAAGATTGTCAGCTTGCCTGCCCTGGGGATTTTTTCCTTTAACATTCTAATGAAACAATGGGTTTCCATCTGGGCCCATTCTTAAATTATCTTCTAAATGTGGCCAAGAACTCTTTAGGGGATCCTTTCTCCCTATATTGACTCAAATAGCCTAAAACAGCTGGGAAACTTTGCTGGAGCATTTATAGAATTTCAGGTGGCTTGCCCCATTGACACAAAACATTTAAATTCCTTTTATTTCTCCTAAGCTTTTTCTCAGGCAAAGGGGCTCTAAATGTTTGATATTAGTCCCTCTTGGGCATCAAGCAACTAGTGCTCAGGTGCCTACTTTTCTAACTACACCTAACCATTTTAAATTTCATTATATATAAAGGTCACAGGCACTGCTCAGGCAAGTTATATGCTTTCAGAGCAACAACCACTGATTTATATGCCCTGTTCCTTCTGCTGCCCTCATGAGTTTCCTTTCCAGCATATTTTGTGTCTACAAATTAAGAGATGCTGACAACTTGGTTTCACATTCACAGCTATAATGGCTGGTGAGAAACACTGATTCTTCTCTTGCAATTTACTTTTGTTTTTGTTTCTTGATGATGTCATAAAATAACAATGCATTTATAGTTCAGACTAATGGAATAATGCTAGATCTACACATTGGGAGTTTAAATTTTAACATCATTTACGGCCTGTTTCTAAAGGGGATTGCTTTGAGTTTTAACTTCTTCTATGGTATATCTTATGTTTTTAAAAGATTATTGTTTAAGTTTTCACATTGTTTGACATATTTATGGATATTTTTAAAAGAAATTATTTTTACAGTTTTGACATTGTTTGAATGATATCTTTATCCAGTAATTTTAAAGGAATTATTTTGATTTTAACAGCTTTTATATGGTATTTACTAATTTCTAAAAATGACTATTTTAAATTCCTACTGTTTTACATACTATACTTGTTAGTTTCTAAAGGGAACTTAGTTTTTCTAGCCATTTGACTTCAAGGTACAAAGGGAGCTGAAACTTTGTGATGACTAGACCTGTGAAGCACATGGAAATTTGCTGTATTCCAGGAACCAAACTTGACAAGAAACAAGTTACTACCAATACATAGTTACAACAATGAGAGGTAAAAAGTAATAGCCTACTTGAATGAGAGGCTTGAGATGCCACCTCTACTGGTCTTAACTCCTCACCTTTCTACATTATGATTCTAAACCTGGTTTTCTCTGAAATAGAGTTATTTCCATCTCTGATACTCAGGTGCTCTGTGCTTCGTTATGTTCCTGCCCCATCATTCTCTGAGTGATTTCTAGTTATAATGTCAAGGAAATATTAATTATATTGGTACATTGACACGTGCTGTTTGAGCTCACTGGAATGCTGACTCTGGAGATGGAATTGGCCCTCCCACTTCAGACTCAAGCCTATTATCTCAAGATGTGTTCTCTAAGACTTTTCCAGCTTCAGACTGGCCACCTGACCCTGTGACAAGGAAGAGAACAACAAAACAAACTAATAGTAAAGCCACTATGCAGTTGAGTACTGCTAAGGTGTAAATTAATTTCAACAGAGGGTATTTCTGACTATAATAAAACTAACTAATGAAATTATTTTCAGTACTATTAAGATTTATTTATTCTTAACCTAATCTGCTAATGTTTCCTTTTGTCTTTCTTGCATCCTGCAAAGTTTTATTAACTTCCTTCAGATTTTTAGCTCTTAAAAAAAAAAGAAAAGATGCTACCTCAAATATACATGGAAACTTAACTCTTTCTTTAGACTACTAATTACCTATATAAAATGACATCTAAGCTGGTTGGGTAAAATCCTATTTGTTAAATAGAATTTTTGTTTTTAGTTTACTTTCATGGTATTTTAAGATGTATTCATTTTGTTTGTCCTCCTCCTCCTCCTCCTCCTCCTCCTCCTCGTCCTCGTCCTCCTCCTTACTACTCCACCTCAGCTATTGATCCTGCCATAGCTGATGAACTGCGTCCAATTAGGAGCCATCCCCGACCTCCTCCTGCTCCCCAGTCTGAGGCAGAGCCAATTCTTCCCCATGATCTCCCCTTGCTATGCTCTCCCTTGCCTCCCATTCCAGGACCCAACCCAGCTCTCCTCCTTTTTCTAACTCGAACTCCCTCTCCATGCCATGATCTTCCCCCCTCCAGTGCCGCTCTAAGTCCATCACCTGTTCTCCTTCTACTAACTCTCCTCTACATGAGGAAATCCTAAACCTTAAACATCTCCTTGCCAAATATTCCCTAGTCTCCGCTATTCTGGCTTCTATCTCAAATAACCAATTTATCACTCCTGTATCTAACTTCTACTTTGATTCCAGACCCTGCCTCTGATTCCCCTGCCCCTGCATCCTCTCATGGACAGGACAACCCTCCCATCTCTCCCACTCCAACAGTTATAAAGTCTAAACAGGTTTATAGCACAGTTTTCGTTAATTGATTATGCTAGCAGTTGTAAACATCAATTTGATAATGTTTAACTATGTATCAATTGCTTTTTTTCACCTAAAGCAAGGTTTTGGTAGACCACTCTCCAAACTACATAAGTAAAAGATTTACCTAGAAAGTTATAAAACACAATATGTACACAGTTAATATTAACTTGTTACATTGTCTTATGTATATAATTTAGATTCTATGTTCTTTTAATAACATGATACTACACACTGCTTTCTTCTGAGTCAAACAACTACCATCTTCATGACTTCAGCTGTGTCCACTAACAAAACATCATCACATTTGGACTTGTTGACTTAAGTATCTAATTAAAACAGGAGGGGTAAAAAGGGTCATTGGACCCTCACCTGAGTATCCAGCTGCACTTCCCAGCCAACTGTATGTAATTTGGTCCTAATCACATGGTCTCCTGGGTTTGGGGAGGACTAAAGTATATTATCTGGAAAAGGCTAGGAAAAGAAGGCTTGATCCATGCTGGGTTATATCTTTCCAATGTAAATACACTCAGGTCACTCATATACCTCAGCAGCCCCTCAGTCATCTCTGTAAGTAAGCTCAGTAAATTCATTGGTTCCCTCCGAAAAACCTTTGATGTAGTCAATGATTTGTTTCCCCTTGAAAAGGGGAAAAACACTGCTTAATATCCTCAGGAAAAGAATTTTGACAACAGATAAAAAAAATTTGTCTGTTAATGTTATTGTGTCTCATAGTTATTAAAAAAGGAAATGGAAAATTGAATGATGTTGGAAGGATATGAGAATGGAAACATTTTTAAAGAAGGATTTATGTATGAAAATTATGATGGTTGGATATTTCCAGAATTCACAGAGAAATGAGTGAGCTGGGCATGTGATGAAGGTCTTTTACACTATAACAAGGTTGAGACAAGGATAATGTGTAGATAATGTTGAAATTTCAAGGGTTGTAACTTAGCCTAAGGATGTCTAGTCAAGGTTTATTTAAGGATGTTGTCCAAGCTCTATCTACATAGCACATGGTAATTAAAAGTACCCGACTGCTGTAACTAACCTTGTTGGATGTTTAATAGCCACACTCTAAGGCCTATGGTAATCTGGTCAGAGGGACTTTAAGGGACATTTTTTTTTCCTTGCCCTCCAAGGTCAAACAAGTTCCAGGGGCTATGGAGAATCTTTTGAAATGTCCTGTAACTTTGGTGAGTCACATTACCACTTGTTCAGGGAGGCCATGGATACCCCAGAAGATGGACTTTAACCGGTGTCCAGTCTGCAAAGAGGAGGGTTAACACAGAAGAAATACTTCCTCTATGCTTCCAAATGAAGCCCTGGCCAAGCACGACTTCTTGACTTATCATCACATAGATGGAACTAGTGAAAGAAAAGCCAGAGGAGCCAGGGACTCCCCCAAGCCTATGTGACCCCTGATGACCAAATCCTTATACGACCTTAAGAGTAAAAGTAAAGTGGTTTACTTGGGCCAACAGTATTGTCTTAAACAACCAAAAGGAAAGTATAACCAAAATTAAAGTCATCAGTATATTTAAAGGGTTCAAAGGATTACACGGCCCATACATTAGACGTAAGTTTTTATGTTATTTAGACAATTATCTCTCATTGATGATTTTTTTCCTAATAAGACAATGCTAATCTGATATAAGACTTCAAATCTTGTTCCATAATACTGTAGTACCCACTTACAGCTAAGGGAGGTGGCCCACTATTGTTCTAGCCTAAAAAAATTTAAATGATAGATAAATTTGTTTTCTCTCTATCGAGAAGCCTTTGAGGAGTAACTGACACTGATTCTAGCTGCTCTAACATCTATCCAAATGCCTGAAAACAAATCCTGAGTTCAACACTCTCAAGTTCAGCCCTGGCAGAATAGAAAAAAATGAAGAATGAGCTATTACCTTTGTGTTAACCATTGCTCTTTGCCTCTTCAGATATTTTCAAGACCAAACACCAAAAACTAACTCTTACTCTCATACTAATTTTAATCAGTTGTTAGTTTCCTACACATACATGTATACAAGTGCCTGTCAACCATTGAGGACCCTGTTGAGATGCATGAAGAGGGAACCTTGCTGTTTGATCAACTCCTAATCTAGCTGCTCCCCATGTCGACCCCGTCCAGCACGAAGTAGCAAGAGGACAATGGTGCCCCCTATCCTATAACACAAAAGACTGGAATGTTAAGTTTCAGATACTCCTGCCCCCTCACCAACAGGGTCTCATGGAATTCTCAAGCTCCTGAGCCAAGGAACTGAGTTGATAAGCACCTTGGTCTTTGAAGTCAAGAGAAGCAGACTTTTCTCCACTGTTTGGCCAACACAGCAGCCTCCCACTTTCATCTCTAAAGAGAACAGGCTTTAACAACCCACTCTCCCACTCCCCCCCAACACCCAACTTTAAAAAACATACATCTTCCTGACCTCTGCAGGAATCAGATGCCTCCCCCTGTAAAAGACCCCAGCTCATGACCTGTGGAGAATATTTTCCCTGCCCAGGAGGAAATCTGTCCCATGTGTCCCTTTGCTAATAAACTCTATTCCGATAGAGTTTTATCTGTGTCCTGGTGCTTTCTCCTGATCACCTCTATTTGTCATATGGCTACTTTTTACCTATCAAAATGCATCATAGATAGAAAAGTAAGTTGGTATATATATGCATGTCTCATTAAATGACATGTATCAATATAGCAATTGTCCTGGAAGACAAATTAATGCAAATTAATGAACATTAATAATGGATTTCATTTTTAACTATTTTTCTAATGATGTATTACCTGATCACCTCTATTTGTCATATGGCTACTTTTTACCTATCAAAATGCATCATAGATAGAAAAGTAAGTTGGTATATATATGCATGTCTCATTAAATGACATGTATCAATATAGCAATTGTCCTGGAAGACAAATTAATGCAAATTAATGAACATTAATAATGGATTTCATTTTTAACTATTTTTCTAATGATGTATTAATATAAGATTATCAATTGTAAAAAACCAACAAAAACACGATAATCCTCTGGTGAAACACATTGACAGATTTGAGACTATTATATGCAGTGATGTATAGGAATGATATAGTAAATATCTGCATTTTTTTCTCCATTTTTCTGTTCACCTAAAATTGTTCTTATAAAAAAATTCTTAAATATAAATGTTCACACAAATGTTACAACTTAATATTTAAAACAGTATAATATCTACGTTGTAGAGTTTTTGCAAAGATCAATTAATAAAATTCTACATGGAAAACTTAGTACCCAGATTTCAAAAGATTAGATTAAAAACAGAGTGTCCTACCTACCAGTAAAATCTTTGAACCACAATAATGTGTATAACAAATTACCTCTATTAATGCAATAATGGCAGTTCTATTTTAGGGGTGAACAATAGGTATCTAATTGGACTAAAGGCCTACTCAGTAAGAGAACCCATGGGTGGTACTACAAACATGACCAAGTACACATAGTTGGCTAGATTATATCCCTAGAGAAGACCCTACTACTGTCACTTTCCTAAATGAAATTAATTTTGTTCTATACTCTTAAATACTTTTGTTTCTATTCAGGGCAAATGTAGCTTTCACCAGGCATCAAAAAAGCTTCTTTTTGAAATGATGGAGACTACTAAGATGTTTCACAACTGGTAAAATGTGGAACATAAATTACTCTAAGGAGTTCAACCTTAAGGGATGCATCTGCACTACAAACTCTACCCCTAAGACTTAGGGGAACATCTCAGAAGAGTATTTGAAAAGACTGTGGGCACCAACGTGGTAAGACACCTGCTGTTGTTTAGAGTGTTCTCCTCATTGTGGAATTAGAATATAAAAAAGAAAAGGAATATCTTAAGAAAACCACATTGAAATAAAACTTGAAATGAAAAATTTAGGAAGTCAAACTAAAACCTCAGAGAAAAACATCACTAATAGACTGGATAAAGTATAAAAGAGATAAAGCTATATACGACAAACCCAGATCCAACATCATTCTAAATGGAGAAAGCCTAGAACCATTCCCATTAAAATCAGGAATCAGACAAGGATGTCCACTATCTCCACTCCTTTTCAAGATAGTGCTTGAAACTCTTGATAGAGCATTAAGACACGATAAGGAATCTGGAGGAGTGCTAAATGGAAATTTTGCAGATGATATGATACTATACCTAAGAGATCCCAAAAGTCCACCAGAAAACTCCTAGAATTGATCAACACTTTCAGTATAGTGGCAGATTATAAAAACAACCTACAAAAATCAGGAATCTTTCTATATATGAATAACAAGCAATTGGAATAAGAGTACAGAGAAGTGTTCAAATTCACAACTGCTGCAAAAGAAAAAAATAAAGTATCTTAGAATAAATCTGACCAAAGGCACCAAAGATCTCTACAATGAAAAATTCAATCTTAAAGAAAGAGAATGAAGAAGACACAAGGAGATAGAAGGACATCCAATGCTCAAGAATTGGAAGAACTGAAATTGTGGAAATGACCATCTTACCTAGAGCAATATATAGATTCAATGTAATCCCAATCAAAATCCCCATAACACTTTACAGAATTTGAAAAAAAAAAACTTCTTAAATTCATATGAAAGCACAAAAGACCCCGGATAGCCAAAGCAACCCTGAGCACAAAGAGCAATACTAGGGGCATTACTATACCAGATTTCAAAATATACTAAAGAGCTATAGTCATAAAAACAGCATGGTATTGGCACATAAATAGACACATAGATCAAAGGAACATCATTGAAGTCACAAACTCGACTACACACAATTTCAGCTACCTAATATTTGACAAAGGTGACAAGAACACACAATGGAGGAAAGGCAGCATCTTCAACAAATGGTCCTGGCAAAACTGGATCTCCACCTATAGAAGAATGAAACTAGATCCTTATCTTTCACTTTGCACAAAAGTTAACTCCAAATGGATCAAAGACCTCAATGTGAAACTGGAAACCATGAAACTGTTAGAAGAAAATATTGACAGTAACTTACAATACGTAAGTGTAGGAAAAGAGTTTCTAAATCAGATAGTAGTTGCTCTGCAATTAAGCTCAGCAAACAACTGGGACCTCATTAAACTAAAAAGCTTCTGTATAGGAAAAGAAACAATCAAAAAATGAAGCTAAATCCCACAGCATGGGAAAAAAGATCTTCACTAGTGACACATACAACAGAGGTTTATCATCTAGAATATATAAAGAACTCAAAACAAAACAAAACAAAACAAAACAATAAAACCAAAAAAATACAAGCAAGAAACCAAATGACTCAATTAAAAGATGGGCTAAATATTTAAACAGAGACTTCCCAAAGGTGAATAAGTTATTCTGTAAGTCCCTGGATGGTAGTTTTGGCAGAAGCATTATATGCAGGAAAGGAAAATCACCAGATTTGAGAGTCTAGCCCTGTGAGGACAAAACTCTGTCCCCTCCAAGATGGAAGTGGTCCAATGTAGTCAACCTGCCACCAGGTTGCAGGCTAGTCACTACACTGTATAGTGTCATATTGGGGGCTCAGTGTTGGTCTCTGCTGTTGGCAGATCTGGCACTATGCAGCAGCTGTAGCCAGGTCAACTTTTCTGAGTGGAAGTCCATGCTGTTGAACCCATGCATAACCTCCATCTCTACCACAATGGCCACTTTGTTCATGGGCCCCTTGAGCAATGATGGGGATAGCTGAAGAAAGAGGCTGACAATTCACAGAGCTGGTCATCCAATCTACTTGATCATTGAACTCATCTTCTGCTGAAGACACCTTTTGATGAGCATTTACATTAGACACAAGTATGTTCACATCCTTTGCCCATTTGGAGAGATCTATCCACATACTTCATCCCCAAATGTCTTTCTCACCAGTTTTTCAATCATGTTCCTTCCAAGGCCCTGATCATCCAGCCAAACCATTGGCCCATGAATCAGTATATAATCATACTTCTGACAATTTCTCCTTCCAAGCAAAATTCATGACCATGTGCAGTGCCCAAAGTTCTGCCCACTGTGAAGACTTTCCTTCCCCAGTGTCCTTCAGGGTTGTTCCAGAAATTGGCTGTAATGCCACAGCTGTCCACTTCTGAGTGGTGCCTGCATAGCATGCAGAACCATCTGTAAACCAAGCCCTATTATTCTTTTCCTCTGTCAACTGACCATAAGGCACACCCCATGAAGCCATAGGTGCATGCTTGAGAATAAGAGGCATCATAATAGGAGGAGGAACCACAGGCATTTAGACAATTTCTTCATGTGACTTTCTTGTGCCCTCTGGGCCTGCTCGAGCCTGATCACATATATACCAGTTCCATTTGACAATGGATTGTTGCTGTGCATGTCCTACTTTATGGTATGGGTGGGGTCAGATAACCCCAAGCTCATAATGGGCAGCTCTGGTCACATGGTGACTTGGTGGTCCATTGTCAACTGTTCAGTTTCCACTATGGCCCAATAGCAGGCTAAGAGCTGTCATTCAAAGGAATATAGTTGTCTCTAGATGAAGGCAAAGCCTTACTCCAAAATCTCAATGGCATCTGCTGTAATTCCCCTATGGGGGCCTTCGATAGACTCCAAACAGCATCTTTATCTGCCATTGATACCTCAAGCACCATCGGTTCTGCAGGATCATATGGCCCAAAGGGCAGAGCAGTTTGTACAGCAGCCTGGACTTGTTGAAGGGCCCTTTCCTGTTCCAGACCCCACTCTTGGTATGAATTTCTGTCCTAGTTTTTTCTTCATTGCTGTGACAAAATACTCTGACCAATAACAACTTGGGGAGGAAAAGTTTTATTCAGCTTATATCTCCCAGGTCACAGTTCATCAGGGAGCCCAAGATAGGAACCCAGGGAAGGAACCTGGAAGCAGAAACTGGAGCACAGGCCATCGAAGAATGCTGCTTACTGGCTTGCTCTTCACACGAGGTGAGTTATAAGAATCAAATGCATATATCTCCATAATTATTTCAAATAGTCTACATCATGCATTTTCAGTGTTCTCCATGCTATCTGAAGATTCTGATTTGGAGAGCCTGCTCCAAATACCAACAAGCCCATTAAAGAAATTCATCCTTTCAGTTCTGTTTCTCTAGAACCACTCCTGATACCACAATCTGTATTAGTCAGGGTTCTCCAAAGAAACAGAACTGGTAGAATGAATATATATGTATAGAGTTTTATCAGCTTAGCTCAAAGAATAGAGTCTGAGTAGTTCAACATTGGCTGTATCACACTATGGGGCGTGCACGCTCTCTCTGGGCACACTCCCAGAATGGCATTCCCCTGCCACACCTGGCTAGTCACTGGAGGGTCTGGCCACAGGCGTCTCTGGCCGCGGCGGCGGGTGACCTGCAGGCTTTTCCCAGCGGCTCGGGTCCCATGTCTCTGGAGCTTCTCTGCTGCAGAAGCGTTGTCCTGCCGAATCCTGTCCCTAATCCACCCGTGTACTTTTCCTCAGGATGTGAGGTACACTGGCCACTGAGCCCCACGGGAGAAGTACGGAGACAGCGAAAGCTAGGATGTCCACAAGTCGGTAACGAGGGAGTGCTGCCCCCCAGAGAGATTGGGCTGCCGGTAGTGACACAAGACTCAAGACTTGGCTTAGTCTGTGTTACAGTTTTATTCTTTGAGACCCAGCTCTCTGAAGCCCAATTCTCTGTGTATTAAGAGAAAACTAGGATACTTATACCATGGGGGTAGTGGTAAAAGCTTTGGCTGTTAGATGCTTTGTGAGGCATTCTATTTACATATGGAAGTGGGTTTCTGCCAGGCTGCTGTCTGCTAGGAAAAATCACAGGAAGGCATGGTATCTTTCAGAGACAAAGGCCATGTTTATGTTATGGCATTTGTGGCCGACACTTCAAAAGGAGAGACAGGAAAGATGCCAGGAAGGGTTGCTAAGCCAATAGATTACAAAGTTTTTGAGAGTGTTAACATTGGTTTCAACAACATTTGATTCATTTACAGAGAAACAGCATCTTTCCCAATATCACATAGTCCCCATGTTCAACAGTTATCAAGTCCAATGTTCTTTTATTGTGAAGTATAGTCTTGGTGAGAAAGTTTATTTGTTGTTGGAGAAACTTCAGGCTGTCAGTCACTGATGTCACAGCTTGTCTCAGCTTAGAGCAGAATCAGATGCAGCTTGTTGTCATAGCAACATCTCCAGCATCCAGTGTAAGTTCGGTCTCTGCCAGCAGGGGTAGGAAGATCTCTCTGCTAGCAGCTGTATAGGAGAAAAAAGCTTCTCAAACCTGAAATGTAATAGTTAGCTAGATGTTTGAATCCACTTAGATGAGAGTCAGTGAAGTCTTTTTCTGCTCCTGGGTAGAGAAGGGTGGTAGCTGGTACTGTTGTCAGGAAAATCTATTACTGGATGCACAAATGAAACAGTTAGGCATTGAGGTAGGTGGGAAGAAAGTTAAACTTGTTTCAGGACATAGTATCTGGTCCTCTGTCTTTCCTGTGGAATAACATTGTAAATTAACACAGACTTGGCTGCAGCTGTGAGCTGTTGAGAGACATGAAATTTAGCTGTGGGGTACCTAGAGAATACATCTGAGAAGAATTTTGTTATTACTTCAACGATTGTCTCATGGATCTGATTTCTTCCGAGAAAAATAAAATCTCTAGAAAATGGTATTAGGGAGAGTGGGGGCTGTCTGGAGTGTTGGTGCTGAGCAGGGTAAAGACTGCCATGAGAATGACAGAGAAGGAGGCTCCAGGTGGACATCTGTGGCTTACAGCTTCCACTAGGTCATGGATTTCTTTCCACATGATCCTGTGTGGCTTTGGATGACGTCTCTGCCTCTTTCTTTTCTTTGTCTCTGTCAGGGTCATGCGAGCCATCTTCTTCGTGGGTTGGGAGATGTCTGACATTTCTAGCTGGAATCCAGATAGGCTTTGGTTGGTCTTGTGGGAAAACACAAGCAAATCCTCTCCCTGTTGAAAACAATAGATCTGGTCCTTTCCAGAGTCCATCAAAGGGGTCTTTCCATTTAACCATGATGGGTGATACTGGGTGTGTTTGAGCCCAGTGTCGGGTGATGGGCGAAGCATCTGTCCCTCTATATACATTAACTACATTAAGGGTAAACAAGGCTAATGTTAATTGAATATTTGGAGAATACGTTGTTTGAGCCTGTCTTTTTAATTGGTCCTTTAAGGTTTTGTGTGACCCTTCCACAGTGGCTTGTCCCTGTGGGTTGTAAGGGATGCCAGTGTGATGGGTGATTTTTCTCGCTTTACAGAAATTTTTAAATGATGAGCTGGTAAATGCTGGGCCATTGTCTGTCTTTAGTTGTGCAGGGAGGCCCATAATGGCAAAGGATGAAAGCATATGATTTACCAGCTTTTTAGAACTTTCACCAGTTTGGGTGGTGGCCCAGAGAAAGTGAGAGTAGGTGTCTATGGTTACAAATACATATTTCTGTCTGCCAAATTGAGGGACATGAGTTACATCAATTTGCCAAAGGGCATTAGATTTTAATCCTAGAGGGTTGACACCCATTTATTGTACAGCTGGAATTTCTGTTAATGATGCACAAGAAGAGCAGGTTCTAACAATATGCTTAAGCTGCTTGAGGGGAATGTGGGAAAACCTGAGATGGAGCCCTTGTAAATTAATATGAGTGGCATGATGGAGGTCTTGGGCATCTGTTATGCTGGCAGGGAAAGTTCCAGCAGTGGCTACTTTATCTGCTATGGCATTTCCTTCAGTAAGAGGTCCTGGGAGAAAGGAGTGGGACCTGATATGCTGGACAAATAATGGAGCCACTCTCTTTTGTAATATGTGGAAATTTTAATTAGCAGAGGTGAGATGGGATTGCCATCAA
>NW_008344294.1:82826-83467 GCF_000622305.1 Nannospalax galili | reverse complement strand
CCTCCATCTGTAAAGGCTGTAATAGTCTCTTTTATTGGTTTATTGCAAAAAAGTCTAGGCGGTAGCCAGCGAAATGTTGGAATAACTGACATCCATTTATCTTTGGCCTAGTGATTATCAATTTATCCTGGGAAACCTATTAAGCTAATTGCAAAGGAGGAGTGATGCTTTAAGAGCCATTGTACATCTGATAATGAGAAGGGGATAATGAGAATATCCGCTTCCTTTCCTATGATTTGCATGACCCTATCTCTCCCCTGTCAGACCACAGAAGCAAGGGTGTCCACTTCTGTAAGGAAGCAAGGAGCGCCACCTACTGGCGTGTGAAGCCATTCTAGTACTCCGTGTGTTTGATAAATTGCTCCTACCATGGTCGGGGAGGAATTAAATATTAAGAGTTCGACAGGTAGCTTGGGATCATATCTGGCTAGTGATGCCTTTTGAATGTGGCTATTAATTACTTGGAGAGCCTTTTTTTGCATCTGGGTTTAGATACCGCCTGGAGGCTGGGTTTTTGTCTCCCTTTAAGAGATCAAAGAGTGGCTGTAATTGACTTGTGGGGATGGAAAGCCATGGCCTTAGCCAATTAATGTTACCTAAAAAACTTTGAAGTGAGTTAAGTGTGAGTGGATAGGGGACAT
>NW_008344294.1:79885-82702 GCF_000622305.1 Nannospalax galili | reverse complement strand
CTAGGGAGGAATCCTCATCTTGCCAGACCAAGAGGTCATCCATGTAATGATAAACATGTAGGCCTTTTTTCAAAAGGGGTGCCAGTGTATTTCAATGGCCTCCTGGCATATTGTAGGGCTATTTGCCATACCCTGTGGCAGAACTTACCATTCATATCAATCAGCTGGCCCAGAATTGTGAAATTTTGGAACTGAGAAGGCAAAATATTGGCAATCATTATTGTGTAAATGGATGGAGAAGCAGTCTTTTATGTCTAGGACTAACAGGGTCATATTAAAGGGGATGGCAGAGATCATGGGCAGGCCTCTTTGGGGTGATCCCCATATTTTCATGGTTTTGTTTATGGCTCTGAGGTCTTGTAGCAGTCGCCATGCCCCTGTCTTTTTCTTTGTTACAAAGACTGGGGTATTCCATGGGCTCCTGGAGGGCCTAATGTGACCCAGCTGTAACTGTTCCTCTACAAGTTGTTGTAAAATGGGTAATTTCTCCCTGGGTAATGGGCACTGTTCCACCCAGACTGGTTCCTTGGTGATCCAGTTGAGGCAGGGAGTCTGGTAATCAACAGTGGCCTTTAGGATTGGGGGTTCTTTTGTTTTAGGAACCTTATATGATCATCTATTTTAAGGCATTCTCCTTCAGACCCACTGGCAAGAACTACATTGAGGTCTTCCAGGATATCTTGTCCTATGAGATTTGTGGCTATATCTGCAATCAGGGGTCTTATCGTGCCAACTTCTCCATCAGGGTCCTCCCATTTATAGAGGTTTTTAGTGATAAATGCTTGGGAGGCCCCGCCTACTCCTATTAGTTGGGGTCCTAGTATTAATTCCCAGTGTGGGGGAACCTCAGATCGCCTTAAGATAGTTCTATCAGCCCCAGTGTCAAGGAGGCATTTGAAAGGTTTATTGTCTATTTTTATGGTTAATTTTGGATGGGAATTTTCTGTAATACTGGTTACCCACAAGGTCTGTGGCTTCCCTCTTGTTACCGGGGCTGAGGGCTGCCCCTGAAGAAGTTTAATGGTGGCAAAGGATTACCATCCTTGTCGTTTTTAGATCTACAATATTTTTTCCAGTGAAAGCCTCTTGTACAGCAGGGGCAGAGGGTTTTAGGGGGTCTAGTGGCAGCTGAGTTATTTTGGGGGCAATTTTTTTATCCAGTGTCCAGTTTCTCCACATTTAAAGCATTTTGAGTTGGACTTAGTTGCAACTGCAAGGGCTTGGGCAAGGGAGGAGGCTTGGTACGTGGCAGTCCCAATGTCATGGGTGGCCACAATCCACTTGTCATAATGTTCATTCTTTAGTCCCTGGCATGCTTGTCTGTGCTCAGGGGTCATCCCTTCCCAGACAAGGCTGTTTAAAAGCATTGCTTTGGCTGCAGGATCTGTTATTTTTCTATCTAAGCTTGCTTGTTGCACTCTTAGTATAAAGTCTGGGAGAGCCTCAGTTGGTTTTTGTTTTAAGAAGGTTAATGAAGAGGTCTCTCCAGGCCTGGTGGACAAGGGGGTTAGGTGATCCCAAGCCTGCAGGGCACATAATCGGATTTGCTCTATACAGCCAGTAGGAATTGCAGCTTGCTGGATTCCTGTGGAGAAGTTGCCTTGACCAAAAAGCTGGTCATAATTCCAATTTATAAATCCAGGTGGTGGATCCTGTCCTGGTTGAGGTCTTAGCTGCTGATTATGAGTTTCATTCCTTTTTGCTTGCATTAGGCATTCATCTCTAAATAAGCCTTCCCATTGTACAAGTAATGGACTGGGGAGGGTGGATCTACAGATGTCTCTCCAATCCTGAGGAAGCAGGTTAGTATTAAATGTCTGTAATATGGATTTAGTCCGTGGGTTTTGGGGGTCCTGAGACCGCTGAGGCTGGAAATTTTGAGGCTGGCAGCTCTCACTGTCTCTAAGGTTACACAGTTTCTCTGTGGCTGTAGGGCGTGGTGCCACAGGGGGTGGAGGTGCCGCAGGGCTTCGAGGCAGCCGAGGTGAAGGGGGAGGAGAATTTACCTGAGGATTTTTGGAAGCTTTTGAAATTTGGGTGTTAGTATCTGGGCTTGTTGAATCAGCAAGACAGGGGTGAGGATCAATTTTACTGATGGGTGGATTTTGTTTGGCTTGGTCAGATTTTACTTTTGAAGTTCTTGAATCTGTTACTGGGCTGTTTTAATGGTCTTTTTTATCATCTAAAAATCTCTCTTTTATTATTCTCTGGTGCCTGTAAACTTTCCTCAATTTTAGGTGGGTTTTTTAAGCACTGCTGGATGGCTGCCATTATTTGGAAAAAAGAGAGAGGAAAATTATGCTTTTCTTGGGTTTCTTTTTTGTAAGCCAAATGTGCGAGAAAGTTCCAAACCTCAGGATCAGATATGTCTCCTGATAAGATCCAGGGTGCAAACCGATACACCTCATTTCAAAATTTTAAGCTTTCCTCTTTTGCAATTTTAAGCCCTCTGGATTTAAGCAGGGTCTTAAGAGAACAGCTTTTTTTTTTTTTTGAAATTTTTAATCTCCTAGATTTAAGTAGAGTTTTAAGAGAATGGATCTGGAGCTTTTTTTTACGTGATACAGAATTTCCCATTGTAAAGGGAAGATATTTTGTTGTTTGTTGTTGTTGTTGTTGTTTTAGATGTTTTTACAGCAGTCGGACACTAGAGGTCTGAAGCTCATTGGCTGAGACTGCAGAGAAAAAAATGTGTGTCACTTTAAATCTTTTGTCCTTGGAGCCACTTTAGCCGCTTTTGGCCTCAGCAGGGATAGCTAATTTGCATTTTCACTGACTCGGTTTTAGCTGCGGCTTGAATGTTTGTGGGGGGAGAGA
>NW_008344294.1:42760-78833 GCF_000622305.1 Nannospalax galili | reverse complement strand
GACCCAGCTCTCTGCAGCCCAATTCTCTGCAGCCCAATTCTCTGACCATTACGAGAAGACTAAGACATTTATACCATGGGGGGTAGTGGTAAAAGTTTTGGCTGTTAGATGCTTTGTGAGGCATTCTATTTACATATGGAAGTGGGTTTCTGCCAGACTGCTGTCTGCCTGGAGAAATTACAGGCAGGAATGGTTACTTTCAGAGCCAAAGGCCATGTTTATGTTATGGCATTTGTGGCAGACACTTCAAAAGGAGAGATAGGAAAGATGCCAGGAAGACATCCTGCTATGAAAGGAGCCCTCAGCACATGATCCCGTGCTACATGAGCTGTCCAGTCATGAAGGGACTTCTACTTTGCATAACAGAGGTTTCCAACACCACCCTGGAGAGGCTGAGAATCCATAGTCACTCAGTACATGAGGCTGGATGTCTCAGCAGTCCCAACTTGGCACTGAAGGTCTGACAAATTCCAAAGATCAGGTAGTCTTCAGTCTATAGCAGCAAGACAAACTCACCAGCGAGAGAGAAGGAAGGCACAAGAAGCCAGGTGTTCTCTGCTGTGGCCTTTTATACAGGCTGCCATCAGAAGGCAACACCCCCATTTAGGGAATGTCTTCCAGATTCAGATGATCCAACTAAGAAGATCTGTCTCATTTCAGGTAATCCCAGATCCAGTCAAGTTGACCCCCAGGATTAGCTATTACAGAAGAGAAACATTGATCCTTGCTGGATAAAGGCTTTCCAGTGTGCATACCCTCAGGTCATTCATTCACCTCAGGAACCCTCTCAGTTATCTTGGCAAGTAAGCTCAATAAATTCATTTGTTCCTCAGTAAAACTTTAATCAAATTTGGTTTGACACTAGAACCTTAAAAGGGAATAAGCATTATTTAGTATCCTTAGGAAAAGAATTCTCCTAATTATTTAAAAAAGAAAATGAGAATGTCAAAGATGTTAAAAGTATATGTGAATGAAGATGTTTTTCAAAATAGAAGATATGACAAAGTCTAAGCCAGTGATGAAATTCTGTTTAGGTTTGTTATGATATATAAAGGATGAGACAAAAGTAATACATATATAATCTTAAAATGTCTAAGGTCATAATTTAGTCAACTAGTTTAAGTAACAAACTAGTCCTTATACATCCAGTGAAAGTTCATCTGAGATCATTTGATTCTTTTACTCAAGCTTTGTCTACAAGCACATGGTAATTAAAAGTACCAGAGTGGTGGAACTAATCTACAATGCCCATGGAGGCCAGAAATAGATGTTAAAACCCCTGAAATTGAAATTATGGTTGGCTGTTAGCTGTCATTGGTATGCAGGGAACTAAACTGAAGTCCTCTGAAAGGGCAACAGGGGTCTAGACAACCGATACATCTCTCCAGCCCCACTACAAACTTCTTCTCAGGAAACTAATATTATCCTAATCCCAAAGCAAACAAAAATGAAAATTTTAGATGAATTTTAAGTTTGATCTTTACTTTTCTGGCTGCTTTCTTTTCTTTGTTAAAAATTTTTTTGAAATTTTGCAATTTTCTTCAAATGAAATTTGATATTCTTTAGAGTCTGAACATTTCCCTTACTCCCCACATCTTAAATTTAATGTAGTCTAGTGTATATATAAGAAGGCCTCATAGTCCCTAATTTGTGTCCCCAAATATCCTTCGGTGTAAGATCATCCACTGTAAAATGATGAGTTGGAATTCCATTGTGTTTATTTCTCTTGCATTCTGATCTCACAGTCTACACCCAGAACACCCATTAAGTTCTATGAATTTTCTAGCCCACAGATCCAAACTATTCAAAAATCATACAGAGACCTATAAACTTCTTGTTCCAGTTTATCCCAATTACAGACTCGCTACTCAATACCAAATTTGTGTATTAATTGCTACCTCACTGCTGTGAGAAAACAACTGAGGAAAGAAATTAAATATGAAAGAATTAAGTCCCCAATTCTGAGGAGCCATGGAAGTGGGAGCATGAGAAAGCTGGTCACACTGCATCTCCCGACAGGAAGCAGAAAACAAACTTGCTTTCTCCTATTTCCCTTGTGTTTTCAGTCTGAGACCCCTACCTAACAGATGGTGCTACCAATATCAAGATGAGACCTCATTCCTTTAACATTTCTAGACACTCCAGTATAGTTACTAACTAAGACACCTAGGTGAGGATGCATTTAGTTGAACTAACTGTGATAGTTGTTTTAGTGTGCCCAGTTGAGTGAGTCTCAAGCTGTGAAGATGTTTTAAGAGATGTAATTTAAGGCATTCTATGAGAGTGTTTTGGATGATATTATTATTTAAATTATTAGAAAGGAAAAGATTGATCTCCACATTTTTGTGACATCCCCAGTAATCAGCTAAGTGATGAGAACAAGGTGTAAATATCCCCCTCATGTCTCACTGACCTAGATATGAGTAACAGTAACTCTTCCTGGTTGTAGGCTGTCTCTCTCTTTCAGACTAAATCTGTGACATTGCCTCTGCTGAGGCTTCCAGGCTCCACACTCAAATGGGGACTCACTTCTGAGGTTGCTTTACCTGGCAGCTTCCAACAGTGCCTGAGTCAATTGCTGTTTTGTATAGAACCCTGACTATTATTCCCACTGCCTCAAACATTATGCATATTAACTTACAGAATTCTGAAAATATTTCCTACGTTTTTAATATTTTTGTACTACTCATAATTTCTATTTATTTTTTGCTTGCATATTTCTCAGAAATTTTAAACAAGTAAGGATAAGAAATTTAGAGATACTTGAAGAAAATAAAAAAAAAACTGAGTTTGGATATAAATATTGACTACAAGGCATGTTACTGTTAGCCCAAGATACATCTTGGTAGTCCAAAGCCTCCTATTCTTGTTTTCATTCTTTTATAAATGTTTATTTTTTTTCATTTTAATAATATTTTGTTAGTTCTATGAGAATTACATACAATAAAAGGGATTGCTGCTCACTTCTTTCAATTTCTAACATAGGGTTTAGCGTCTGTGTGTGTGTGTGTATGTGTGTGTGTGTGTGTGAGAGAGAGAGAGAGAGAGAGAGAGAAAGAGAAAGAGAGAGGGGGAGGAGATTATGCTAGAGAGATATAAATTACTAAAAAAAACGCAGAGAAAGATTGCTGAAAGTACAAAGGATGTTGTCTCTGGGGACCACATAGATGCTCAAACATATGAAACATACTCTTCAGATGCTGAAAATTTTTGGCATCCCTCCCCTCACTAGTTGATTTTCTTCATCATCATTTACACAATCACAGGTGACACTGCGGCTGATTGTTCACCCCTTGTGTGTAATTCTGGACTTTTAATTGGTTCTTTTCACCATCTCTCTGGACATCACCAGCTGACTTGAATTACCCCTGGGCATTGAGTAATCACTACCCACTACAGACTATGTTCCCCATAACTTTCGCCAGATTTGGGAAGATAAAAGTGAATGTTACTGGTCCATTTTTAAAATGTACAAACGGTGTTTTCTTCTTCCAAAGACTTCTTGAAAGCCTTTTAATTAGGAACTGATTAAACAATTTTTAAAATCTTGATTGAGAAATGATAACAAGACCGTTTCTTCCTCATCTCTGGGTGAAGATCAATGCCTGAGGGTGAGTGCCCTGTGCCCACAGTTGTTACCTGGACTTTCACCTTCTTCAGAAAGGAAATCCCAGAAATATTTTGCTGCCTTTTGAAAGTCCAATTAAAAGTGTGGAACATCAGAGCAAACCCATCTTAATCTTACTCTGTAAAACATCATGTCATTAAGGAAATCTATGAAGAAAGTGAAGTTAGTTTAAGGAAAAGGAAAAAAAAAGAAAAATCTTTTTGATAATTTTGTAGAAGTTTCATGTCAAATATCACAAAGAAATACTATGATGTGTGGTGAATTACTGTGTTATATGTAATTCCAAGGCAGAGCTTATCACTGTATTTCTGTAGCACACGACTAAAATATGTACATTTAAAAAAGCTTTTATACTAAATATTTGCAAAATCTGCAGAACTCTGTGTACAAAAATACTAGAAAAGACAGCAGTATTCAAGAAACAGCAGTATAAAATCATTTACTATGTATATAATAAATTCATATGAGCAAAATTTTATTAAAATACTATAAACACAATAAGTAGTATTAGACATCTAAAAAGTTTTCCTTCAATTTAATCTCAAAGACATTGCTTTATGACTTTTCCCCTTTCTATTTTTGTAGAAATATATTTTGAAAATATTATATATAAATTCATTTCTAAAATAGAGGAGTGATGTTTAATATATTAATTACAATAATGTTTAAAGGTAATCATCTTGGGGCTGTAGAGATAGCTCAGTGCTTAAGAGCACTGACTGCTCTTACAGAGGAACCAAGTTCAATTCCCAGCATCCACATGGTGGCTAACAACCATCTGTAACTCCCATTCAAGGAGTTACATTTTTAAAAAATGTATTTAAATATTTTAAAAACTAGTTTTAAAATAATGTTTGTAAAAAGTAATCTCGGAAAAGATTATGTTATTTCACATATATGTCAAATTTTCTTCTTTATATTCTGTTTCAATTGTGTTTCACTGTCACAAGAAAACTGAGATTAATATCATTTCATATTTTTGTGAAATTAATGTGATAGAATTTACCATAAAGTCACCAAATTTCTTGTGTTAAATACTCTTATTATTCCAGTTTTCTCCATATTTAAAATATCAGTAATTCATATTTTAATAAGATTAAGTTTAATTTTGAAAATAAAATTCTTTGCTATTTAAGTTCAGAGATATTTTTTAAGACTGAAAAGCATGATAGAGAAGTGTGAACCTCTTCACTTAACTTTCCATGCAGAGGAAAGTAAATAGGCAGGGCTGGTTAAATTGCTGAATGGGAATTTCCAAGGCTTCTCAGTCTGCCTTCTCTTTAATAACCTTAATAGCTCTATGTTTTGTGTTTTCAACTATGTCAACTATTTTTACTTGGAAAAGTTTTACTAATTCAATGAAGTTTTAGGTTAGAGTTAATGTGAAAATTTCATAATCAAATATTTTAAATACGAATATATCAAAAGATTTACATATCTAAGTTATTTTATACAGAATCAGTACCTGATTCTTGGTGAAAATTGTGTGGTATCCAAACTACGTTGTATATGATGACAATCTAATGATACCTGTGAGAATAATTACCAAGAAGGAAAACCAATGATTGACATTTACAGATTATGACTTTGTTAGAAAAGCAAGAATTAAGCAGTTTCTTCTTGTAACTCAAGCTGTCATCTATCCAAAGCTGGGGATGGCTAATGTAAGAAACAAACATGTTACCATTATTCTGTACTTTCCAGTATTGAATATATATCTGTAGTTTATGAAAAGCCTTTTTAAGTTTTGATTTGCATTTTTAAATTCACTTCGCTGAGATAGGACCAAAGTCACATAAAACTGTATTTATTTTCCTATTTATTCATTTATTTAATGATGATTCTGCAACAAAGTCTCATCCTGCAGCTAGACTGGCCTTGACCTGCATTTTGGTGAGTATCTTTACTCAGCACCGGGTGCTGCAATGACAAATGCGCTACTGCTCCTAACTTTGAAATGCATATGTTAAATTTATATAATTTGGTGTGTTTTGTTCAGAGAATAATCCTTTGAATTTAAGACAGAAATCTAAACCATAAAATAAATCTCATCCATATTTCTTGCTATTCTGTTTATGATATTTGATATATTTAAAAAATCAGTTAAATTGGGAAGGTTCGTCAGTGGTATTCACCCATTATTCAGAACGTAATAAGTTCCATCCCATACTTTAAAGAAAAAAAGTGAGAAACGTTTGGTAATATTTAACAAATATAATACAACCACAAATTATGAACTCCATATATGGTGGTTCAGTGGGATTATTTATGTTTTTAAACTGGAATTTAGTTTTCTTTGAAAAATAGCTCCTCCAAGTGGTGATGAAATTGGAGATTTTCCATATAAGAATGACTTATATAAGCAGACAGCATTAAACTCTCAGCTTCTGTATATGTATTTATATGTATTCATGTTATACTTGTCCTTTCCTCTATGGTTTACCCTAACAAATATTCTCTAAAATTATCCATTTTTGAGAATATGTATATCACTTAAAATAAGTTCTATTTGTACTTAAAAACTTCAATTGACAAGTTTCAATATTATCTTAGAATAAGTTATCTTTGATTGTATAGCTGTATTAGAATTCTCCTAGCATTTCATCTTTGATTGAAATTTAGTATCTTCCATAATTTTGCTTTTGTCAATAATTCTGGTATTGACATAAGAACAGAAATATCACTGCAAATCTGTTTTATTTTTTGGCTGTGTACTCACATGTGAAATGGCTGGAAAAGTTCTGTTTCCTGGTGTTTGTATTTTGATTGCTATTATTGTTGCTGTGTCTGAGAAATTTTCACAATGATTTCTAAAGAGACTGGGCCATTACAATCACCACCAATAGTGTAAATGGTTGACTTTTCACCATCAGATCCTCATTTGACAGCAGCTGTTCCCGTGACTGTGAAGAAATGTCTCACAGTGGCTGTTACTACCAATCATGCCAGGCTTCAGTTCATAAGATTGTTGTTGTTTATATAAATAAATTCATTTTCAGGTTCTCAGCCCAATTAGTGCTTTTATTTATTTTGTATGGAAAAAGTACTTTATTGATTTTAATTATTAAATCCTGTCAGTAGCATAGTTCCAAATATTTTCCTCTATTCCATGCTTGTCTCTACACTTTATGGATTTATTCCTTTGATGTGCACAAGTTTCAGTTTGATAAGTCTCATTTGTCTGTTTTTGAAATTTGTATGTTGGGTATCACTCTAGATAAATAATCTCAAGATTAATTTCAAGGATACTTCTGTGTGCTTCCAGGATAGTTTGCCAGGAACTCCTGATGTAGAGCAGACTGGCCTAAATTTCATATCCTCTGCCTCATGAGTGATGGGATTGAAGGCCTATACAACCATAGCTGGTTGTTTTTTGTTTATGGAAAAGATAAAAATCTAATTTCATTCTTCACATGAATATTCAGCTCTTCAAGATTATTAACTGAAAAATCAATTCATTCCTATTAAACATTTTTATACCCGTTTTTATCTAATTGGCCATTCACACATTTTGTTTAACACTTCCTTTGTCTTTTCAAATATTTTTCTTTAATTTTTAGTCTATGTTCTAATATTTTCAAGATTTTTGTAATCATGTTTCTCAAGGTTATTGGCCTCATTTGTATTTTGTTTTGTACCTTTGTCATGGTTTGGGGGTTAAATTACACTATTTTTTTTTTTTATTCAATGTATAAGTGGTCCCTTACTTTCCTTTTTATTGGAAGAAAACTTCCTTCACATTTGTTGGAAGTTGTACATGAAACACATCAATTCCTCATTGTTCTTTGTGGGGAGGCATTTAAATATCAATTCAGTATGGTAACATAGCAGGTTTAAAATGATTTCCTAATTTTTTTCTTAACTAATTTTACATGGGTTGTATTTTTTAAATTTCTCCATTTCTTCTGACTAAGCAATTTGGTACAGCTATTGGCAGATAGTTGTTAAACCTACTCTGTTGTGTTTCTGTGACACATATTTTAATGTTTCTCTTATAGTTTCATTAATATGAGTAACCTTTTTAAATTATTCAAAATTAGTTTGTCAATGTTACTAATATTTTCAGCATCCCCTTT
Organism: Nannospalax galili; assembly: GCF_000622305.1. Lineage (NCBI taxonomy): Eukaryota > Metazoa > Chordata > Mammalia > Rodentia > Spalacidae > Nannospalax > Nannospalax galili. The sequence goes on along the minus strand of NW_008344294.1, from coordinate 71,129 downwards.
TTATGCATCTTTCCTTATATAATTTTTACAGGCATTAGTTAATTTCCTAACTAGTTTTTTGTTTTAGATTTTTAGATGATACTGAATTTGAAAAGAATCTTGGGTGATTTGATTTCCTTTTAACTGTTTAAGACTACTTTTGGTTTAGCATGTGTGTGTCTCACTCATTTCACTTGGTATAATGTCTTCCAGATCTTCCATGCTGTTACAAATATATAAATATCGGATTGCAAATACCTTGATAGGTTGTGATTAAAATGTTGAAAAACTGATGCATCTATGTTTGGGGGATATTCTTCATATCCAGAAAAAAATAATCATAATTGTGTGATGAATTTTCATATATTTCTATTAGGTTCATGATCTTCACACTCTGTATTTTAAAATTAATTTTCATTAGTGAAAGTTTACCGTTAAAACACATTATTGTTTCTCAGTTGATGTTTCTTCTTTCCTATTTCTCATTTTTCATTTATATTTAGATGCTTTAATTTTGAAAGTGCATATATTTAAATTATAATAAATTATTTTTAAATTGCCACTTTCCCATTTGGTTCTCATCTGCTACTCCAGAGACGGTTTTGGACTTGAGTTTTGTAATGTCTGAGATATATAAAGTCCTTCCATTCACATGGAATATTTGTTTCTATCCTTTCTTTTACATTAAGTATTTAACAAATCCAGTTATTCTCTTATAAATAGCAGTTATGTGAAAGGAGTTTTAGTTTTCTTTTCTGTCACTTCAGGTCTTATGTTTTCTGGAACTACTGTATTTTACTTAATTGTTTGTAGCAAAAAAAGAAAAGGAAGAAAGAAAAATATGTCATCTTAAGCAAAGAAAGTCAATTACTCTTAAAGGCACAATGCTCATTTTAAATAACTCAATATATTTATTGATATGTTATTCAACTTTCAATTACTACCTTAAATGTATTCCTGCTGAATTTCATCTAAATAAAATTGCATTCATGAAAGACAAAACCCACCTATTACTTCAGGCTTCAAAAATAGCATTTTGACATTGGACACAGATAATTCATTTGAGAAGGAGTCTGGTTTAATTTAAAATTTTTAAATGTTTATGCCTGTTACAAAAATTGAGGATTATTAATTTGTTCTTTTTATAATTAAATGGAATACTAACATCTAAAATAACTTGCTTTCCAATTAAAAGTACTTTCTATGAAGTGATACCAATTGACTCATTCTCCATAATGCATATTAATTTATACTTTATTTTGGACTTTCCCTCTTTGCATACATTCAGTCCTCCTAGTCAAACTCTTTGAATCCCTGACCCCCTCATATAACATGCCTGACAATAAACATTTTTTGACTATTATATGTTCCAGTCAATAAACTGGATTGTTTCCTATAGAATCATTTACACAACCTAGAAGATCCCAGTTACCCATATAGGGATTGTTGTATGCATGGCAGAACTGGCTGGTAGTGCAGCCTCCTACAGTTTTCCCATCTCCTCTAACTTTCCTTGAGAAACAACAATGGCGTTATTTCTCTCTGATGCTTACAGCAATTGCAAAAGAACATCTCCATATCAGGACAGTCTCAGGAATCCACTCCTTTCTCTGACATGACTATTCGCTAGTCCTTGTGCTTGGATTATTTTTATTGATTTGAGGTGTCTTGCCACCCTGTCAAAGACTTCACACAATACAAATTTGAATGTTCTTTTCTGTTTTCCTTATGATCATTACAACCTCCAATTAAATAAAAAGAGCACTTAGTAGTCATTCTATGTCGATTTTAGCTGAGAATTTACAAAACCTAGGAGACACCTTGTAATACTGAATGGTTCTCCCAACTCAGTAATCTCTAGAAGTTTAAAAGGTAAAATTTTAAATTTTTTTCCCAATACTTATGTGTTAAAATATATCACGTGCCTTTGGGAAAGTATGGCTGTTTATAGGAAAGCCCTGGGGTTCACTCTTCTTTGTGGGTGTTGCAACCTTAATCACAAAGTCCATGTCCCCTCCTGATTCCCAGTTACTCTTTCCAGGTTGGCTTTTGACAAGGTGCTGAAGGTGACTGAGCACACAGCACAGGAACCGACATTCCTGAGCTAACAATTCCATTTCATCTATTGATGGAGGTCAATTTAATACTTGAAATTCATTTAAAATGTGCTAGTGGTTTTTCATTGCTGTTTTGTCTTTTTTATTTTAAATTCATTGTTTTACTCTGTTTTTAAATTCGTCTGCCAGTATTTTAACATGTGACCCTTACAGATCTCTATTCAGATATGCCAATAGATTCTAAAGATGCCATAATAATATCTGTTCGGAAGAAAAAAAAATTCTTATGTATTATCAACTAACAAAATAACGTCTTATCATCGTTTGAAATGAAGAACTTTTTTTTTAATGTGATATAAACAAAGTGAATAAATTTTAAGGTGTGTATTAGGGCTGGAGATATGAGCTGCTTTTCCAGAAGACCTGAGTTTGGCTCCACGGTTCCACAGCAGCTAGCTCATAATTGTTTGAAACTCCAGCTCCAAGGGATCTGATGTCCTCTTCTTGCCTCATTGGGAATCTGTTCTCATGTGTGATACACACAGAGACAGACAAGCACACAAATAAAAATAAATCTTTTCAAACAATATAAATATTCCTTTTTCCATATAAATCAATCATCTGTTGTCACAATAATAATTAACTTTTGTGCATTTCTAAGTTGTTAAAATTTGGAGGTTCTTAAGCTAAAACACCCAATAATTTAACTTTTTCAAGAAAAAAAATGTAACTATGGCTACTACAGCCCCTGTTTTAGATTTGTTAAATATTTTCTGTCTCTTATTGCTGTTTTATTCCTTTCATGCTGTCTTGTTCCTAATTTGTTGACTTTTCAAGGTGATATGATTTGAATATTTTGTCCCTTTTTTAATACTATAATGACTTTTGTGCTCCCATAAGGAGTTCATAAAATGTTACATAGCACTTTACTAGGGTGACCACAGCTTACCTTTAATTTGATGAAGAATCCCTTCACATTTATTATTGCTGCATTTTTTTATGAATTCTTGAGATTACAGTTTTCATATTATTCATCCATTTATATATTTTGTAGTGTTAATTATCTTTAAAATGTCCTTTGTTTTTACATAATTAAAATGTTTTAAGTACTACTTTCACGGTATAGTATATTAATTATAGTATACTAAATGTATTTTATTGATAACATTGCATCAATTTGTACTTGTCTATATGCTTAACTTTAACTGTGATGCCTAGATTTTTCTAGGTTAGTCTTCGACTTCTTAGTGTTCTTTTACTCAGCACAGAGATTGTTTTTAAGATTTATTATAAATAAAGACCAGTTACCCTACAATTATGAATATTAGGTACAGGTCTCATTGAGTGTCTTTAAGTTAATGAGACATTGCTTAGTTTTTTTTTTAACTATTTTCCTGAGAGGTCATGATTTGTTATTTTCATATTTATTTGTGTTTTATGTTTTATATTTTTCCATCAGTATTATCAGGTCCCAAAGTGGAATTTTGTTTTATTCTACAATAATTCTTACTATTTTCATTGCATTCTACCAAATTTTTGACAATAATAAATAATACTTTGAAGAATGCAAAAATTAAATAACTGTGTCAAATGTTAGTATTTTTGTAATCTCAAATTTATACTGCTTTACTCATTTAAGATTAAAATTCTAATCCTTTATTGGAGCTGAAAATATTTATTTAATTGACATTTTAGTGATCAGTTATGTATGCGAAGTTTTATGAGAAATCAAAAGAAGTAATGACAAGGAGCGTATCCTAAACAAAACTGTACAAATGTGTTAGAGAGTGGAAACACAGATTGAGTTCTTATGATCTGGGGGAGGGAGGAGATTTAAATCATGTTAAATTGGAAAATAGTTTTGTAAGTATTGAGGAAGTTTCTGTAGGAAAATTTGAGTTGACATGGATTTAGGATCTAGCATAAAAATATCAATATATTCATGCAAAATTTTAATTCTTATGATAGAAAATATAGATACTAAAAATACACCACCTTCTAATTAGTTATTTACAGTGATAAATTCATAAAGATTTCACGGTATCATATACCACATATTTGAAAAATCACCACAAACATTCACATTTCCTTATTCCTATATGGAAATATTCTCTTCAAGGATTTATTCATGAGCACTGTCTCCCAGTGTAGTAGTGGCCAAACTCATTTTCCATAAAACTATAGCTTATTACTTTTTTTAAAAGGGACACAAATCAGACACTGATCCTTACCTCACTTAGATGCCATGCTAATTCCAACTTGTCAGAAATGTGAGAAAACATGAACACAGTATCTGTGTTTGTCTTGAGAAAGGGCCTCAGAAGAAATACAGGGAAATGAGCAGTGTGCAGACCACAGTTCAAAAGCACAAGGCAGCACTTGCCGCTGTGCATTCAAGTCAGTCAAACTTGGGGTTCAACATAAAATCAACAACAACACAAAATACTGTCAGGAATGGAAAGATGCTTATGGATAAAGTTGACTTTGCTTCAGTTCTAGTTATTTAATAAACTTTAATCAAGGTTTTGCTAAACATGTATTGCGTACACATAATCCCAATATTCAAACACGAATTTTAAATGATGTGGATTATTATCTATAGTATTATTGAACTTCAGAAAAAAAGATTTTTTTCTAAGAGGAGGAAATTCTGCCTCAAACATGAAAGTATAACTGTGACAGGTTCCAGGCTCCTGGCCTGTTCTGCAGATGTCAGACTTCTTAGTCAGGGAGTGTTTGTTAAAACCTCTCTTCACCTTAGTATATCTCCCTCTCTCTTTTCCAAACTGTCTTGTCACAATATGTCTGTAATTTTTCATTTTCTCCCTCCATCCCTTCTCATACAGGTGGTTCTGTGTGAGATGAGCATGTTCATAGAATAAAAAATACTATATACAGATATAAATATATAATAATTGCATTTAAAAACATAAATATTTATAGATTCCATAGCTAAAATTCTCTGTCCATTCCTGATGGATGCTAATAATTCATTTAGTCGAGGTGTGTGCCTTATAAAACCAATTTAATCTTCATTAAAATACTAAATTTTGGGGCTGGAGAGATGGTTCAGTGATTAAGAACACTGTTCTTGCAGAAGACCCGGGTTCGAATCCCAGCACCCACAGGGCACCTAACCATTGTACATAACTCCAGTGTCAGGGGATTCAACAGCCTCTACTGACCTCCACAAGCATTGCACAACATAGTTACACTTACCTACATGCAGGTAATACATGCATACACATAAAATAAAAATAATAAAATTTTAAAAACACTAAATTTCATGAGATTCCTGTTATTATAGAAACTGATTAATCATGCTTAGCATTATGCCATACAATTAGATAGACCACACAATATATCTTAGGATCTGTATACAATAACTACTACCATGTAAAAGTATGTGCAGACGAAAGAAACAAGTACTTGATTTTTCACATATGTAGGTCATTTTTAGAGAATAAAAGTAAGGAAAGTCAAGGGAAAAATTAGTCATTTATTATTTTGTGCTTGTTCTGTTTCATTACTTTTCATTTTCAGATGAACCTGCAGCTTCAGAATATACCGAATTCCACCATGGTGACTGAGTTTCTCCTCGAACTTTTTGCTGAAACTTGGGCACTCAGGCTCCTGATAAGCATGCTGTTCCTGCTGATGTACCTGGGCAGCCTTCTAGGGAACCTGACCATCATCATGGTTACCACCATTGATCAAAACCTTCACACACCCATGTACTTCTTCCTCAGGAATCTGTCTGTCTTAGACATATGCTACGTTTCTGTGACAGTCCCCAAAGCCTGTGTCAACTCTCTCACTGACAACAGGGGCATTTCTGTGACTGGATGTGCTGCACAGGTCTTCTTAGTCATGTTCTGTGGATGTGTAGAGATTCTCTTTCTCACAGTGATGGCCCAGGACCGCTACGTGGCCATCTGCCAGCCCCTCCTCTACCCTGTGATCATGAATCACCAATTCTGTGTTCAGATGACTCTGGCTTCCCTACTCCTTGGTCTTGTCATAGCAGGTTCACACACTGTGAAAATATTCCAGTTGTCCTTCTGTCGCTCTAACCTGGTGCCTCAATTCTTCTGTGACATCCCTCCTCTGTTGAAACTCTCTTGTTCAGACACCTTTAACAACAAACTCTTAATTCTTTTAACTGCCATCATCGTTGATGGTGGCTGTTTTATCTTCATTTCTGTATCATATGTTCACATATTTTCAACTGTGTTGGGGTTCCCAGTCAAAGAAGAAAGAAGAAAGGCTTTTTCCACCTGTGTCCCTCACATTATTGTCGTGTCTGTGTTCCTTAGCTCTGGTGTCTATGTGTATCTAAGACCTCCAGTTATCTCAGAAGTAGTTCAGGACATTATTCTGTCTGTACTTTATACCATTATTCCACCATTCTTAAATCCTGTCATCTACAGTCTAAGAAACAAACAGATAAAGGAAGCTGTGAGGAAAATGATGTTGAGAATTATTTAGCCCCCCAAATTTTGAAGGTCAGTTTAGATTACTCTTAGAATGTCACTGAAAGTTGAACTGTTAAAATATACTCCTTTTCTTAGATTTGATATATACTTGTCCTACCAAATTGATAGAACCTCTGAAATGTTTATTATAAAAATCATCTACTGCCTTTTCCTCTACTATCAAGGAACTAAATAATTACTTTATGATGTATTATTTTGAATATATCTACTGAGTACAATATGATTATTTGGTACATGCATATAATATATGATGAAATTATATTAAACTCCATCTAATGTCATGGAATATATGTTTTAATTTTTGAAGGATTTTACAGCAATTGTAAACTCTAGTGAAAAGGAATGACTAAAGTTTTTTTACAAATATATATAGAATGAAAATTTAATGCCATTACTTATAATTTAATCTCTAATATTTATGACATATATTTATCAATTGATGATTTTATTTTTTATTTTTTTATATTTTTTTATTTATCATTTTTTATGTGTATGAATATATTGCCTGCATGTATATGAGTGCACCCATGTTATGCAATGCCGCAGAGGTCAGAAGAGGACTTCGGATTCCCCCAGAACTGGAGTTAAGGACAGGTTGTAGCCACCATGTGGGTGCTGGGAATTGAACCCCGGTCCTCTGCATGATCAGTCACTGCTCATACCTGCTGAGGCATCTCTACAGCTGCTCAAGTTGAAGATTTCTTAAAAGATACACTGATAAAATAAAGCACTGATTTATACAGCCACATATCTGATGGACACAGAAATGTTTTATAAAATAGATGTATAATTCAATTGGATGCTCATAGTGACATAACTGCCTTGGTTTAAATGCATCCAGAAACAAGATAATGCAGAATAGATGATTGATAGATTAGATAGATAGATAGATAGATAGATAGATAGAGATAGATAGAGATAGATAGAGATAGAGATATATTCAATTAACACTCATGTTTCAATCCATTGAAACAGGAAAAACTACATGTCCTCAATGTGAGAATTAAGAAAATTTTTACTTCAAACTCTTTGTCTGAATGGGAAAAGACAATGTTTTGAAGATAGGTGTATTTCTACCTTAACTAATTGTATTATTTAATCACTCCATGCTCAAATGCTTGTTTTTAACAAGATAAAACAACACTACTAGACAAAATTATATTTATTATGATTTCTATCCCTAGGATAATTCTCAGGCATTTTCTAAATAAAATGTTCAATAAAATATTTAAGAATAAATAATCAGATAAGTAGCAATTACATTAATTGTAAACCCATATGAGCTCTAATTACTTCATTGAGCTGTCACATAATGTAAGTTTAACTGTGTACATTTGAAAATGTTTGTAGAATGGTTCAGTTATCTCTGAAAAATATTCACCATCATAACTTTGAAGAAATTTTGATAAAAAAAATGAGAAAAGGAACCATCCCCCCAAATTATATATATTTTTGAAAGCATTTCAAAAGACAGGTTTTATTCTACTATGAATTATTTAAAAGTACAGAATTTGGCTTTACAGCTCGGTTGACCATTGATTGATTTTCTCCCTTAGCAGCTTGCATAGTATCCTCTCCAACTAGGAGAGCTAGTCTTTAGGGAGGAGGCTTCAAAGTCAGTTCTAGTCTGTAGCTCCAAATACTTTGACCAAAATCAGTCCTATCTGACCTAATTCATGGGAAGGTTTATAAAAAATTAATCCATTAATTTAATTTTGGCAATTCATTAATGTCATAGGGCATTATTAAAGAAGTTACATTGGTAAGAGTGAATAATCCAAATAAACTCTATCTTCTTTTTGGACACTAATAAAGAAGGGAGAGATGCCTGATAACTCGGGTCTTACCAATGAGACAATGGAGAAAATATGACAATAGCTCTTTTTATGAGGTCACTCATGAGCAGAGAAAAAGAAAATATGTTCCCTTTATTCCTACAAAGGTTTGAAGGCACCACTGGCCTATATCAATTTGACTCAGATCTTAAAGAAAAGAATATTTGATGGTTTTATGCATTCAAGCCCGGTTGAAAGTTAAACTCATTGATAAAATAAAATGACTGCTTCTTGAATCCCCTGATACCTGAACACTTCAACTCTCTGGACTAGCTTCTTATCCCAGACTACCCTAATCCTCTTAAATCTCCACAGGCTCCCCTCGACAACTTGCCCCTGCCCTCCTTATCTTCCTAACAAAGATTCCCACACCCAGACAATACTACCCTCTTAAAGCAGACCCCACCCACTGTCTCTTGAATACCCTGAAATCTGAGCACCTTCACTCACCCCTCTGTACCCTCTTCCTCTTCTAGTCATGGACTCACACCCACTCCTGTTCTGTCTCAGATCTCTGTACTTCCCTACCAGACAAGAAGAAATAAATACCCAACAGACATGAAGAATTGACAAATAACAAAATTCAGGACAGGAATTGATGAAACAAAGGAAACATCACAAAGAATCAATGAATCTAAGAGCTGGTTCTTGAAATGTTAAGCAAGATATGCAGACGATTAACCCAGTTAAACAAAAGAAAGGGCAAGTACAAATTTATAAAATGAGAGGTGAAAGATGAAACATCACAACAGACACCCAAAAATAAAATCCTGACATTATAAAAGAATAAGAAAGCAAACATATACTCTATTAGATTGAAACAAACATATACTCTATTAGATTTGAAACATATACTCTATTAGAATAAGCAAACAAACATGTACTCTATTAGATTTCTTATATAAGAAATTGACAATTTTTTAAATTCATGGAAACCAAAGAAGTTAAACTAAGAAGAGATCAACAACTTAAACAGACCTGTAACAAATAAGGAAATTGAAAGCATGATACAAAACCTTTGAATGAAAAACAGCCCAGGCACAGATGGATTCACAGCGGAATTCTACCAGGCATTCAAAAGAAATCTGCGATCAATACTTTTTAAAATTATTCAAAAATAAAACTAGAAGGAGAATTCTAAAACTCTTTCTTCAAAGTCAGCATCACTCTAATACCAATACCAGATAAATACACACACACACACACACACACACACACACACACACACAAATAAAAAAGCAACACCCCCCCCGACAAAACCCATTAGGTCAATCTCTAATGTTCTTAATGAACATAGACACAAATATTCTTTACAAAATACTCATAAACTGCATATAGACGGACATTTTAAAAATCTTTTAATGATGTCTCAAAGTTCTTGCATAGCCCTGTCATGTGTTTTTAATTTTTTTCTATAGTCATTGACTGAGTGGCCTAATTCCTCTAATTCCTTATATTCTATGTTATACTTGATACATTCTACTAGCAGTGTTTCCCACTGAGTTTTCAATTGGGTCACTGAAAATTTCAATTCCATCAGTTTTTATTTTCTTCAGTATTTTTCTTTACTCAATTGTTTTCAAATCCTTAATTTTCTTCCATATTTTATTCAATCATGTATTTGTGTTTTCTTGAACTCTGCTCATGAGGCTATTCCTATCCTCTTTAAGTTCATTGAGATGTTTACTCATGTCTTCATCAAACTTCCTAAATTTTTATCATCATTTTGATGATTCTCTTCAATTTTGTGCTGTGGGGCTCATTAAGGCAATTATCATTATTGACCATTTACATAGGACTAATAAGTGTTTGTTTTTGGAGTTTGTGGAGGACTTATTGTCTTGGGCTTTCATGTCTGTGTTTCTGCAATATGGCCTTGGCATGTGAAATTCTTTCACTGGTTATGTGCCTGGTATGATATTCTAGTCTGTCTCAATTAAGTGGATGTTTGGTTCTGGTTTTACTATTGCTCAAGCTTGATTGAGCTCGGATCATGTATGAAAAGTTGGCACATATTCAGTGTTGATTTTTGATTGCGGAGACAGAGGTGAATCTACTTTGGTGATAAACCGTAAATCATGCAAGAGAGACTCCTGGCTGGGTCTGCCTGGAATGAGTCACATATGCCACAACTCCACTATGCCTGGAAGCACTGGGAATGCTTCACAGGATACTGATTCCTGGGGGCATCAGCAGGCACGACCAGTGCAGAATCTGCCAAATTTGAGCTTGGGCTGGGATTATGGGAACAGCAGCATGGGCAGGTGTGGTTCTAGGAAACTCACCAGACCTTGCTTGACCTAATTCTTAATTCCTGATTCAGTTGTCTCATTTGGGTCTCACTTTCTAAATGATTTAACTTTATCAATTTGAGATTGAAGAGTCGTTGGTGGCTGACAGTTTCTTTGTGAGAAAGAGTCATTCTTTTTGAGGATGTAGGCCACTAATAGGATGTCATGCTCCAGAGGAAAGCCTTATACCTATGCACATATGGGAAATAACAACTAGGTATAATGAGTTAAGTTTTAAAAAGCCATGAAGTTGGAAGAGAGAAATGTTAGGTAGGGTAAGGGGGCAATTGGCAGAGCTAATAAGATATATATTTCATTGTATATATGTATAAAATTCTTAGGAAGATGAAATTTTAACTAAATAAAATTTGAGGGATTTAAAGAACTGTGCAATTCCCATAATAAGTGACTAAGTTTAATATTAATTTTATATTATTTTCTCATCCTCATGAGATAATTAAAGCATAGGAAAGGAAACATGAAGAGCATCATACATATGGAATACAGAAAGGAATCCAAATGACAGGCTTATGACATCAGAGACTGTCGCTCATCTGTAGATATTCTCCTAACATAAAACTGTATACTATCAAAGAGTTCAGAGGTCACCTACATCTACTCAAAAAACTCAATTAGGGCCAATACAATTGATACAGAAGCTATATAGAAAGAAGTGTTTAACAGTATGTTCTAGGAATATCACATACATAATTCAGAACACAGAATACATTAATATAAATATAGCTTGAAACTAACTATTAATCTTTGTCTAAGTAGTTTGGAAGGTTGGTACAGGATGCCATAGTGTTCTATCCAGTTTTACTATTTGTGGTAACAGTCAGGGGTGGCCGCTCCTCCGTTCTCATGGGTGCTGCTCCTTTGTTCTCAGGGGCATCAAGGCTGCTCCTCCGCCTGCTCAGGGCTGAGGCCACTCTTCTGCTCACCCGGTACTGAGGTAGCTCTTCTGCTTGCCTGGCACTGCCTCCGATCATCGCTGTTTCTGCCTGGTCTTGGACACAAGGGCTGGTGAGGAGACTGTGTCAGTGGAGCTGCATTCGGACACAGGAGACCAGGTTCAGTGACACAGGTCTAGTTTATTGCAGGAAGGCACAAGCTTATATAGGGGTATTGGTCCAATCACAGCACAGCAAAAAAGGATACATTGTTAGCATAACAGATTTAGCATCCTGTCACAGTACAGCAAGTAAGATATCTTATTAGCATAACAGACTTAGAGTCCTATTAACTTAACAGACATAACATCCTATCACAGAATAGTGAGTAGGATGCCTCATTTGCAAACTGGTTTCAGATTACAGAGCCTGGATTCCTGGAAACTACATGACCCTGACTGTTGCAATATCTAAGTGTTGCAATTTGGAATTCCAAGGGTGGTGATTAGGGAGTGGTGAGCTCTAGGAGTCAGTCTCATGATCTGCCAATGGGAGCAAATGTCACAAGGCATTTCTTGTGGCTCCAGCGATCGGGCCATTGCCTCAGGCCTGCTGTATGGCTGTCAATAAGACTTTCACCCTAGGTTCAAGCCTGTCTCCCACAACTATTTGACAGAACCTGAGAAGGAACACAACTAACTACTGCTGAACCCCTTTTTGTGCTGCATACATGGCACATTCCAAGGCAAGCAGTCTGGCAAATAATGTTTCCAATTCTTCAGCAAGAAGAATTTTTTAAATTCATGATTGCTTTCTTAAAATCTCCTCAGCAAGAAAGAACTGTTTTACTATATTTTCCTTTCTGTTTGTTTTATTTTATTTTGTTGGCCTTTGATTTTTTTTTTCACCTTTTTGATGTTGTCTTCAAGAAACTTATCTCACTTTCAAAGAGAGATACTGTCTTATGGTGAAAAGATGGACAAAATTATTCCAAGCAAATTGCCCTAAGAAGCAAGCAGCCATTGAAATGTTAATAGCTGACAAAATGATGGGTTTTCTTTCTTGATACATTACACTAGCCTATGTCATTAGACAGGGGAGTTGAGGCCATTGATATTTAGTCTTATTTTTGAAAGGTGTGTATCATATACTGTCATTTTAATTTCTTTGTGTTTATGGCTCTATTTTGTGTTTGCAAATTCATGAGTGCCACAATCATCCTACATCATTAAGACATTTCTACCTCTTCTCCAACAATGTTCTCTAAGTATCAGAGGGGTGATATTGATGTACCATTTTATGCAGAACACATGACAGTCTTTTGTTCTTATCACCATAATTAACTGTTATTCTTTGAATTAACAACTGACCACTGAAAAAGAAGCTTCTTTGATGGAGGCACAAAACTCTCCCAGTCTCAAAGCATGACCAAGGTGATTCCTAAATCTTTGGTGTCCTCCATAACCTCAGAATATGGCATTAAGCTTAATAGATTTGTGTTATATATCTGTATCTGGTTTGCTTTATGTTGTTGCTATTAGTTCTGTTTGTGCTGTCCTCTCAAGACTGTTTGTGAGATTGAGCTCAGTTTCATAAAATAAACATTACCAAGGTGGACTGCAATCCAATATCCATGGGTATTTTAATGACCAATTGTCTGCTTTTTTGCTTTGCCTAGGGAGATGTGAACAAAACATTTCATCAGATAGGGCACCAGTGACAGATCAAAGAAATACATCAAATCAAGTGCAACATGGTGAACCAATAGTTTGTCTGGGCCAATTATAAGAGCAAGGGATATGTTTACTTAAGGAGTATGGATGAATCAAAACAGCTACATCACCAAGCAGTCCCACCATAGAATGGGTAACAAACTCATGAAATCTGGATTATGGGGTCCTATATTTGTTTTTCTTTCAATCTTCTGCATAGTGAGGCACCTTTTTCAAGCTCATGTGAAACTAGGGAGCAGAAAGTAATAATGAATGGAAACCCAAGTTAGGAGCTCATACTTTTCTTCTGTCTTCTACTAGAAAATGTTAAAAGCCAAATTACTATTACCCTAAAGCTATAAATCATTTTAATAATCTGTTTATTCTGTTGCTATGGCTACACTTCCAAGCATGCTGTGGGTAACCACAGTAAGCTATACCCCATAATGAAGACACACACTGATGAAATTGCTTGACCTAAACACACCATAAAGATATACTTCATCCACAGATGGAACTGATAAAAGAAAGGAGCCAGGGGTTTCTCCCAAGCCCATGTGACCACTGAGGAATCAATCTTCAAATGACTATAAGAGTAAAAGTAAATTGGTTTATCTAAGCCAACTCTATGGTCTTAAACTCCCAAAGGAAAATATAACAAAAGATTAAAGTAATCAGTATATTTCTTTAAGAATTCAAGGATTTACACTTCTGAGAATAAATGCCTTTTAAACAATTATTCTCAATGCTGATTTTGTTTCTAATAACAAAGTGCTGCTCAGATGTAATATTTCAAATATTTTTCTGCATTACTGTAGTGTCCATCTATAGCTAAGCCTGACAACTCACTATTGTACTAAAATGATGGCCATATTTGTTATCTCGCCCTATTTAGAAGCCTTTGAGAGGGAACTGACACTAATTCTAGCCACTCTAACAGCTATCAAAGAGTCTGAAATTGAATCTTGAGCTTATCACTCTCGAGTCTAACTTGGTAGACAAAAGAAAAATGAGGAGGAACCCAATAGAGGGATGGTTTTGGATGCTTTCATCAAGAAATTCCAATGGACTCTGATATGCACATTTGAAATTTTCCCTATTCTGACTTTTTTTCTGTTTCACTGTCTAGAACTTGTAATGCTAACTACTTTTGCTTTTATTTCTTCATCACGTCTCCTAGGCAACAGTCCAGGATTTTATTTACTCCCTACAGTTATGAGTTATACAATTTAGGAGTCTTTTAGATAGACCCAATGAAGAGGTACCTCAATTCCCTCATCCTGCATCCCTGTTCAGCACGGAAGAAGCCAGAGTGGTCTGCATCCTGATTCATTATCAGAAATTCGGGTAACTCTTCAGAGGATGCTGTGATAAGAATAGGAGGTAGGAATTGGCTAGGAAGGTAGGGTACAAAGATCCCAAACAAAAGAAGCCAGTTTCTTGGATAAAAATTAAAATATCCTTGGTCCTCTTAGCAACACACTCTGTTCCAAAGGCCAAAAATCTGAAAGTATTTCGGTCATCTTATATAATCCTTAAAAGTTTTTAGAGATACCTCTTCAGAGGGGGGATATTAGAGTAACAAAGAGCCCCATATATTTAACTGGTGAATTCTATAAAATCCCTAGTCTATCTATTGGAGGACACACCTTTATAACTTCACTGATCAATCAACTGGTGATAGAACTACCCATAGGAAGATAGGTTCACCTTAAGTTATGCTAAATAGATGGGTGGAATATTTGCGCTTTAAAGGGGCAGTGGATTTTTTTCTGCCTACAGTCCCACCTTGTAATGTAGAACTCCACAATACTTCTGACCAGCCACAGTCATGTAGGTCTCTGTAAGTCTGTCTGCTTTCTGATGTTTGAGTCCATTCTTCAATTCTTTTACTAATGAGACTAAGAACCCTCTAGGACGCCCTCTTTCCCCCTGTTTCAGTACAGGCCAAAACTATGGGCATACTGTGTCTTACTTTAATTAAAACACAAAATTATCTAAAGTAAAAGTATATGGAGACACTTTACAGACAATGATAGAAGGGCACCATCCTTTGAAATAGTCTGGAAAATAATTCGTTTTGTATTCTTTGTATGTTCAGAATGTATCATTATCAGAAATCCTCAAAAATAAATTAAAAGAAAGAAATAATCCAACCAAGAAAAAAAGGTCTACTTCATTGAGCTTTAAAAATGAAATTACACACTCTGTATTAATTATATTTCTTTTATAATTCTTCACCGTTATCAGTAAGTCTTGATATTCTTTTTTCCATATCGTTTATTCTGTACTTGAGAGTTTTTCCTATTGTTTCAACTTTCCTCATTGAGTTATTCAATTTCATGTTCATTTCATCCTTAGTTTTCTTCAATGTTGGGATATGTCATGAATTCATTTTTCAAATCTTGAACTGCTTTTGTCATTTCATTTTTCTGTATATTTGTAAACTTCATTAGAAGTTTATACCTGTCCTTTTTTAGTTGAGTTGTTGTTTGTGCATTCTTTAAATCAACTGACTTTTTATAATATTTGTGATTGGTCTTTTAATTCTGTATTCTGACTTTCCTCTAGTTAGTTCTCAATGTAAATCACTTTGACAGGGCTGGTGTAATTTGTTGGGGCTATAGCATTTTGGTGTTTCATATTAATTTTTTGCTGTGATATAGGCATTTGAATATCTTTTGTTGCCTGTGATTCTATTAAACTTTATCCTATATTTATTGAGTTGAAACTTGACTCAGTACTTTTGATGCAGATTCATTGCTTTCTGTTGGGGAATAAACAATTAGTTATTCTGGGCTTCAGGTTCTCTTTTTTCATGTTATATTAAGGGACCAGATCATTCAAGTCAGGCTACTCAGGAGCTCTCCAGGAGGCAAAAGAACACTGGCTATTCAGGTGTCTTTTGACATCTCAATGGGATGGGTCTAAGTCCCAAGGAGAGTGGATGGGAACAGAATTTATTGCGCTTTATTAGATAGCAGGTAACCTTAATTATTTTTCTTTTCGAGCCCTTGTCAGTTTGATACCCAAACATATAACTTTAATCCATAATTTACACTGGGTCTATAAGGGCTCGTGTTCATCTCATAAAATACCAGCACCCACATGGCTGCTAACAACTCTCCATAATTCCATTCCCAGGAGATCCAACAGCCTTTTCTGACTTCCAGAGAAATTGCATGACACAGGTACACTTACCTACATGCAGACTATACATACATACACATAAAATAAATAAAATGAAAAAAAAAAAGAATCCCCTAATCTCAAAAACTCTACCATTCCTCCAGAGCTCAAGTCTAAGAGTTTCTTCTGGTAATCAAAGCAAACTCTTAGTTATGAAAACTCTTAAAATAAAATAAAAATCACTAATTGTGGCCCAGTATCTCTCTGGGTCTCCTGTGCGATTAGACAAAGCATATAATATATTTTATGTGTATTTATTAACTTACAAATGAATGAGTACCCTGCGCCAGCCCTGCACTGCAGGGACTCAGAGCCTGCCTTATCAGACCTCGCTACTCCCATAGTCCTCTGCTAGCATTCACTCATGCCTCCGGGGCCAGCGAACTCGCCCCAGGTCAACAGGGAGTCAGTCCATTCTGTCTTTGAGCTGCTGCGCTGGCTGCAAGTTTCCTACACCATCACGCTCTATTGGTGGCTCCTGGCTTCCATCCCAAGAATGCTCCCAGCTTCCCTTCCTAGTTCCCGCTCATGTCAGGTCCCACCCATTGGAGGAAACAGCTGATCGGGAGACACTCCACCCCTTTCCTCCACTCTTACAATCTTTCTGCCAATCTTCCACTAAAGTCCCTGAGCCTTGGAGGGGATGATAACTGTAGGGTGATCTCTCTTGTATCATGGTGAATATCTTTCTGCCAATCTTCCACTAAAGTCCCTGAGCCTTGGAGGGGATGATAAATGTAGGGTGATCTCTCTTGTATCATGGTGAATTAGTGGCTTCTCGGGCTTCCCCATTAGTCATCCTAAACAAATATGAATGTAAATACAAATGCCTAAAGATAGCCCAGTAGGTGTGTTATACTCATTAAATAATATACTTATGATGGCTTCTCCACTAGGGCCTGTAGCCTTTCTCAACAAAAGGCGTTGGCCTGGCCTACAGCACCAGATGTGTGTTCCACTCCTAAGAGTGGGCCTTATCCAATTAGAAATTTGTCAGTTATACTTATGTGGTTGAGCCATTATTGCATTTGCAGGTATTGCTTGGCATGTTCATAGTGTGCAGCACATGGGGTCCATCATTGAGTAGACTTATAGGGGCTCCGTTCTTCCCTCCCCATCTGTATAGAGCCTTCTGGCAATATGAACATCATTCATCCAGTGGCATAGAGGTTTTTTTTTGGTTTTGTTTTATTTGGCTTAGTCTCAGTTCCATCTCTTTTTCTACTCCTATGCTCACAACATGCAATGTCCTCAGCAATATGGCCTTTCCAACCTTTCTAGGGTACAACTGACATTAATGGCAATAGCCTTGGTGAATTGGAGGACCTCAAGTGTCTCTCTTTCTGATCAACAGTTCATAGGGGGGTAACCCACCCATGGTACTGTAGATTTTCTTAACAGTTGTTTATAGCTGACCTTTGCTTCTTCAGGTATCTTTCAAATGGGTTTAACATCTGTAAAACATTCGAAGGAATGTTAACAGTAAATATTAAATCACTCATAGACAAGGTCTCATAAAGCTTTGAAAGGTTTTGTCCATTTTTATTAATTATTTGCTCCATAGATCCTTCTTGGGGACCATAGCATGGGTATGAGGCATTAATTTGGTTAGCTCATTACCATTTTCAGTTATCCCTTTGTATTCTTTTATTCTTGATACACTTACAGGTGTTACCTCCAATTGCCTGATCCTGCACTGGGCTAAGGAGGCAGGGGCTTCTTCTGTTCCCACTGCACTTGTTGGCTCCCTGAGTCAGACAGGCTCTGGGTCTGCCTCCTGACTGCAGCCAAATCTGCCATCTTCCCATTGACCATACCAGGTTGCTGGGGGAGAAAGTGGTGGGAAAACTGGCTTCCACCCCTAGTATAGCCTTTATCAGAAGAGAAATGCATCTTATTTAATCGTTGGGGATTCTTAACCACCCCTTGTACAGTTATTATCCTTCGACTGTCCTTTGTAAACCATTCTTTTGGTTTTAAAGCCTTCCAGAAATGCCTTAGTACCGAATTTGGTTTTCTATCAATTTTTTTCTCTGGGGATTTGGGCTTGACATAAGTCTTGCCACATTTGTCTTTGAGTAACCCAAGTGGACCATTTTCCCCTGTCTGGTCTTTTTTATATCTCTTATAGGGTGGTCTCTTATTTCACAGACACATTTTACATGCTGGTCAGAATCACTTAGATTTGCCAAAGCCTCTCTCACTTTACAGAGATCCTGTCCTATCAAAGGGCTTAGTAAAGCCATTAAAGCCCCATACCATTCTTGAGGTCCCAGTTGAATTAAGCTGTGTTTCATATCTCTGGTGAACACAGTCTCATCTGGCCCAGTGAACTGGACATCATATATTGCTTTTCTCATTCCTAGTTCTCTCAGTAATGCCTGCCCCTCCTTTATAGTCCTCCAGCCCCTGCTAATGATGTTAGTCTCCCTTGGTGACAACCATGTATCTTTAGTGCCTTCAACCAGCCATCCCATTAAGGACTGCTCCCCCCTGCACTGGCCTGGGTTGAACAGCCTATATCATAAGGATGGATGGGTGGTTATATAACTCAGCTGTGAAGCTTCTGAAGGACTTAGAATAAGGTCATTTGCTCCCATGTCCCATACTCTCACAACCCATGTGGCCAGGGGCTCTCTGCTTCCTTGCTTGTTTTTCCTAGCTTTAACACTTCCAGCATGGACTATTTCCTACCTATAGTACAGTTAGCTTTTTCTCCCTTTTTACTATTATCTGTCTTTTTTCTCTGAGTCGTTGAACTTTACACAAGTCAAAGTATCCTGCCTTTCCTCTGTCTCCAGCTCTACACCTTGGTCTGCCTTTTCAGCTTTTCCTGCCTGGGGTATATCTTTTATCAGGCAAAGTGGCTGCTCTATTTTTCTGGGAGCTCCCTTTGGGTCCACAGCAGATAAAAGATCTTCTAACTTTTGTGTAACTTTTAGCAAATCTTCACATACCCATAACATATCCCCACATTTACAACATAGCTTTGGCCCATGCTTCTGCATGGCTGTATCCTTTTCAGTAACCCATTGCAAAAACCACATCAGCACTGCCATTAGTGCTGTAGTAAAACTCATTCTCAGTTTTGTCATATCCTGCCAGACTATGCCAATTCTGTGACCCAAATTCTCTTTGGGTCTCCTGTGCGATTAGATAAAGCATATAATATATTTTATGTGTATTTATTAACTTACAAAGGAATAAGTACCCAGTGCCTTGCCCCGCACTGCAGGGATCCAGAGCCCACCTTATCAGACCATGCCATGTCCATAGTCCCCCTGTAGCATTTGCTCATGCCTCCAGGACCAGTGAGCTTGCCCCAGATCCATGGGGAGTCAGTCCATTCTGTCTTTGAGTTGTTGTGCTGGCTGCAAGTGTCCTACACCATCACACTCTACCGGTGGCTCCTGGCTTCCATCATAAGATGATCCCAGCTTCCCTTCCTAGTTCCAGCTCTTGTAAGGGCCTGCCCATTGGATGAACCAGCCAATTGGGAGACACTCATTTACTATCAATGTACAATGGCACAGAATTAGCATCCCCATTCCAAAAGAGAAGAATTAGAGGACAACAAGGAAAGACCAGAACAAAGAATAAAACACAGCAGGCCAACACAAAATCCTCAGCTCCCTCCACATCTAGCACCTGGGACATGTTGGTAGCATCATTTGACTTCTACTGGACTTGGGTTCCCACATCTCCACTTCTGCTATCTGAAGCAAACATGGCCTTATTATTGGGCTGAATGTACACTATGACTACAGCTTTCTTAGGATAAAACTTATGGTCCTGACATCTCCAATATCTTAGAGTCTCTGAAGAAACTTAGTTTTTTACCTTCATAGCTTCATGTAAAGTCCTCTTGGGGCCTCCATGAAGGAAATGCCAACATGACACACAGTACCTGACCTCATTGACTTCCTTAAACCTTGGTACATGCCTATGTGGCTCAATAACTCTTGCATTATTTATGCTAGTAAAACTATTATTAATTGGGTAGTGCTTCAAAGTTATTCTGTCAGTTTCAAATGGAGTCTGGCCTTATCTTCAATAGATATAGTGTCTTTGATGTGACTTAGAGCTGGAACCTCAGAAAATGCTGTCCTGGGTGGATCTTGAGCAAGTATCTTTTCCTCAGTATACTCAGTCCATGTGCTTATTCTTTTTAAATTAAAAAATATTTTATTTTTAAGTGTATGAGTATATTGCCTGCATATATGTAAATCTACCCATGTTATCCAATGCCCATGGAAAGCCAGAAGAGGGTG
This sequence comes from Nannospalax galili, assembly GCF_000622305.1. Lineage (NCBI taxonomy): Eukaryota > Metazoa > Chordata > Mammalia > Rodentia > Spalacidae > Nannospalax > Nannospalax galili. The sequence continues at coordinate 50,406 of NW_008344294.1, read as the reverse complement.
TCAGATTCCCTGAACTTGGAGTTGTAGATGGTTGCTAGTCAACATGCTGTGTACTAGGTATCAAACCCAGCCCCTCTGCAAGAGTCCTCAGTGCTCTTCACCTCTCAGCCTTATCTCTACACCCAATCTGCCTCCTTTTGAATATATTTTCACTTTTATGTACTTGAACATTTGATGGATGTACTTTTGCCTTCAATGTACCATTTCCACTCTCGTACTGCAAAGTATATGGCTTCTCCTTAACTGAGTGAATCCCTTATCAAATATACTTTCTTTGCCCCTTTGCTGTCCAGAAATCTAACTTTGTTCATGGTCTTTTCTTCACCAAACTTCACTAAATTTTCCATCTTCTCATATAATTCTCATCATAAAATCCAATAAAAATACTGATTACTAACCAAGTCACTGTCATAAACACTCTACTTATTGAACTTTTCTCTATCAAACAACTTACTTAGTCCATCAGTTTTGTATTCAGCCTTCTTCACCTTTTCAGTATCCATGCAAGTTATAGAAAAATTATCTCTGAACGCTCTTAGCAATAGAGGCTTAGTTCCCCTCTACAGTCTCATGAGGTGATTCTTGACTGGTGTATTTCTTTTGACATTTTGGTCTTCCCAGATTCTAACATAATGGCCTACTCAGCTGCACTCAGAATTCTAGAGCTTTGCTAACCCAAAGTTCCTAACTCTTCTACTCTTCTTCTACAAGATAGTTCCAAAGGACTGTTAAGAGTCAGTTAAGGCCTGAATAAAACAAAGTCTGATCTTACCCCTTGTGACTGACAGATTTATATATGTAACATATACTCTACATTTCCTTGTAATCAGCCTCTGTCTTTCAGACTCAAATTGTAGTGTTGGATCTTCGCACTCAGATGGGTATGGAAAAACTGAAGATATTTTATTTGCCAACTTCTAATATTATATGAAACATCTGGAGAACACTGATCTTCATACCCCTTAAAAATTTATACATAACAAATTATATTACTCTCAAAATATTTTTTACTTTTTAAAATGTTGAGTCTAACTTATAAATTAGATTTTTACTTATTTAATTCTCATAAATATTGGGGAACTAAGTAAATGTTAGCAATATTAAAAGGAAAAAAAAATCATTACAAACTTGTGAAGCTGGGAAAAATCAGTTCTGGGTTTGGATGCAGGTGCTTAACACAGGAAATGGTACTATGCTGTTGCAACCCAAAAGGCTGACTTGTCCTCAGTGGTCTCACTCTTACAATAAGAACACATTACTGTTAAGGTTCAGATAGCCTTGCCCCCTCACCAACAGGATTTCAAGGACTTCTCATGCTCCTGAAAAAAGGGAATAGAGCTGATAAGCACCTTGGTCTTTGAAGTCAAGAGAAGCAGACTTTTCTCCACTGTTTGACCAACACAGCAGGCTTCCCCTTTGATCTCTAAAGAGGACAGGCTCTCCAACCAAACTTTAAAAAAAATATGTCTTCCTGCCTTCTGCAGGAAGCAGAAGCTTCCCTTTTTAAAAGACCACAGCTCAAGACCCAGACAGACATTTTCCCTGCCTGGAAGGGAATCTGTCCCATATGTTTCTTTGCTAATAAACCTGATTTTGATGAAGTTTTATCTGTGTCTTGGTGCCTTCTCCTCCATTAGCTCGTTCTCCGACAACTTTTTACCTATCACTATCAGTCCCTATACTATGTTACTTATGCTAGTAAATGCTTGCTCAAAGCCTTTCATCTTTATTTTGATCCTAGGAATGAATCAATTTTTAGATATTTTAGGTATTAAACAGGATGATAGCAATTCTCTTTTTCAGTATCTCTCTTATATGAACACATCTGGGGGAAGGGGAGAGAGGCAGTAGGTGAGATGAACAAAGGAGTGAAAGATTTTCTGAATGATCTAGAATACTGAAAATACACAGGATGCTGTCCTCTCTGGGATCCACACAGATGCTCCAGCACACAATTCTTTCCTCATGTCCATGTCTGTATTTTAATTGGGTATTTTTAACTACTTCTTTGGAAATCATCACCTGAGTTAATTACCACTGGGCATCTTGCCATCACTGCCCAATAATGACTGTGTTTCCAGAGCTTTTGTTAGTGACTCATGAGGATGCCCACATCATAGATAAATGAGAACATGACCCTTCAATTTTTAAAACAGAAGTAGTGAAGGAAAATACCTCTCAGACCCCTCCCTATCCTCTAAGAAAAAAAGCTGCCTTCCACCTGACTCTGAAAATATGCTTCATTGTTCAAACCCTTTCCTGGTTTCTGTTTACAATTTCAATGGGAATGGTATGGGGCAGAAAAGAAAAAACATTCTGAGCTTGCCAAAGATAGTATACTTGGTACATCTGTGTATGGTCTCTATGGGAATGATCTGGAGCAGAAGCGAGAGGACGTTTTGCCCCAGGTGAGACAACCAATAACTGTATAGGTAGAGTCTCTGGAAATCAGCCCTAGATTGTTCCTTTCTTGACTATTCTGTGTATAGTTTCTATGGAAACCCACGGCTTTGTGGTTTTTGTGGCTTTTCTGCTTTAAAAGCTCCACGATTTCACTGTTCAGGGTCACAGGACAGCTCCTGTGACTGTCTGCATCCCCAACCAGTTGGCCTCAATAAAGTGCTCATTTTTACTGAGATTCAGTGTCCTAGTGGTCAATGTAGGGAATTTTATGGACCCATAACAACAGTGTTTTATTTCATTGAAGACTTCATAATATCTTTAGTAGAAATGAATATTTGAATGAACCATCAGTAAGAACATGAGTGTAAAGGTTGCCAAGAGAAAGCTTCATCCTCATTTTTTATTTGGATGAATCATCTGTAACACTTTCACTTGGAATTGAACAAAGCCTCAGAGTATCTTATGACTATGGTTGTTGCCTTGATCTGCCTCTCTCATTTACAAAATACTTTCATGAAAAGTCTTGCTTCAGTTTGAAATATTATTTTAAAAAGAAAAAGGAAGCCAGCTGTGGTCGCACACACCTTTAATCCTAGCACTCAGGAGACAGAGATGGGCATATCTCTTTGGGTTCCAGACAAGTTGCAGCCAAAAGGAGATTTTGTCTCAAAAACAAACAAACAAACAAACAAAACAAAAAGGAATTGAGTATCAATAATTTCATTAAGGGAATGTCTGAAGACAGTGGCACATCCTTAGCAACAAAAAAAAAAATTCACAGAAAAACGTGGCTAAATTTTTATAGTGGTGTCATTTCAAATGTTATATTAATACTATGGAGTAGTGGAAAATCTGTGTTTCTCTGCCACCTGACTGAAACTATGTATTTTCAAGCAAATTTCTCTTTATTAAATATTTGTAAAATATCCACTACAATGTTTAAAAAAATCAAAGTAACAACATTACTATTAAAATATTTTAGTGTATATACATATTACTGTGTGTAATATGTGTCTAAGGTAAAGAAAATCTTGAAAAGATATTAATTTAAATGTAGTTTTAGACCACTGACTTCCCTTTCTAAGAGTCTTTATAAAATTTTTCCCTATTTCAATCTCTGAAACTTGCTTTGTGTCTTTTTGCATTCCTATTTTACCAGAAATAGATTTTTTAAAATTTCAAATACGTATAATATTCACTTAAAAAAGAGATAAATGATGCTTAATTGTATGGCATAACAAAGAACTGGGCCCAGCTCAGGCTGCCTGCCATAAGGAATGGGGAAAGGGCTTCCACATATGTGACAGCCCAGCACAGGTGGGTGTGGCAATGACAACCTACTGAGAGATGATCTTCTGGGAGACAGACTGCCATTGAATATAGCAGGACAGAGTGGGAAACCATGATTGGCTAGCCAACCCCTTATAACCCCAAACACGTTCCAAAATAAAGGAGTCTGCAGCAGCTCGCCCACTGCTTGCTTTCACCACACTCCTTCCTGCTGTCTGTGTTGTAACTCCATGCGTCTCTCCCCCATATCAGCAGGGACCATGTGTCCCCTTCCAGCTGACTCCGGGGGAGGACAGTAACACTTAATGTGTCAAGTATATTTGACAAATATTTAAAATAATCACGTGGCAAAGGGAATATACATTTTATGTGCTTGCTTCATTACTTTCCTTAAGTTCTTTTTAAACTGTGTTTCTTACCAGACAATAGAGATTTAAAATGCTTAGCAATTAGCAGGGCATGGTGGTACAAACCATTAATCCCAGCATTCCAGAGGTAAAGGAAGGTATAAATCTGTGAGATTTATACCATCCTGGTCTACACAAAGAGATGAATGCAAGCTGGGACTACAGAGAGACCCTCTCTGAAAAAACACCAAAAATTAAAAGTTAATAAAATAAAAATTTGAAAATATTTCAATTTTTAATTCAAAGAAATAAAATTTTTGAAAATTAGATAATTACACAAAGTGTTCTAATTACTCACAGGTATTAATGATTACCTATACTAATGGCTATCAACCTGTCATCACATTTCATCAGAAATTTAAAATAAAATTTATCATAAATTGAAGAATAGGTAGATATACATGTGTGTATTTTTCATTAAGGGAAATGTAAGTATATATAACTTTAATCCCAGAAGACTCCTCCTGACTTCTATACTGGTGTAGAATTTGACATGATTCATCATAAGAAGGAACTTTATTATAGGCAGGTGCTAGGCATTATATGTTGCAAAATGCAATGTTCTACATAGTAATATAGAGTATCTTCAAGATTTTTTAATACTTTTTCAACAGAAAAGGCTAATACCATGCATGTGTGTTGGTGTATTAGTTCTAAAAATTTGAAAATATGAATGCTCAACTTAAGGGAGAAACTTAGACTCTAAGATTTTAACAAGTTTATGTATTTCTCCAGGGTTCAAAATGTCACTAATTAGTATGTTAAAATGGAGATTTGATGTTGAAATGCATAATGAATAATTAAAATTTAAGTAATACTTATTAATTTTTAAGGGGATTCCTTAGAAATTTCATGAAAATACTGCAGTACAATGAGGCGATGCAAGTCCATCCACTTCCACTTATTGAAAGAGAGAGGAAAGCATTTAGATGGGGATGTTAAATATTTCAAATGTTTAAGAGTATTTAAGAGTCACTGATTTTATCTCTATTTCTTTTTAGAATATTAACAATTTTGTTGGTTGTATTCAACTATATAATATATTATTTGGAAAAATTTCACACTTTGTCTTACCTTTCATCTCATGAGCTTTTAATACAGATTTGGTGTGAGATTTTTATAATCAAAAGTGTTTCAAATGTAAATATTTCAAGGGTTTTCAGATACCAAAGTTGGTTTATAATGAAATGATACCTTTTTCATTTATATAATTGGGTGAGACCTATGCTAAGTCTTATATGACAAATGTTATTGTGACTTGCTCTAAAGTATTTTTTATCTCAAGTTTCCTGTTATATTGATGAGTTATACCTGAAAATGATAGTTAATTCATTGATAAATATACTTTCCAGGTTTTAAAATGCATGTCTGTCTTTTCTGAAAAGCCTTCTTTTTTTCTTTCATCTTTTAAAAACTGCTTTGTTCATATATGTCTCATACACAATGAAGTATTTATTTATGTTTTGTTTTTTTATTTATCAATTGGTGTCTTTGACATGGAGTTTCTCAGTATAGTTTCACGCTTTAACTTTGAACCAAATTTCGCACTTAATTTGTGAGTTATCTACTTCTGCCTCCTGAGTGCTGAAAATACAAGTGTGAGGTACTGCTTCTTGGCCTATTCTGCAGGTCTCAGATGGAAGAAACTGAGATAATTTCTTAAAACCTCCCAACCTCCCCACTTATCTCTCTCTTTCCAATTGTGTCATCTGTTTTGTTATGTCTATGTTGCTCATCTTTAAATACAGATATGCATAATATATGACTGCACATAAGCTTATTCATAGAACAGGAATGCATATCATATGCAGATGAACACTTGTAATAATTACATATAAACACAAAGTTTTAAATACTACACATGTTAAATTATTCTGAATATTCTTGAAAATCACCTAATTGATATAGCAATTAATCTGCTAGAGGAACTCACTTTATATAACTCAATTTTAGGTTCATTAAGAGAAGAAAATTCATGAGACAGACATTATTACAGAAACTAACACAAAATGTTTAACATGATACCATACAATGAGACAGTAGAGTCTCCCTGATTATCTGTATATGTAAAAAGCTAAGTATGGTTATATACATACATATGTATATATGTAGGCTACAGGCTTGTTTTTTCAAACATACAGGTCATTTGTAGAAAATAGAAGTAAATAGCAGAAAGGGAATGTTAGTCACTCACCTATTATTTTATGATTACTAGTTCACTGATTTTCTTTTTCAGACAACTGGAAGTTTAACACTACAGCCAATTCCACCATGGTGACTAAATTTCTTCTTTAGATTTTAGTGAGACATGGGAGGTCAGGCTCCTGCTCAGCATGCTATTCCTGCTGCTCTATCTTAGCAGCCTGCTAAGGAACCTAACCATCATCATAGTTACCACCATTGACCAGAACCTCCACGCACCCATGTACTTCTTCCTCAGGAATCTTTCCATCTTAGACATGTACTATGTTTCTGTCACAGTCCCTAATGCTTGTGGCAAGTCCTGCACTCACAACAGGGGTATTTCTGTGGCTGGGTGTGTTGCACAGATCTTTTCAATCTTCTTTGTGCATGTATGAAAATTCTCTTACTCACTGTGATAGCCCAGGAGTGCTATGTGGCCATGTGCCAGCCCCTCCTCTACCCTGTCATCATGAATCACCAAGCCTGTGTTCAGGTGATTCTGGCTTCCCTACTCCTTAGTCTTATCATAGCAGGTTCACACACTGTGAAAACATTCCGACTGTCCTTCTGTAACTCTAATGTGGTCCCTCAGTTTTTCTGTGATGTCCTCTCTGCTGAGGCTCTCTTGCCTGTCTTAATTCTTCTAACTGCCATCATCATTAGTGGTAGCTACCTTATCTTCATTATGGTATCATATGTTCACATATTTTCTACTGTGTTGAAGTTTCCTCTGAAAGAAGAGAGAAAAAAGGCCTTTTCCACCTGTGTTGCTCACATTATTATGGTGTCTCTGTTCCTTATCTCTGGTGCCTACGTGTATCTGAGACCTCCAGTCATCTCAGAAGTGATTCAGGACATGATTCTGTCTGTACTTTATGCAAATGTTACACCATTCTTAAATCCTATCATCTGTAGTCTTAGAAATAAACAGATAAATGAAGGTGTAAGTAATTTTAAGAATATTTAAATTAGGAAAATTTAAAAAATATTTTTAAGCATCAGAATCACTGTGTGAGACTCAAGATGTAAACAGTACTCCTTTCTGAGGTTTGTGTACTATCCTGTTTTACCTTAACTGTATTGGCACCTAAGAAATACATATTATCACTAGTTTCTGTTTCCCTTTCACTTATCATCCAAGAATTAAAAAAGTATTTTAAAGTTCATTATTATTTTAATCATATGATTCTACAGGCTACACTGTGAAAATTTGATAACAGCACATAACCTTAGTGATGAAATTAAAGAAGCTATTATATATATATATATATCATGAAAATATTGTTTTTGAAAGCTTTGTAATGATTACATACTTCAGTGAATAGTTATGTCTAAATATATTTGTTTCATATTATTTAAGAT
>NW_008344294.1:22068-42648 GCF_000622305.1 Nannospalax galili | reverse complement strand
TCAGTTTTTAGAGTTGATGCTTTCACAAAGGACACTTTAATAAATTAAATATATTGTGATGTACATAACCATATTTCTGATAGGCTCTCTGCAATGTAACATATTGTAAGCTGCATATAATTTTAAGTAATTTGGAATTGAATGCATTCAAATACATGATCATCTATGGATTGAATCATCACTCATTTCAATCCATTTGGAACTTGTGATGGTTCGTGTTGTCAAAATGACAGAATCCAGAGTCAGCTGGTAGATTGACCTTTTGCATACCTATGAAGGATTATCCTCTGTACACTGAGATGAAAGACTAGCCCACTGGGAGAGCCACTGTTCCTTCCTATGAACCCAGAGTGTATAACTGGGGATGGGGAGCTGAGAAGTATGGATTTGTTGCTGCTGCTCCATGAGCATGTGTACAATGAGAGCAGCCAGCATCCTGCTCAGGCCGTGCATTCCTTCACTGCTTCCTTGTCTTTTTGACATGATGGACTGTGTCTTTCTGGAACCAGAAAACAATAAACTCTTTCTGTTTAAAGTTTCTCTTGCCAGGGAATTTTATCACAGCAATTGAAGAAATACTAAAAAAGTTCAGAAAAAAAGAAATAATGAAATTTATGGATTTGGCCTATCTTACTAATAGAATGATAACCTGCTTTAAAACAATTATTTATTTATTATTTACATTTGATATTTATTTTATGGGTGTTCTTGAGTCTATACATGTACCATGGAAATCAGAAGGAAGTGTCAGATTTCCTGGATCTTGAGTTATAGGTTATTGTAAGATGCCATGTAGATACTGATGACTGAACCTAGGTCCTTGTTGCAGTAAAATCCGCCCCCCCTCCCCGTGATACTGCAAGAGTGTCCTCTGAGGTCCTAGGGCTGTCAAAACTGAAAGAATACCTTCTATTTGTGTGTTCCATAGTTTATGACATAGGGGTGTGGGTAACTTATAAAGGCATGAATTCTCGTGTGCTTTTGCTTTCCCATATTTTAAATGTGCCTGTCATCAGCGTGTCCTGCCCACATTCTCCACCAGCTTTTTCACACTGCCTCACCTGCAGTTTGCGGCTCTGTTTCCAAAGATGGTGAAGGTTCCTCACCTTTTCCCAGTATACTCCATGTCTTTCAGTGTTGGTCTATAGACCTGCCCCTGTTCATTTCTAGCTTTTCTGAGGATACCTACCTAGTACCTTATCACTTTCTCCTGCTCTCACAATATTTTGCCAACCTTATGCAAGGGAACCTGACCCTTTGAGGGGTTAACAGATGTAGGACCATCTCTTGTGCATCATGTTGAGATATTGACCTCTTGGGCCTCCCCATCATTCATCTTCAAGACATGACCACTGACCACTGATCCATCTCCGTGGTGGCTCCCCTAGTATAAAGATAAATGGAAAGAAGTATACACATCTAAACAAAAACAGATTTAAACACAAAGTCCTAGAAGATATCCCAGCAGGCGTGCCATAATCATCAAATAGTATACATGAAGTGGCTTCCTTGCTGGGACTTATAGCCTACAGACCTATAGACCAACACAGGGAGTTGGTCTGGTCTTCAGCACCAGATGTGTGTTCCACACAGGGAAGCGGGCCTATCCCATTACCAATTTGTTAGTAGTACACGATTGGCATGTCAACAATGTACAGCACCACAGAGTCCATTACACTGGATCCTTTTCCCCCAACCTTCTGCATTGCATCATCTGGCACTATGAAAGGCATCCGTCCAGTGACATGCAGTTTTCAGCTTAGTCTTGACTTCATCTCACCTTCTCTTGCACTCACATCATGCTGTGTCTTCGGCAACATGGCCTTACTTATCCTTTCTTATGTAAAACCAACATTAGTGGCAATGCCCTTGGCTAATTTGAGGACCTCTAGGATCTCTCAGGCCAGCAGCTCATAAGGGGCAAACCCACCTTGGGGATTATGCACTGTACTGGTACTGTGATTTTTTTCTTAACAGTTGTACAGTTTTTGGAGCTTTTGTTCTATTTTCAGAAAGTATTAGGAGTTGTAATTTTTTCCAACCATTCTGGTGGCTATTATTTGTGTCTTGCCCAACCATAAAGCTCCCAAGAATATTACAGCTGGCCTTTGTTTCTCCGAGTGTACTTGATATCTTTCAAAGGTTAACATCATATATTAAATCAATCATAGACAAGGTCTAACACAACATAGAAAGGTTTTAGTCATTTGTATTATTTGCTTTCTCTCAATCTCTGTTGGGTACCATAGCATATATAAAAGGAATTAACTTGGTTAGTTCTTTACTATTTTTAGTTATTTCTCTGGAGTCATTCTGCATTCTGAGGATTTTACATGGAGTCTCTTTGTATCTTTCACTCCTTCATATATTTACAGGTGCTTGCTCAAGTTACCTGACTCTGCACCAGGATAAGGAGGCAGAGGGTCCCTCCTGTCCCTACTGCACCTGTTGGTTCTCTGAGTCAGGCCCTGGTTCTGTCTCCTGGCTGTAGCCATATCTGATGCCTATCCATTGACTGCACCTGGCTACTTGGGGGAATCCCTGGTGGGAAAAACTCCTTCCACCCCAGCATAGTCTTTCTCAGAAGAGAAATGTAACTTACTTAATCTTTGGGGACCCTTAACCACTCCTGGGACAGTTTTTATCCTCTGAATGTCTTTTGTCAACTGTTCTTCAGGTTTTAAAGCCTTCCAGAAACTCCTAAGTACTGAATTTCTTTCTTTCTTTTTTTAATGAATTGTTTTTTTCTTAGGAACTTGGGCTCGGCATAAATCTTGCCATATTTGTCTTCAAGTAGACTAAATGGATTATTTCTTCTGTCTTGTCTTTTTTATATCTCTTATAGGTTGTTCTGTTATTCTATAGACATGTTTTATACACTGGTTTGAGTCATATAGATCTGCCAAAGCCTTGTACACTTTACAAAGATCCTGTCCTATTAAGAGACTTAGCAAAACGATTAAACCTCCATACCATTTTAGAGGTCCCTGTTGGATTAAGCTTTCCTTTATATCTCTGGTATCCACAGTCGTACCTGGCCCAGGAAACTGGGCATCATATGTTGCCTCCCTTATATGTACTTCTCTCAGTAATGTCTGTCCCTCTTCTATGGACCTCCAGTTCCTGTGACTCATAGGAATCTCCACTGGTGATGACCACGTATCTTTAGTACTTTAATATTTTGCACAACCCATTTTATTAGGTACTGCTTCTCCCTGTATTGGCCTAGGTTAAACAGTCAATATATCAAAGATGGATGGGTGGTTATATAACTCAACTGTGATGTTTCTATCGGACACAAACTGATACTATTTGCTCCCATTTCCCTTACCTTCATGAGCCACATGGTGAGGGACTCTGTAATTGCTTGTTTGAAATTCTTTCCTAATCCCAACAGTTCCAGTGTGGAGTATATTCTCCTAAATATGGTACTGGTAACTTTTTTCTATTTTTGCATCAGAGGTTGAATCTGAGGGGCAGCATTAACGACTTTCATTTTTTAGGACAATTCTTTTCTCATTACTATCTGCCCACAACTCTGGTGGTGTTGGTGGGGGGTTGTTGGCCTCCTGATCCCCTAATTTTAAGCAATTTATAATCTCCAGATTTTTGTCTCTGTCAGTCTCTGAGGATGAGACTGAATTTGCTCTAACTTTTTAGTCTTTTCAGTGTTCACTGTAGCCATTGCCTTTGCAGTCGATGAATCTTTAATTATTCAAAGAAGACACCAGGCCATTTCTGTGGATTCCCCTCTTGTGCCCAAGGCTTATGAAACTTTTTCTAGGCTCTCCACAATCCTCAAAGAATTTTCAGACACACGTGGTGGCTTCAGCCCCCATTTCTCAAGCAAGTGCAATCACCAGATGGCAGCAACCACCGGGATTCCTCCTTTCACTTTGATTGGATCTGTATTGCCCACATCATTTTAGTTACATAGTTCAAGAATTATTATATAACCCATGTGACCACTGCTAACCTGATTGCATTTCTGGAGCTCCTGCAGTTTGTTGATTCCAGTGTAATCCTGCTGGCTTCCACTTTGTTGCACTGAGTTATCCCCTACTCCCTCCCTCCTTGTAAGACCTGTGAGTGAACCAGCCCTGAGGTCCTAGGGCTGACAAAACTATCATAATTGCTTCTATTTGTGTTTTGCATAGTTTATGGTATCTGGGAGGGGCTGATTTATAAAGGTCTTAATTTTCATAGGCTTTTTCTTTCCCATATTTGAAACAGGTACACCATCAGGGTTTCTTGTCCATGGTTTCCGCAAGCTTTTTTGCAGCTGTCTTGTTCACAGTTCGGTGCTCCATTTTCAAAAGTGATGAGGGCTCATCACCTTTTTCCCAGTGTGCTCAGCGTCTCTCAGTGTAGATGTCTTTAGCCAACCCTTTTCAGTTCTAGCTTTTTGGCAGATGCCTACCCAACAGACCTCTTCAAGAGCAGTGCATGATCTTATCCATTGAGCATTCTCTCCACCACCAAATATAAAGCTATTTGAGGGAAAGTACCCTTAGCTTTGGTTAACATTTTCATTTTTTTATTTATTATTTTTATTTTATGTGTATTCATGTATTGCCCGCATTGGCTCAGTGGTTAAGAACACAGTTTTGTTCTTACAGAAGATATTGCCATTTTTTAAATCAGGTTAGGAACATTGCATTTACATAAGAGTTTGTGATCCATGGTAATATCACAACTATGCACTGTTTCTGAGGATAATTCAGCATGGAGATACATCAGGATCTAAGCTGAATCTGGTACACACAGAAGTGGGTGTGGTATGCCCCCTGATATTCACTGTCATAATGCAAATGTTGACACCAGGAAGGCACTCTGAAATTTCAGCCACAGCAATGGTGATGTTCAGAAATCTTGTCTGGAGGTAGTGTCACAGACCAATATCTATGTGCACACAGAAGAATAGGAACATCGGATTTAATTTGCAGATATTATTCAGTACCTGTGTATTAGTCAGGGTTCTCCAAAGAAACAGAACCAATAGAATGAATACATATGTATCGAGATGTATCAGCTTAGCTCACAGGATAGAGTCAGAGTAGTCCAACAATGGTTGCACCACACTGGAGAGGCTGAGAATCCATAGTCAATCAGTCCTCAAAGCTGGATATCTCAGTAGTCCCAATCTGGTGCTGAAAGTCTGATGAATTCCAAAACATCAGCTAGTCTTCAGTCTACAGAAGGAAGATGAACTCACCAGCAAGAGAAAAGGCAAGCAGCAAGAAGCCTGGTCACCACAGAGAACAGTGCCATATTGGGGACTCAGTATTGGTCTCTGCTGTTGGCACATCTGGAACTCAGCAGCAGCTGTAGCCAGGTCAGCTTTCGTGAGTGGGAGTCCATGGTGTTGAGCCCATGCATAACCTCCATCTCTGCCAACATTGCCACTTTGTTCATGGGCCTATTGCACAATGACAGGTATAGCTGAAGGAAGAGGCTGACAATCCACAGAGCAGGTCATCCGATCTACCTGATTATTGAACTCATCTTCTGCTGAAGCCACTTTTTGATGAGCATTTACATGAGACATAAGTATGTTCACATCCTTTGCCCATTTGGAGAGATCTATCCACATACTTCTTCCCCAAATGTCTTTCTCACCAATTTTCCAATCATACTCCTTCCAAGTCCTTGACCATCCAGCCAAACAATTGGCTACAGCCCATGAATCAGTATATAATCGTATTTCTGACCATTTTTCCTTCCAAGCAAAATGCATGACTATGTGCACTGCCCAAAGTTCTGCCCACTGTAAAGACTTTCCTTCCCCAGTGTCCGTCAGGATTGTTCCAAAAATTGGCTGTAATGACACAGCTGTCCACTTCTGAGTAGTGCCTGGATAGCATGCAGAACCATCTGTAAACCAAGCCCTAGTCTTCTCTTCCTCAGTCAACTGATCATAGGGTACACCCATGAAGGCATAGGTGCATGCTTGAGAGCAAGAGGCACCGTGACAGGAGTAAGAACCATAGGTATTAGGGCAACTTCTTCATGTAACTTGTGCCCTCTGGCCCTGCTCAAGCCCAATCACGTATATACCACTTCCATTTGAAAATGTATTGTTCCTGTGCACAGCCTACATTATGGCTTGGGGGGGTCAGATAACACCCAGCTCATGGTAGCCAGCTCTGGTTGCATGGTGACTTGGTGGCCCATTGTCAAACATTCAGTTTCCACTAAGGCCTAATAGCAGGCTAAGAGCTGTCTCTCAAATGGAGAATAGTTGTCTGCAGAAGAAGGCAAACCTTACTCCGAAATCCCAATGGTCTCCTCTGTGATTCCCTTACGGGGCCTTCCAGAGACTCCAAACAGCATCTCTATCTGCCACTGATACCTCAAGTATCATCAGGCCTGCTGGATCATATGGCTCAAGGGGCAGAGCAGCTTGTACAGCAGCCTGGACCTGTTGAAGGGCCCTTTCCTGCTCCAGGCCCCACTCAAAGGTAGATGCCTTCTGAGTCACTTGATATATTGGTCATAGTAACAAGCCCAGATGAGGAATGTGCTGCCTCCAGAATCCAAACAGGCCTACCAAGTGTTCTGCTTTTTTCTTGATGGAGAGAGAGGCCAAATGCAACAACTTATTCTTCACCTTAGAAGCAATGTCTCTGCATGCTCCACACCACTGAACTCCTAGAAATATCAATGACATAGAAGGCTCTTGAATTTTGGTTGGATATATTTCCCATCCTCTCATGCACATATGCTTTTCCAACAAGTCCAGACTGTCTGCTACCTCCTGATCACTGCATCCAATCAGCATCACATCATCAATATAATGGACCAATGTGATATTTTGTGGAAGAGTCAGGCAATCAAGACTCATTCGAACCAAGTTATGGCATAATGCTGGAGACTTAATATACCCTTGAGGCAGGACAGTAAAGGTATACTGTTGGCCTTGCCAGCTGAAAGCAAATTGCTTCTGGTGGTCCTTATGAAGTGGTATTGAGAAGAAAACAGTTGCCAAATCAATAGTTGCATACCAGGTACCAGGAGACGTATTAATCTGCGATTAAGTTTTTAATAGTTAAATCTCATTCTCCATGACCCATCTATCTTCTGCACAGGCCAAATAGCAAAGTTAAAGGGAGATGTAGTGGGAATCACCACCCCTGCATCTTTCAAATCCTTGATGGTAGCACTAATTTCTGCAATCCCTCCAGGGATGTGATACTGGTTTTGGTTCACTATTTTCCCTGGCAGAGGCAATTCCAGTGGTTTCCATTTGGCCTTTCCAAACATAATAGCCCTCACTCCACCAGTCAGGGAACCAATGTGGGGATTCTGCCATTTCCAAAGTATATCTATCCAATTGTACATTCTGGTACTGGGGAAATAACCACAGGATGAGTTTGGGGACACACTTGACTCACTGTCAGTCGGACTTCAGCCAAAACTCCATTTATCACCTGACCTCCATAAGCCCCTACTTTAACTGGAGGGCCACAGTGCTTTTTAGGATCTCCTAGAATCAGTGTCAACTCAGAACCAGTATTCAATAGGCCAAGGAAGGTCAGATTATTTCCTTTCCCTCAATGTACAGTTACTCTAGTAAAAGGCCACAGGTGGCTCTGGGGAAGGATGGGTGAGAGGCGAACAGCATAAATCTTTGGTACTGTGACAAAGTCATGTGTCAAAGGCATCCAGCCTTCACTTCTTTCAAAGGGTTCTGGGTCTTTAAGTGTCTAAAGTCCGGAAATTGATTGACTGAGCAAGATTCTCTATTACTATGATCCAATACTGACTTCATGTCATTTTTTCTAGAGCTTTTCTGCTTATACAAATCAAATAAAAACTTAGTAGGCTTCATATGTATGTGGTCCCTGGAAACACCATGATTATGATTGATTATCCAGTACCACAGGTCCATTTGAGTCATGCCATTGTAGGTATTGTCTTGCCTTTGCCGCCCATTACAATAAGTACGCTCACCTTGTCTTTGGTAATTCAATACTGCCACCTGACTCCTACTCCAAGGTCCTGTTACACCTATTATATTTACATTTAATTTATCTAATTGAGCAGCAGCATCTCCAACTGTAAGATCTGGCATAAGGAAAAGAGAAAAACAAAGCTCTTCAAATGTTCTGGTGTCTCTCTCAGTACTTTTCATCCTATAAAATCAGTAAAAGGCATGTCCTCTGGGCCCTCCCATTTTGGAGGATTTGGTGTTGCACTGCAAATCCACTCGAGCATACCAATTACTCTGAGCCTTATAATCCCTTCATCACCACTAAGCCAGGGGATATCAGGTATCTCCAGCTCTCTGTCAGTAGGCCATCTTTTGATAAATACCTCAGCCAACTAATCAAATAAACTTTTAACATCCTTTTTAACTGCACGAGCTTCCATATTAAACCTAGAAACTCCAGTCAGCGGGCCCATGTCAATAAACTCAGCCTGATCCAATTTTATGTTCCTTCCACAATTATCCCATACCCTTAAAATCCATTCCCAGACATAGTCATTAGACTTCTGCTTGAAAGAAAGAATTAGCAAATTCACTAAGTTCGTTAGTGGTGTAGCGCACCTCCTCATGGACCACACTTTCTATCTCTCCTCTATGGGCCTGCTTAGCTTTGAGTCTGGTTATAGGTCTAGAGGCAACAATAACTGGGCCCTGAGGGACATCAGCTTTGTCTTGCTGAATGAGATTAGCTTCCTCAATGGGATTAGTGGCCTCAAGCAAGGGTTGGGAGGGTGGGTCTGCTGAGGGTGGGGAGATTAATTCATCTGGTGAATCAAATTCCTCAGGGTCTGTGGATTCTAAATCCCCAGCCTCCTTAGGGTTCTCCCTCACATCTCCATTCCACGTGTCAGGAATCCAACATTTTCCTACCAATGCCCTCACCTTTACGGCTGACACACTTCGAGGATGGGAATTAAATTTGTGTTGTAGGTCAGCCAAACGTATAATAAGGGCTCCAGCTTGATTTTCTGCAGCTTTAAGTCTCGGGCTGCTGGAGAGAAGAATCTCTTCCAGGGCACACTTGGAAACATTTAAACTGTTGATTTGAATATGGAGCTTCTCAATTTTATCATTAAGCTCATTGTTCATCTTCATCACTTTATTCAGAGATGCTACAAGTAACCAGTCAACATGATTATTTTCCTTTTTTTCCACAAATCGTCAAAGGTTTTATGTGTAGAGTCACTAAATTTCTTGCTTTTCACAAGAAGTGAGTTAGGAGATTCTAATGGGCTTATCTACATAATTGTTTCAAATAGTCTACACCACGGATTTTCAGTGCTTTCCATGCTATCTGAAGACTCTGAGTTGGAGAGCCTGCTCCAAATACCAAGAAGCCCATTAAATAAATTCATCCTTTCAATTCTGTTTCTCTAGAACCACTCCTGGTACCACAATCTGTATTAGTCAGAGTTCTCCAAAGAAACAGAACCGGTAGAATGAATATATGTGTATACAGATTTATCAGCTTAGCTCAAAGGATAGAGTTTGAGTAGTCCAACAATGGCTGTACCACACTGGAGAGGCTGAGAATCCACAGTCGCTAGGTCCACAAGGCTGGATGTCTCATTATTCTCAATCTGGCACTGAAGGTCTGATGAATTCCAAAAGATTAGCTACTCTTCAGTCTACAGCAGCAAGATGAACACACCAGTGAGAGAGAAGGCAAGCACCAAGAAGCCTGGATTTTTCCTCTGCCTTGGCCTTTATACCGGCTGCCATCAGAAGGTAACACCCACATTTAGGGTGTGTCTTCCAGCTTCAGATGATCCAATCAAGAAGATCTCTTTCATGTCAGTTAATCCCAGATCCAATCAAGTGGATACCCAGGATTAACTATCACAACCTACTTTGTAATAATCTCATACACAGCATGAAATCAAACTTAGTACATATGTAGAACTATGGCAATGCCCAATAGCGAGTGCCCACTCTATTGGTAATATAACTTCCCCTGGGAGTACAAACAGTGAAAAATACAGTATGGTTACTCTTACTTCTGCTTCTTATGAAAGCCTACCTTCAGCTAATCATGGAATAAGAGGAACAGCAAAGAAACATGGAATTCTTTTGCTTTTCCAACTCTCACCTGTGACTGTGGCAAATTCCTGTTTATATTCATATAAACATGGAAGAAAATTGGTAATCATGAACCTCATAGTCACTGGTTTTAGATTGAGTGCTGATGTCTGCCTATATTTGACTCTCTGGGCTGTAGGTTGGAGCAAATTAGTACCATAGTCTCTATGGTATTTAAATTATTCTTATTGATCCTTAGGGAATTTAACACAGTGGATTCTGATCATATTACACATCCCTCCCCCATCTTCACCCACACCATACTAATGCCTGACTTAATATCCTCTATTCTTATGATTATTATAATTTCAAAGGCTTATCAAATCTAATTTGTGGTCACCAAATATCCTTCAGTGGTAGCCCATCCCCTGGAGCCTGATCAACATATTGGTCATCATACCCTTAAAAAGGTTGACTCTCCTCCCATCAGCTATCACTTGTTAGTAATTCCTCAGCAAGGGCTGAGGTTTTGTGTCTAACTACATGCCTGTACTTTGGCTTAGACTTGAACAAGTCTTTTGCATGCTGTCCACAAGTGCTGTAGGATTATTTGGACAACTGTCATGCTGGGTCCAGAAAACACCATGTCCTTGTATTCACCTTACAATCATTCAACTCCCTCTTCTGGAATGATCCCTAAGCCTTGAGTAGGAAGGGTTTGATATTGGTGTTCTTTTTAAGTCAGAGCATTGCCCAGTCTCTTATGTTCTACAAATTGGCTAGTTGTGGATCTCTGCATTAACCAACAGCTGCTGCAAGAAGCAGCTTCCACAGTCTTAGAGACACAGGAATGTATGGATATGACAGTAGGTCATTAAGATTGGATCTAATACTATGCCCACTTAGTGAAATAATGGTTGTAATTCTCCCCCATGGCCTTTGACCTACCTAGCCACAAATTCTTGGCCCTGATGGCATTTGTTATGACTTGGGATTGATAACAATTGTTGTATGCACCATCTTGTGAAAATCTGAAAGGGAATGATCATTAGGTCACACCTTAACCCTCCCCACAATCCACATTTACTTAGCCTTCCAATTCCATACTCAATTTAAACCTTTATATTCCATCATGCCCCTTTACACTTTTTTATTTAATTTTTAAAATGTTTTATTAAATTTTTGTGTATTATATCCACAACATCTCAATCAGTCATGATCTTTTTCCTTCCCTTTTCCCACTTGCACACTCCCATAATCCTCCACTATTGAAATGCATACATTTTGTCATTTGTGGTGGTAACGTCTATTGGGTCCAGTTAGTGTCCTCAGTAGTTCTTCATTGCTAGTTCATCTACTGATGTCTAGTCCACCTATCTTCAGTTTCTCACTTTAGGAAGATCAGCTGTTCCTCAACTAGCAATAATCCGTTGCCAGTATTTCTTTAGCTAAGATGGGGATCTGCTGTCCATTTTCCCAGTTCTGTGCTAGATTTTTTTCTTCGTAAAATTGCATAGGTCTTGTGCATCCTGACACCATTGTTGTAGGTTCAGATAAACAGGGTCTTGGTAGCTTGTATGACTCCATTTCCATATGGTCATGCACCTCTTCCCTGGAACTTACAAACTTTCTGCTCCCTCTTTCACAATGGTTCCTGAGCCCTGCGTGAGTGAAGTTTAATATAGGAGTTCTGCCTAGGGACCAGAATTCTGCACTCAGAGTCTCAACAATTTGGCCATTTGTGGCCTTTTGTGTTCCTAGCCCTCTGTTGCATGGGGGTACTCCATTAAAGAGAATTTAGATATTCAATTGTGTCCTCTGTACCCCTTTTTGTCTGTTCCATGACTCAGGTATAGAGGTTCCAATATAAATGTGCCACTTAGACTTGGGAAATTCACAGATAATATCTGTGTGTGTCTAGTTGTGGTACTCAGTTATGATCTCCATCTGTTGCAAGAGAAACTTGTTTGGTGTGTGGTGAGCGGGATATTTGTCTTCATATAAGGATACATACATTGTGTATTATAAAATAAATTATATTACTCTATGTGTGACTGTCTTAGGTTTTCTATAAGATCTATGACCTCTCCAATCGTGTGTATGTGGCTATGGTTACAGTATCACATATGATTTTTCTCCCAGTGAATGGACTTTTAGTCCAATTAGGTAGCTGATGCTTGCCCCCAAGATAAAAGTGCCACTAATGCACAAATGTCATTTGCTGTGCTGACCATGATGTGGTTATTTGGTCTTGAAGTTGGTATTGAACCATTGATTGATGTTCTCTCTTAGCACCTTGTATAGTACTCTGCAAAGCTCTGAGAGCTAGCCCTCAGAGAAGTGGCTTACAAATCATTTCCAGTTCCATTGCTCCAAATCCTGTGTTCAATTTTTTTCTGTCTTCAGCAGTAGGTCTTGCTTTCAAGTTCTAGAAGGCAATCAAGAGATGTGTAATGTGGGGATTCTCTTGGAACTCCTTGGCCAAATCTCAAAGGAAGGTTTCTCCTGTGTGACATTGTTTCTTGTTTTATAGCTTTTAGCTATACACAGGGACACATGTAGAGATATTGTACATATAATTTGCAGTTAGATTTTTGGATTAATATGATTCAATCTAGTTTTTTAGACTAGCTAGGTGTTATTTATCTTTCCCATCTTTCTTTATCCCTGTCTAACTCTTCCACCATGGTTTCCATATTTAAAATGTTCATATTTTCCCCATTTCTCTCTTGATGTGAAATTTGTCTTTCCTTGTCTGGCTTATTTCACTCTCGAAGACTGCCTCCAGCTGTATACATTTACAAACCAATTTCCTAATTTTGATTTCCTTAACACATGAATAATATTCCATTGTGTAAATATAATATACTTTCATTATCCATACCCCAATTAATGAACAATATGTTTTTTTCTACCTATTATGAATAGCACAGCAAAAATATGGATAAGCAGATATATCTGTATTGATATACAGTCCTTTTTGCATATATCCGAGTGGTATGAGTAGATTAAATGGTAGATCAATTTGTAACCTTTGAATAACCTCCACACTCATTTCCACAGGAGCTGCCTTGTTTTTCACTCCCACCAGCAGTGGATAAGTATTCCCCTTACCTCACATCCTTACAGTACTTGTCATTTTCTGTTTCTCTGTCTGATCCATTCTGTCTGGGGTAAGATGAAATCTCAAAATTGTTTTAATTTTCTTTTCCTGATAATTAAGGATATCTAACATTAAAAATATATGTCTCAGCCATTTGCATATCACATTTTCCATTTTAATATTTTTTGTGCATTTCATGTGATACATCTTTTTTGTTATTGTTGCTTTTGTTTTTTGTTTTTTTGTTTTTGTTTTTTGAGACAGCGTCTCCCTGTAGTCCCACCTGACCTGAACTCACTATGTAGACCAGGTTGGCCTTGAACTCACAACAATCCACCTGCCTCTGCCTTCCAAGTCCTGGGATTAAAGGCATGTGCCACCATGCCTCCCATCATTTGATATATCTTAATGAAATTTAGACCCTCCCCAATGCAAGACACCTATTCCACCATTCCAGAAGATTTTAGGTATTCTTTCATAAATGTTAGGTCCTACCCAGTCACACATTTCTATGCATGTGTCCCTCAGTGCATGTTCATCCACTGGAGTCTAGTCAGCCTATCTAGAGTCACTTCCTTAAAGATCTACTTTCCTTCATGGCCAGTAATCTTTTACCAACTGTTCCTCGCGTAGGGTTGTTGCCTGATGTCCAATTTTCCAGTTCTATGCTGGGTTTTTGTGCTTGCTGCCAACATTGCTGCAAGTTCATTTGAAGCTTCTGTTTCCTTACATTCATGCACCAACCCTGGCTCTTGAATATTTTCACACCAATGGAATCTGGGTTTGCTTTGCTCAGAGGGAAACCTTGCTTCAGTGGCAGAGAGGCTTGATCAGCAACAGAGTAATAACTCTGGGTTTTATTTTCCATCACACAAGCCGTTTATTATAAAATTCAGATTGTTTTTATACTTTACAAGGAAATGGCCATCATGTGTGGTTTGGAAGTCATATAAAGAATGCTTAAACTTTTACTCAAGGTTACCAATGCCTGCACAGTATTTTATTAGCCAAAATGTTTTCTTTCTTGGGGCTAACAGCATGGTAAACTTTTAGCTTTTAGCTCAGGAGTAAACCTTCAACATGGCCTAATTTCTTGGCTAATGATAGCTGAGTTATTTGTTCTGGACAGGGAGATAAGCTAAAGGATGTTGACCAAGATACTTTCCCCAGATAAGTAGCCAGTAATTTTGACCTGGCCAGTATTCTCCTGACAGTCTCACAGTGTTCTGCAAGACAGGGATTATCAGAGGTACTGTTTTCAGGGCCCATGTCTTTAGCAGAGAACATAGCCTGAACTTAAAAAGTTTTAGACTCATCTCACTCTAAGGCCTGGCATCCTGGTTCCCTATATCACACCTTCTTCCAGAATGGTCTCTGAGTTATGGGTAGGTGAGGTTTAATATAGGAGTCCTATCCAGGAACACACAGTTCACATTCTAATTCTCTAAAACTTGGGCAAGTGTGGCCTTCTTTGTTTCATCTTTTAAGGACTTTATATTAAGTTCCTTGCCCTTATTTTAATTTTGTTTTTTATTTAGATTTTTAGTTTTTGTAAATTTTTATACTAAACGACTGTCAAAATTACAGCTGGCAAAGATTTTTCCCATTCTGAAGGTTGTCACTTTACTCATATGATGGTGTCCTTTAGATGTACAGAAGATTTTTGGTTTTATGAGGTCCCATTTGTCAACTGTTAGTATTAATTCCTGTGCTGTCAGAATTTTGTTGAAAATGGTTTTCTGGTTCTTGTGAGATTTCTTCTCTACCAAATTGATATTACCATGTTTTATATTAAGGTCCTTGATCCATTTAGAATTGGGGAATTCAGTGTGTGGTATAAGGATCAAGGTTTATTCTTGTACATATGGCTGTGGAGTTTAACCGGCACCATTTGTTGAATTACTTTGTTTTCTCCACTGTGTATTTTTGGTTCTTTTAGCAAAATAAGTTGACTATAAGTTCATGGACATAAATTTCATTCCTAATTTCTATCAACCAGAAAATAGAAAGCCCTCTCATGCTCATGGATTGCTAGTACCGAAAATGTAAAAATAGCCACCTTACCAAAGGCAATCTGTAAATTCAATGGAATATTTATTAAAATTCCAAAACAATTCTTCACAAAACTGAATAAAGTACTTCAATAATCACATGGAAACTGAAAAAAACACAGGATAGCAAAGGCAATTGGGAGCAATAGACTGTCAGTTTTGAAAGCCACATTCTAAAAACTCCTCCTTAATGAATTGCCTTACTTCTAAAAATTTGTACACCATTAAAATTGTTTTCCTGTACCACAGTTTTTATGCATAACAACAGTGGGTTTACAGCCTACTGTCCATTATGCAGAGACAGTACAATATCAACATGAATGATATATCCACACAAAAATTTACATATAAATATATATAGGAAATTTATTTAGAATTGCCAAAACATGGACACAGGAATGATTTCTGGAACCTTTTGGATAAATCAACTGTGGTGCATCTAGAAAATAAAAAAAAATATTTACATGGTTCTAAAGAGCATTGAAGATTGTGTTTCCTTATGATCATCTACCAAATATGACTCTTTCAGTCTTTCTAACCCTTCTTCTGCAGTGGTTCTTGAGCCCTGCATGAATGAGGATTAACATCAGAATCTTGTCAAAGGACACACTCTCTGCAATGTCTTATTCTCTACACTCTGGTCAGATGTGGCTTTCTGTGTGCATTACACTGTATTGTATGAGGAAGTTTCACTTGAGTTGAGATATTTCTTAGTATTTCCCTGCTCTGCTATGTTCCATGAGCCTTTGGTATAAAGGTTCCATTGTAAATGTATCCATTAGGACTGGGCATTTCTCAGAGATGCATTTTCCTTGTGTGACCACTTCTGGAAGACTGTAAAAATTTCCACCTGTTGTATAAACACGCTTCTATGATGAGTGATGAATGGTATACTTTTCTCTAGTAAAAGAATCCATATTTTGCATACAGTGAGAAATTATATTTGTCTAGGAATATGACAGACACAGGATTTTCTCTAGGATCTATGACTTCTCCAGACATATGCACTTGGCTATGTTTACAGTGTAACACATGAATTCCCTCCATTGAGAGGGTCTTAAGATAAACAAGATAGCTGTGGATTACTCCCAAAATAAAATATAGTTAGTTTTTCCAGTTTTTGTTGTTGCTTTTAGGCTTGAAAGTTAATAGCTATGGTACAATCATGCACAAGACCTATGCAAACAAAATCAGACAAAATACCAGGATAGAACTGCAAAGACAGACAGCAGGCCCCAACATTAGCCAAAGAATTAATGGCAGCAAATTGCTTCTTGGTGAGGGAAAATTGATCTGTGGGGGGGGGGATTCTAGATAGACTGACTAGACTGAAGAGTAAGACCTGGCAATGAGGGATATCTGGGTACACAAAATTGACTTAGTAGGCCATAACACATGGATGAAATCTAGTGGGGGGGAAAGGGGATGCCCATAGGGATATAAAAATGATTAAAATGTCTTTTGCACTTTGGAGATACTAGAGAGTATTTGTTAAGAACAGGGAGATTTTTTTAGTGTATAAATACAAAGCCTAAAATTGTCAGTAACTCAGTTAGTATTAAAGCAGAAGTTTGTACTCATCTTGATAAAGCTTTTCTGAATAGTCTTTGCTTTCAGGAACATTGTCTTGGTGATACTAGAAAACAGAACATAGAAGATTCATGTCCTAACATAAATGATTATGACCTAAACCTAGGTACCAGATACAGTGGTCTGTATAATGATAATAGAAGGAAAGAATCAATTATTGTATATTTAAAAAGAATAAAATAAGTTAAAATAAAAAGCAATGCTATATCAAGGGGTCTCCCGATTGGCTAGTTCCTCCAATGGGCAGGGCCTGCTGGACTGTGTGGACTATGGGGGTGTGGCTGGGAGAAGCATGGAGCCAAGCTGGGGAAACCACAAGTGGTAGGCAAGCTGAGAGGCTGTGGGGAAACACACGAGCCTTGGGAACGCAGAGTGCAACAGCTGAAAGACAGAATGGACTGACTTTTAACAGACATGGGGAAATGGCTGGCCCCAGAGGCATGAGCAAATTATAGGCGTGGCATGGTCTGATAAGGCCGGCTTTGAGGCCCAGAGAAGGGCTAGGCACTGAGTACTCATTTCTTTGTAAGTTAATAAATACACATTAAATGTATTACACGGTTTGTCTGATCACGCAGGAGACCCAGAGAGAATTCGGGCCACATGAGGCACTAAAGGAAAACATGAATTAAACTAAAATACACTTTTCAATGTAAGTGAAATTAACTTAGAAAGATTAAATACTATAAGATTCGAGCTGTATGGAAAACTGGCAAATGCTTAACGATGGACAGAGTAAATAAGATCATTAAATTTTAGATATAGAGGATAAAACAAATGCATGGACTTTAATGTTTTTTTAAGAAAGTGAAAATACTGTACATAATCTGTAGAGGAGTGGGAGACCAGATCTTTCCCATGGTATGGCCCATATATGAGCAAGGAATTCCACAGCTAACAGCAGCTTCAAAGGGACCTTCTGAGTCATGGAAGTGAACAGATTTTACTTTCCACATTGAAAAGGGGCTTCAAAAACTGTGAAACAAGGTTGTGAATTAGATTTAACACACAGGTAGGCCTACAGGTCTACAAGGAGTTCCACAAGCCACAGAGACATTTGGAGGAAGACTAGAGATAGAACCTCTAGCCTTAAGTACATATTCCAAAAAGTAAAAGGGCAACCCAATGTTACTAAGACTTAGTCCTCGCCTGAACATTCTAAACACCTCCTCTTAAAGAAAAAGGTAATTGTGAATTACTTTTACATTTATTGAGCTTTGGTAATTACATATGATTCTTAAACTAGTTCAGACCACCCTCTCCCATCCATGCCTATCCTATTCCCTCATAAATCACACAGGAAAAAAAAATTTACATTTCTGATTTAGGGATTGAAAAATGTGAAGACAGAGCTTCTTTTTGCCTAAAGAAAAGACAGCCCTTAGACAAAAATTGAATTTCATGGAGCCAGTGAGTTGGCTAATCAGGTAAAAGTGCTTGCTGTAAAGATAGTATGTCCCTCTTCCAACTTTATCTTGTTATTCCTTAAATATATATTGATGAGCTTTTGTAATTTCATACAACAGTTCTTAATTAAATTTAGTCCCATTCCACCATCTATGCCTCTCCGATTCCCCAACTGAGCCTCATGTATTCTGCCATATTTGTTAAGTCTTATTCATTCAGGTATTTTTACCCAAATATCTTTCAGAGCATGCACTGACTTGAGCATAATCATCCCATCTAGTCATCATATGTAAGTCAATCAGTCTCTGATAGTTCTAAGTCTAGTGTCAGTCCACCACACGTTTGTCTCCTCTCCTTTGGACTATTTTTTAATTGAGTCAACATGGGTCATCTGCTCAATACCACCTTTGCCACAAGTTCACTTGTGAAAGCTCCCAATGGTTTTGAAGATTGCTTCCCTGTTTCATGAACCAGCCCTGACTCTTAAAATCTTTCTCCCCTCTTTTCCACAATGGCCCCTGAGTTGTAGGTGGATAAGGTTCAATATAGGAGTCCTATCCTACACTCTACAGTCTATTGTTCTTTAAAACTTGGCCAATTGTGGCCTTCTATTCACATCACACTCTGTTGTATAAGGAAACTTTTCTTGTGATAGTTAAGGGATGCATTAGATTTCTCTCTACCCCTTATTTTGTTATGGCCCATGAGTCTTAGTGGTAGATATTCAACTGTAGATACATCACCGAGTACTGGGCATCTCTTAGACATGTTTTCTGTGTATGAACAGCTGTGAAATTCTGCAGTAGCCTCCATCTGTTTCTGTATCTGTGGAACAAAGCCAATTTGATCATGATGGATGATCTTTTTGATGTGTGTCTGTATGTGGTTTGCAAACATTTTGTTGAGTATCTTTGAATCTATGTTCATTAAGGATATGGGTCTATAGTTTCCATTTTTGTTGTATCTTTACCTGGTTATAGTATTAGAATGCCACTGGCTTCACAGGAGGAATTTCAGATTTTTTTTTCTATTTTTACCTTTTTGAATAATTTGAAGAAGTATTGGTGGTAGACTCTCTTTTAATGTCTGGTAGAATTCTGCTGTGAATTTATCAGGGCTTGGGCATATTTTAGTTGGGTGATTTTGTATTACTGTTTCAATTTCCTAATTTCTTATGGCTCTGTTAAATTGTTAACCTCCTCTTTGTTTAACTTTCATGGCGATGTGATTTTAGAAATTCATCCATTTCTTTTAAATTTTCAATTTTAACAGAATATGTATTTTTAAAATATTCCCTTACAGGGTTATGAATCTTTTTCCCCGTATCTTTTGATGTTTTCCCATTATGTTTAATTTGTTGATTTGGATTTGATCTTTCTTTCTTCTGGTTAAATGGACTAAGGGTCTGTCTTCCTTGTTGAACCTTTCATAGAAAAAGCTTTTAGATTCATTGATTTTTTTGTATTATTTCCTTTGTTTTTATTTCATTAAATTATTCTTTGATTTTCATTATTTTTCTAGTCTACAAAGTTTGGTGTTGGTTTGTTCATGCCTTTCCTGAGTCTTGGATTTTAGTGTCAAGTGGTTTACATGTGTTTTTTCTGTTTTTTTTTTTTTTAATATAGGAATTCAGAGCAATAAATTTCACTCTAAGGACTGCTTTAAAGGTGTCTCAGAGGTTTGGTTGCATTGTGATCTCATTTTCATTTTATTCCAGGAATACTTTGATTTCTTTCTTAATTTCTTTTAGACCCATTCTTCATTCGGGAGTGTGTTCTTTAATATCAATGGAGATTATTTTCCTGTTGATTATGTGATTACTGTGCTGTAGTCTGATAGAAGGCATGAATTATTTCAATTTTTTTTTGTATTTGTTGAGGTTTGTTTTGCCCCAGAATGTGGTCAATTTTAGAATAACTTGCATGAGCTGCTGTGTAGAAAATGTGTTCTTTGGTGGTTGGGTGGAATATTCTGTATATGTGTGTTTGGCTCGTTTCATGTAATATGTTATTTAATTTAGATATCTCTCTTTTTATTATTTGTCTAGTTGACCTATCTTTTGAAGATATTGGGGTTTTAAAGTCACCTAAAATTACCGAGTTGGGGTTAATCTTTGTTTTATTCTCTTGTATAAAATTGGGAGCTACAGAGTTTTGTGCATATATGTTCATGACTATGGTATATTATTGGTCAATTATTCCTTTGATGACAATGAATTTGCCCTCTTTATCTCTTCTGATTAGTTTAATATGAAGTATATTTTGTCAGATATTGGAATTGTGACACCTTGGAATATTTTTCTACATCCTTTCACTCTAAGATAGTGTCTATCCTTGAAGGTGAGATGAGTTTTTTGAAGACAACAAAAAGGTGGTTTTCTTTCTTGATCCATTGCACCAGCCTGTGTCTTTTGACAGGGG
>NW_008344294.1:14995-21849 GCF_000622305.1 Nannospalax galili | reverse complement strand
GTACCCTCTTGGGTATATTCATTCCTTTATCTGGTCCTTTATATTGTTTCAAGAATTCTCTGTAGGGCAGGTTTGGATGACATAAATTCTTACAGTATATTCCTGTCATGGAAAAGTTCCCATAATCCTTTTGTGGTCACCGGCTGTGGCTCCTTTCCTCCAGCTATGGCCACTCTACTGCTCTTTCAATTCCTCAGATTAGTCATCCAGTCAGGACCACAAGAATGGTGAGGAGTCTGTGCCAGCGTCACCACGTTCAGACACAGGAGACCAGGTTCAGTGACACAGATCTGCTTTATTGTAGGAGGGCACAAGCTTATATAGGGGTAGTGGTCTAATCACAACACAGTAAGTCAGATGCCTCATTAGCATACTGGGTATCAGATTACAGAGCCTGAATTCCAGGAAACCACGTGACCCTGACTATTGCAATATCTAAGTGTTCCAATTTTGGATTCAAAGGGTGGTGATTAGGGAGTGGCAAGCTCTAGGCATCAGTGTCATGATCTGCTAATGGAAACAAATGTCACAAGGCATTTCTTGTGGCTCCAGTGGTCGGGCCATTTCCTCAGGCCTGCTGCATGGCTGTCAATAAGACTTTCAACCTAGGCTCAAGCCTGTCCCCACATCTCTCCCATTTTTATTTTTAAAGGTGAGGTATAGTTTAAAATATGTAGCATATTGATACCAGTCCAGACACATCAAGGCAAAGTAGAGTGTCTTAGGTGGTCATTGTATCAAGAGCTATCTCCCTCAAGATGGTGAGCTTCCTTGAGAGCAGGCTGGGCCAACTCCATACCAGCCAGTGGGAGTCAAGGTTCTTTGCCTCGGCATTGTAGTCCCCACCTCAACAGTCACTGAGCATTATGGACCCTGCCTGTCTTAGGTTGTTCCATCTTTTGGGATCTTACCCATCATTGACTACCAGCCCTCGAAGGGTGAGTCCCTTGGTATGGTCTGGCAGAGAGAGAGGCAGTGTATCAAGCTTTGGCCCGTGCAAAGGCCTCTTAAGGGGCTAAAAATTCAATAAAAGCCGATGGAGCAGGGTTGTCCCATCTGGGGTAATGATGGGGACTAGGGAGTAGCAAGTTCTAGGCATTGGTCTCACAGTCTGCCAACAGGAGTATGTATCGCAAGGCATTTCTTGTGGCTCCAGCAGTCATGCCATTGTCTCAGGTCCATTGCGTGGTTGTTCCATGTGATTTTACAGCTATGCTCAAGCATATTTTTCATCTCTCTATTATTATAGGTTGATAAGGGCAAGGAACAGTGGGTCCTTGTTTGCAGAGACATGTGTGGCAAGATCTGGAGATGGGGCAACATCTAACATAACCAGAGAAATACAAGTTTTTCCAAAATTATCAAGACCCTTAACAATGCAGGGCCCAAAAATCAGGAGTAAGCAGTGATGGCACACATAATAAGGATCACAGACAAAGGTTTTCCTCTGGATTGAGGACCATGGCATATTTGACATTCCTTATGGCATGAGAAGCCATCTCACCAGAGCAGGCCAATGCCAAATGGACATTGGAATAAGTGTGAATAATGTGATGGATACACTTGAGCTTGCCGAAAGGAGAAAAATGAGTGACTCCATTTGCCATATCTTGTTGGGGCCAAGACCATTAGGGAGCTTACCAGCTGGTTTTAATGGCACCAACGGTAGAAGAAGGGCACAAGAAGAGCATGCACAGATCAAATGTTTACAGCTCTGAATCAGCAAGGTAGGGAGGAGCCTATGTATAGCTTGGGGAGAAAGGTGGAAGCAGGCATGTAAGTCTTTAGCTTGTTGAATTTGGGTGGAGTCTAGGGTGGTGCTAAGGACCAGTTTGTCAATGGCAGCATTGCCCTCTGTTGGAAGCCTCGGGAGATTGGTATGAGGCTGCAATTGTTGAATATACCAAGGGGCAGAGCGCTGCTCAAATAATAGTTGTAATGAGGAGAGCAACAAATCAAGGGGACTCTGGCGGGGCCAGAAAGTTGCAAAGGCCAGATGTTGTAGAGTCTGACCTACATAAGCACAGTCAGATAAAATATTATAGGGAGTTGTAGGGAGACCCTGAAAGACCTGTAACATGGCTGACAGCTCTCCTAGTTGTATAAATCCTTGGAAATGGAAAACCTTATGTGAGGAGAGTTGTCCTTCCTGGTAAATTACATAACTAAATTTGGATTTAATAGAATCAATAAACATTAGGGGAGACTTAGGAAGAGGGTTACGCTTTGGGCTTTGAAGTTCTATCGGTACTTATGTCACTATTTGTACAAATCCCTCACAGCATACAAATTTCTCTTTGGTTTAGCTGTTGCTTCTGTGGAATCACCACCCTGCTCTGCGCCCGCCGCCATGTTCTTCCGGAGTGGGCCTGGCTTGGGGCCACCGGCTGGTGCCCCCCAGAGGCTGCGCAGGCTGCTCCAGGTGGTTCTGCACCTGGCCCTCACTGCTGGCCAGCCCTGGCTCATCGGGCTCGGGCTCGGGCTCTGAGTTGGCCTGCCAGGTGGAGTCGCAGTCCTCCATGGTGGTGGGCTCACAGAACTGACCCCACAGAACAGGTTGCCAATTGAAGAGGTGGCGGTGGGGTACACCTAGGGCCCTGGCATGGCTGTGCTCCTCTCAAGCGCTGCATGGCCCAGGCTGCACAGCCTCAGCGTGACTTAAGGCACACTGCACTCATGGGGAGGAGCCTGCCACCCCAGGGCCACTGAATGCACCCAAGCCTGCCCATCTCCACCCAGCCTCCAGCCCCAGCCCAGTGCCACCCCCACACCTGAGCACAGCCACCTCAGTCCCCAGGAATCTCTGCCTTCCCTCAGCCTTGCTTGTGTGGAGGAGTGGTTGGGGGTCTGCTTCCTTGAAACCAGTGTAAGATGGCAGAGGGTAGCCACTGCCCCATAATGGTGGTGCAAAGGCTGTCTTAACTCCTTGCTTTTCACCCTGGAAGGTCTGAAAGCCCCGGTTCCTCATTTTTTATATCATCATTAACAGTAATAGTTTCATCAGGACAAGAATCCGTTAGTTTTGTTTTAACTGGAAATGCCTGGGACAGGCTGTCCCCACTATCCTGTTGCTTTATTTGTTTATTTATGTTTTTTAGTATGAGACTGTTCTGCTCAGGGGCATCGAGGGGAGCTCCCTGAAGCAAGGCCAGAATGGCAGTCACAATGGTGTAAAACGACCCAGATAATGGACGCCTCTCCCTGACTTCTCTCTTTCTGGCCATGAATAGCTCTGGATCCCAACAGCAGGGATCTGTAAACCAAGGACCAAGAGCTAGGACTTCATCTAATACTTAGTTAGTTCCTTTTTTGTTACCCTAATATGCCTACTCCTGAGGAGAGAAACCAGTGCAGCAGTGCGGGGGCCGGCAACAGCCAGATGATACGGGAGGTCACTCACCCTGCAAGATGTACCCAAAGGGACTCAGGAACCATTCAAGGAGACCATTGGCAAAGACAGGAGTGGCATGCCCAACCAAAGATCGTGAGCCAGAAGAAAAAGCAGAACAAAATGAAAAGTGAGCAACCACGAGAACAGCACCTAGAAAGGGGGCATCAGGAGCCCAAGGTGCTACAGCTCAGAGTGTTACAGCTCTATGGGGAGGGGGTCCCAGCCCCACATTTAGGCACCAGGTGTGGTTGCCAGATGTGGCTGCTCTCCTCCAGCTGTGGCCACTCTCCTGCTCTTTCAGTTCCTCCAACTAGTTGTCAGGTCTGGAACCGAGGGCTGGTGAGAAGTCTGGATGAGCGTTGCTGCATTCAGACTCAAGAGACCAGGTTCAGTGACACAGATCTGCTTTATTGCAGGAAGGCACAAGCTTATATAGAAGTAGTGATCCAATCACAGCACAGAAAGTCAGATGCCTCATTGGCATACTGTGTTTCAGGTTACAGAGCCTGGGTTCCTGGAAACCACTGACCCTGACTTTTGCAATATCTAAGTGTTGCAATTTCGGATTCCAAGGGTGGTGATTAGGGAGTGGCTAGCTCTAGGCATCAGTTTCATGATCTGCCAATGGGAGCAAATATCACAAGGTGTTCCTTGTGGCTCCAGTGGTCGGGCCATTGCCTCAGGCCTGCTTCATGGCTGTCAATAAGACTTTCACCCTAGGCTCAAGCCTGTCTCCCTCACCTTTGACCTTGATAGCTACATTTTTCTGGATAAAGAATTTAGATTCTACATCCATGGTTGGTTAGACCTGGAAATACTTTGTTCCAGGCTCTTTTGGCTTTCATAGTTTGCACTGAAAAATTGTCAGTAATTCTGATGGATTTTCCTTTATATGTAACTTGTGTTTCTCTAGCAGCTTTCAATCCCCTCTCTTTCTTTTGTTCATTTAGAGTTTTTACTGTGATATGTGGTGGGGATTTTCTGTTCTGAGCATGTCTTAAATGTGTTCTCTGTGCTTCTTGAATTTCTATAATCCTATCTTTCCTTAATTTTGAGAATTTTTCTTCGATAATCCTATAGCAGATCTGTTCAATGTCGTTGGTTCGATTTTCTTCTCCTTCCTGTGATTATATTTCAAGGATTTGGTCCTTTTCTGTTGTCCTGTATTTCCTAGGTATTCGATGTGTGTGTGTGTGTGTGTGTGTGTGTGTGTGTGTGTTTAAATAGAATTTGCTTAAGGAATTCAGGTCTTCACCTGTATCACTCAGTCTTTATATCCTGTTTTCCATTTTGTTCATTCTGCTTGTGAGACTCTCTTTTTGTTTTAATTGCTTTATTGAGTTTTTCAGTCCTGTTTTCATTTCTGTTTGGGTTTTCTTTAGTCTTTCTATCTCAGTGAATTTGATTTTCACACGTTATGAATTGTTTCTAATATTTCATTAAGCTCCATATTTGCATATTCTTGGGCTTCCATCATAAGTTTATGCCTTTTCTCTTTGAGTTCTTTGAGTTTTTTTGTGATTTCTTGAAATTCTTTCATCATGTTTATTATTTTTCTTTTAAATCCTGCATCCTGGGGTTCTTCACAGTGCTTTTCATTGCTGTTCAATTTTGTAGCATTTTGTTGGAGACAAACTTTCCTGGTTTTTCATATTGTTTGTGCTTTTGTGTTGCCGTTGGGCATATGGATAATTTTTACCAGTCATGTGTCCAATAGGAACTTCTACTCTGCTTTTGTTTAATTTAATTTTGGTTCTGTTAGTATTGTTTATGTAGCTTTTTTACTTTTTTTCAGATACAGAAGATAAATTTGTGTGTGTTCTGGCTAAGCAAATCTGTCTGACTGATCCAGAGACTGGAAATTTGGTTGTAGGGGAACCAATTGGGAAGGGACTCAGGGGAACTATGGTTTAGGGAACCAATCCTAGCTTCTGAGCTGAAGGAATTGGATATCACCTGTGACACAGAACAGCAAGTGACAGGGGTCAGGGTAGGTGAGAGAAATGGAGTTGAGAGGCAGTGGTCAGGATCTCAGAAACTTGGATTTTTTTAACTAAAGAAAAAGAAAGAAATACAGCCACAAAACTGTCTCCAAAATGGACTCAAAGAGAGAGTGCAAAAGGGACAAGACACCTATTGCTTGTTAATGTGTTCTTGACATGGTAGGGGAACTCTACACATGAAATCATCTAGATATCTAGGGCTTGCTTCAAAGCTCAGGTGACAAGGTAGGAGAGGTGGATCACTCAGTCAAAGAAAAATTTACATGTAGAATATCCCATGAGTAGCTCACACAGGAACTCTGGAACACTATAAGATATGAAATATATAAATGGTAAATGTATGAGAATGAAAAACTGCCATGTCAAAGGTTGTATTAGTCAGGGTTCTCCAAAGAAACAGAACCAGTAGAATGAATATATATAGAGATTTATCAGCTTAGCTCACAGGATAGAGTCCGAGTAGTCCAAAAATGGCTGCACCACACTGGAGAGGCTGAGAATCTGTAGTCGCTCAGTCCACAAGGCTGGTTGTCTCAGTAGTCCCAATCCAGTGCTGAAGGTCTGACAAATTCCAAAACATCAGCTAGTCTTCAGTCTACAGCAGCAAGGCGAACTCACCAGTGAGAGAGAAGGCAAGCTGCAAAAAGCCCCGTGTTCTCCTCTGCTTTGGTCTTTCATACTGGCTGCCATCATAAGGTAACACCCACATTTAGGGTGTGTCTTCCAGCTTTGGATGATCCAATCAAGAAGATATCTTTTATTTCAGTTAATCTCAGATCCAATCAAGTTTGTCCCAGCCCGCGGGATCTGCAATGAGGTACCTGGAGTGAGGAGTGGGGATTGAATAGGGCAAGAGACACAGAGAATGGAGACAAGACAATCTTCTGATCAAGTCTCATTTATTGAATATTTGCATGAAGCTTTTATAGGGAAGCAGAAGGGGAAGAAGCCGGGTGGGTAAATTCCACTGAGACATTACCATAAGACAATTGCAGCAGTAATAAATTCTAAAGTTAGATTACAAGTTACAGTGAGAAACCCACAGTTATACCACAAGACCCCATGGTCTTGTAAGATAAGGAAGTTTCCCAGGCATTGCAAATAGCCAGGGCAGAAAAACATGTTTTTCACAAAGCTATCTGGTTGCAGAAACCCTTTAGTTGCAGTTTAGGCTAGGTCAGAAGTTGAACCTGTCAGCAGTTAATTTCACAGACAATGGTTGTTACTTCTAAGTTGGGGGCCTATGGCTCCCCACAACGTTGACACCCAGGATTACCCATCACAAGTCCACCCCTTGTCAACTTGACACACAATGGCATCTCTCTACATCTTGCTTAATTTTCAAATGAAAACAATGTTGAGGTCATAATATCACCTAAAATGATATAACTATCCCATAATACAATGACCAATGCATTATATATCTTAGAGTAGGTGATAAGGTCTTCGAGGAATGCTTA
>NW_008344294.1:11240-14434 GCF_000622305.1 Nannospalax galili | reverse complement strand
GCATCAGAAGCCCAAAGTTCCAGGGGGAAGTCTTAGCTTCCAGTTCAATGGAGTGTTTGTTGTCTTTCCTGGCAGAAGCACTCCCTCTTCGGGAACCAAAACATCCAAGCCAGTAGAGTGCAAAGTCGAGGGTACAGGAAGCAAAAATTTTCCTAGAGGGTCACCAGGGGTGATAGTAAGTGGAGTAATTCCCACTTCTACCCCTTGATTCCTGAACCAGTGAATCATGAATCCTGGCTATAGGATAAACTGTACCATATATTGGATGCTGATTCAAAGCATACCCTGCCTTCTGGAGGACCGTGCCTCAGCCCTGCAGGCCATTGACACCTAATTGGCACTGTAACGGTGTCTTTAAGAGGCCATTCCATCGTGCTATCAAGTCAGCTGCTTCAGGATGATGGGGAACATGGTAAGACCAAGTGGATTCCATGACCATGGGCCCACTATCACACTTCTTTGGCTGTGAAGTGAGTTCCTTGGTCAGAAGCGATGCTATGCAGAATACCATGAAGGTGGATAAGGCATTCTGTAAGTCCCTGGATGGTAGTTTTGGCAGAAACATTATGTGCAGGAAAGGAAAATCCATAACCAGAATAAGTGTCTATTCCTGTAAGGACAAAACGCTGTCCCCTCCAAGATGGAAGTGGTCCAATGTAGTCAACCTGCACCAGGTTGCAGGCTGGTCGCCACGGGAAACAGTGCCATATCGGGGGCTCAGTGTTGGTCTCTGCTGTAGGCAGATCTGGCACTCAGCAGCAGCTGTAGCCAGGTCAGCTTTCGTGAGTGGGAGTCCATGCTGTCGAGCCCATGCATAACCTCCATCTCTGCCACCATGGCCACTTTGTACATGGGCCCATTGAACATTGACAGGGATAGCTGAAGAAAGAGGCTGACAATCCACAGAGCGGGTTATCCGATCTACCTGATTATTGAACTCATCTTCTGCTGAAGCCACTTTTTGATGAGCATTTACATGAGACACAAGTATGTTCACATCCTTTGCCCATTTGGAGAGATCTATCCACATACTTCTTCCCCAAATGTCTTTCTTGCCAACTTCCAACCATGCTCCTTCCAAGTCCCTGACCATCCAGCCAAACCATTGGCTACAGCCCATGAATCAGTATATAATCACACTTCTGGCCATTTCTCCTTCCAAGCAAAATGCACGACCATGTACTCTGCCCGAAGTTCTGCCCACTGTGAAGAACTTTCCTTCCCCGATGTCCTTCAAGGTTGTTCCAGAAATTGGCTGTAATGCTGCAGCTGTCCACTTCTGAGTAGTGCCTGCATAGCATGCAGAACCATCTGTAAACCAAGCCCTAGTCTTCTCTTCCTCAGTCAACCGATCATAGGGCACACCCCAAGAAGGAATAGGTGCATGCTTGAGAACAGGAGGCATCGTAGTAGGAACAGAAACCATAGGCATTTGGGCAACTTCTTCATGTAACTTGCTTGTGCCCTCTGGGCCTGCTTGAGCCCGATCACATATATACCACTTCCATTTGATAATGGATTGTTGCTGTGCATGGCCTACTTTATGGCTTGGGGGATCAGATAACACCCAGATCATGATGGGGAGCTCCAGTCTCAGAGTGACTTTGTGGCTCTATTGTCAAATGTTCAGTTTCCACTAAGGCCCAATAGCAGGTTAAGAGCTGTCTCTCAAAGGGAGAATAGTTGTCTGCAGATGAAGGCAAAGCCTTACTCCAAAATCCCAATGGCCTTCGCTGTGATTCCCCTATGGGTGCCTGCCAGAGACTCCAAACAGCATCTTTATCTGCCACTGAAACCTCAAGCAGCATTGGATCTGCTCGATCATATGGCCCAAGGGGCAGAACAGCTTGGACAGCAGCCTGGACCTGTTGAAGGGCCCTTTCCTGTTCCAGGCCCCACTCAAAGGTAGCTTCCTTCCAAGTCACTTGATATATGGGTCGTAGTAATACACCCAGATGAAGAATGTGCTTCTCACACCCAGATGAGGAATGTTCTGCCTCCAGAATCCAAACAGGCCCACCAAGTGTTGTGCTTCTTTCTTTGTGGAGGGAGGGGCCAAATACAACAACTTATTCTTCACCTTAGAAGGAATGTCTCTGCATGCTCCACACCACAGAACTCCTAGAAATTTCACTGAGGTAGAAGGCCCTTGAATTTTGGTTGGATTTATTTCCCAACCTCTCATGCACATATGCTTAACCAACAAGTCCAGACTGTCTGCTACCTCCTGCTCACTGGATTCAATCAGCATGACATCATCAATATAATGGACCAGTGTGATATTTTGTGGAAGATTCAGGCAATCAAGATCCCTTCGAACTAAGTTATGGCACAGTGCTGGAGATTTAATATACCCTTGAGGCAGGACAGTAATGGTATACTGTTGGCCTTCCCAGATGAAAGCAAATTGCTTTTGGTGGTCCTTATGAACTGGTATCCAGAAGAAAGCATATTGTTGGCCTTGCCAGCTGAAAGCAAATTGCTTCTGGTGGTCTTTATGAACTAGTATCAAAAAAAGAGCATTTGCCAAATCAATAGCTTCATACCAGGTACCAGGAGACATATTAATCTGCTTGAGTAAGGAAACCACATCTGGTACAGCAGCTGCAATTGGAGTCACTACTTGATTAAGTTTTCGATAGTCAACTGTCATTCTCCATGACCCATCTGTCTTCTGCACAGGCCAAATAGGAGAGCTAAAGGGAGATGCGGTGGGAATCACCACTCCTGCATCTTTCAAATCCTTGATGGTAGCACTAATTACTGCAATCCCTCCGCAATAGCAAGAGGAATTTAATGGCGTTTTGCAAAACGGACTCCTGCCTCACTCGGAGGACAGAAGCCGAGAGCCCAGTTCACAGGGTTTTTTTAAAGACAAAGAACTCCACAGGTCAGGGAACCAATGTGGGGATTCTGCCAATTTCTAAGTATATGTATCCCAATTATACATTCTGGTACTGGGAAATAACCACACGATGAGTTCGGGGACACACTGAACCCACTGTCAGTCGGACTTCAGCCAAAACTCCAATTATCACCTGACCTCCATAAGCCCCTACTTTAACTGGAGGGCCACAGTGCTTTTTAGAATCTCCTGGAATCAGCATCAACTCAGAACCAGTATCCAATAGGCCGCGGAATGTCCGATTATTTCCTTTCCCCCAATGTACAGTTACTCTAGTAAAAGGCTGTAG
>NW_008344294.1:5023-10771 GCF_000622305.1 Nannospalax galili | reverse complement strand
TAAAATCAGTAAAAGGCATGTCCTCTGGGCCCTCCCATTGTGGAGGATTTGATGTTGCACTACGAATCCACTCAAGCATACCAATTTGCCTGAGTCTTACAATCCCTTCATCAACACTAAGCCAAGGGATATCAGGTATTTCCAGCTCTCTGTCAGTAGGCCATCTTTTGATAAATACCTCAGCCAACCAATCAAATAAACTTTTAACACCCTTTTTAACAGCACGAGCTTCCATATTAAACCTAGAATCTCCAGTCAGGGGGCCCATGTCAATAAACTCAGCCTGATCCAATTTTATGTTCCTTCCACCATTATTCTATACCCTTAAAATCCATTCCCAGACATATTCATTAGACGTCTGCTTGAATGAATTAGCAAATTCACTAAGTTCTTTAGTGGTGTAGCGCACCTCCTCATGGACCACACTTTCTATCTCTCCTCTAGGGGCCTGCTTAGCTTTGAGTCTGGTTATAGGTCTAGAGGCAACAATAACTGGGCCCTGAGAGATATCTGCTTCATCTTGCTGAATGGGAATAGCTTCCTCAATGGGATTAGTTGCCTCAGGCAAGGGTGGAGATGGTGGGTCTGCTGAGGGTGGGGCAATTAGTTCATCAGGTGAATCAAATTCCTCAGCATGTGAGAATTCTAAATCCTCAGCTTCCTCAGGGTTCTCGAAAACATCTCCATCCCACGTGTCAGGATTCCATTCTTTTCCTACCAATGCCCACACCTTTAATGCTGACACCCTTTGAGGCTGGGAATTAAATTTACGTTGTAGATCAGCCAAATGTATAATAAGGGCTCCAACTTGATTTTCTGCAGCTTTATCTCTCTGGCTGCTGGAGAGAAGATTCTCTTCCAGGACACACTTGAAAACATTTAAACTGTTGATTTGAATATGGATCTTGTCAATTTTATCATTAAACTCATTGTTTATCTTCATCACTTTATCCAGAGATGCTAAAAGTAACCAGCCAGCATCATTATTTTTCTTATTTTTCCAGAAATCATCAAATGTTTTATGTATAGAGTCACTAAATTTCTTGCTCCTCACAAGAGGTGAGTTAGGAGATTCAAATGGGTCTATCTCCATAATTGTTTCAAATAGTCTACACTACGGATTTTCACTACTCTCCATGCTAACTGAAGACTCTGACTTGGAGAGCCTGCTCCAAATACCAACAAGCCCATTAAAGAAATTCATCCTTTCAATTCTGTTTCTCTAGAACCATTCCTGGTACCACAATCTGTATTACTCAGGGTTCTCCAAAGAAACAGAACCAGTAGAATGCATATGTATAGAGATTTATCAACTTACCTCACAGTATAGAGTCCGAGTA
This sequence comes from Nannospalax galili, assembly GCF_000622305.1. NCBI lineage: Eukaryota > Metazoa > Chordata > Mammalia > Rodentia > Spalacidae > Nannospalax > Nannospalax galili. The sequence goes on along the minus strand of NW_008344294.1, from coordinate 9,431 downwards.
GTCCAACAATGGCTGTACCACACTGGAGAGGCTGAGAATCTGTAGTCACTCAGTCCACAAGGCTGGATGTCTGACAAATTCCAAAATATCAGCTAGTCTTCAGTCTACAGCAGCAAGACGAACTCACCAGCGAGAGGGAAGGCAAGCCACAAAAAGCCTGACATTCTCCTCTGCCTTGGTCTTTCATACAGGCTGCTATCAGAAGGTAACACCCACATTTAGGATGTGTCTTCCAGCTTTAGATGATCCAATCAAAAAGATCTCTTTCATTTCAGTTAATCTCAGATCCAAACAAGTTGACACCCAGGATTAGCCATCACAAAGGTCCTAAAAGTATCTGCAACAATATAATTGAAGAAAATTTCCAAATCTAAGGAAAGCAATACCTTTTATTGTGTAAGAGGCAGGCAGAGCATCACATACAAAGAATTGGAAAAATAAACTTGCTGTGTTATAAAATAGCACTAACTCTAAATCTATGTAACAAAGAAAAAGGTATTGAAAGGTGCGAGAGAGAAATACCAAGTAACACACAAAGTAAAACCCATGAGAACAATATCTGATTTGCAAGTGGAGACTATGAAATACAAAGGGGCTTATACTGATGTTATCAAGTCCTGAAAGAAGACAGATGCTAGGCCACTGTTGCCTGAGTTCTCTTGAGGTCTCTTGCTTAAGGAATTATCGAATAAACCATATAAAATATTTTTATCTAAGTTTTTCATATCTTGTGGGGAGGGTAGAGTAAATTACACCCAATGAACACCCAACACTCAGCACCCAGTTCTGGCCAGCTTGGCCCACCCTTCCAGGTTGCTTCCACACCTGCCAACAGTTTCCTTTAACTTTTGTTCATACATCTTGGGCACACAGTCTCACATTGGTAAATGCCCCCTCTTGCATCCAGGCAGGTGAGATGCTGGAGCCATCTTTTTCTCCATGTCTGCCAATGATAGATATCACCTCAGGGCCAAAACAATTGAAAAAGGTATTCCGGTTTAATAGAATTAAGAAACAAGCAAGTGAATTATTCTAATATTTGACAAAATAGCTTTCCAACCAAAACTAGTCAGAAGATAAGGAAGGACATTTCGTAGTCATTAAAATAAAAATCTATCAAAGGAAGGACATTTCATGGTCATTAAAATAAAAATCTATCAAAGGCATAGTAAAAACCTAAGCGTATATCTTAAGCAAATACAAGGGTACCCAATTTCCTGAAAGAAACAGAATTATATTTAAAATCCAATTCTGAGTACAAAATGGTGATAGTGGGTAACATCATTTCTTCACTCAAATGCACCAACAAATAAATTATCTAGACAAAAACTAAATGGGGAAAGCTTGGAGTTAAAGTTAGACTATAAGAAGTCTAACAGATATTTAAAGGGCTCTCCATCCAAGCAGTAAAGACCACACTTTCTTTCAGCAGACCATAGAATGTTATTGAAAATTATCCACATATTAGGACAAAAACAAGTCTACACATATTTAGGAAAATAAAAATAACATCTTGTATTCTGAGAACAGATAAATAAAGCTTTATATCAATAATAATATAAGTCACAGAAAGTACAGAAACATGGAAACTAAACCACACATTAATGAATTAAAAACTGGTCAAGGAATAAATCAAGAAGGAAAATTCCTAGCAGTGAATGAAAATTTAAATGCAACATAGGGATATCTCTCAGACTCAATGAAGGCAGTCCAAAGAGGAGATTTATATCAAGTACCTAAATTAAAAAAACTGCAGAGTTCTGTCAATAAAAATGATGTACCTGAACATGGTGTGAAAGCAAAGTAATACCCAAAAATCAGATGGAAATTAGTGATTACGAAAAAAAAAAAAACAAAAAAAAACATGCTGGGCATGGTGGCACACACCTTTAATCACAACATTCGGGAGGCAGACACAGGCTGATCTCTGTGCGTTCAAGGCCAGCCTGGTCTACATAGTGAGTTCCAGGACAGCTGGGACTATAGGGAGACCTTGTCTTAAAAACAACAAAAACAAAACAAGACAAAAAACAAAACAAAATAAAAAAAAGAAAGAAACAAACAGAAACAGTGCAAAGAGTCATTGAAACACGTTGTTCCTTAAAAAGATTAGCAAGATTGGCAAACTTTAGCCAAATTAATGAAGAAAGAAAGACAGTGGAATCAGATTAATAGAATCGGAAATAAAAAGAATATATTGCCACAGATTCTGAGGAAATTCAGAGGTTCATAAGGATATATTTTGAAAATTATATTTCAATATTCTAGGCCATCTTGAAGAGCTGAATGAATTTCTAGATATTTGACTTACCATGTTACCATAGATACTTATTCTAAATTTGTTTGGGCTACTCATCTTACTGGAGAAACTACTAATGATAGTATTGAACATTTATTGGCCTGCTTTGCTGTTATGGGCATTCCAACAGCCCTTAAAACAGATACTGTTCCTGTGTATACTAGCAGGCAATTTAGGAAATTTCTGGAATTCCATAAAATTAATCACATAACTGGAATTGAATATAATCCTGAAGGACAAGCTATAATAGAACAAACTAATGGATATATTAAAATGTATATTTAAAAATTAAAAGGAAGGAATTATACAGCAGATTATGAGGAATTTAGAATCTTAGGACATAGAAATCATAAATTATTAATATATGAAATATTGTTTATTATTAACTTCCTAAATCTGCCCCAAGGAGAAGTTTTATCTCATGTGGATAAGCACTTTTTACAGGAATCATTACTCCCACCTGATCCAGTGGAAGTTTGGATTAAGCCAGGAGAATCTCAAGATTGGGTACCAGGAAAGTTACTGATTGCAGGCAAAGGGTATGGTTTTATTTCTACAGGAAATGGAGTCTCTTTCTGGCATCCCGGCCAATGGATCCATTTGCAGACCCCTACCAATGAAGATGGCAGTGTGGCACAAAAAGGATCGAGAGATGCCACTCCAAACAATGGTGGCATTATTGCTGATTAGTAAATGTCAATGTCATCAGGAACGGTTATCATCTCCCACTTGGGGTCAATTGAACACCTTGATTTCTAAGGCTTGGTCTGTGGTTAGTCATTCAGGAAAGGAGCTTACCCCAGAACATCTATTTCTAGCTATGTGCACTTTGATTATTTGCACTTCTGCTGCTGAAGCTGATGTAATATATTGGGCTCATGTACCTAATAGCCCTCTTCTCCATCCTTATACTTGGAAGGAACCTATCATAGTAGTTACAACTTTTCCTATGAATGTGTTATCTCCACCTTATGGAACGGGTCAGGCAGATTATCCTAAAGAAGGGACATTTTTTAATTATACTCAATTTGTGTCTCCTGATATTATGTGTTTTGGAATTCCTCCTTGTTATCTTATAAGACAGCAGAATTGGATCATTCCTGGTGGTACTTGGGGTAGGAGTCACACACGTATAGTACACCTCTCTGCTCAGTCTGTAGGTCCTGATTAGACAGAATATGATGACAGAGATGCCCTGGTTATGTTAGAATGTGAAGGATTTTCTTATAATCTGATAAAGGACTATAAACCTTTGGTATGGCAAAATTGTAGAGGGATGAAAGGAAAAATTTATATGTCCCAAAATCATATTTGGATTGATTGGGGTCCTTTGGGAAGTTGGTGAAAAGGTTGTAGTGATTATAACAAGTTCAACCCATACTGTATGTTGAATGATACTGTTCCCATGAGTAATCATATAAAGAATGATAGACTTATGGCTTGGGTGGATGGAGGAATAGCTAATCCTCGACCTCAGATAAGAATAGGATCAAGATTATATTCTCCTCAATTACATGTATGGAAATTATTAGCTACCCTTAAGCCTGTGAATATTTTAAATGGCACTTATGCTGGTACTAAATCTTCTCCCATATATTACAATTTTTTAAAGGATAAAACCTATAACGTTATGGCTTGTGTACATTTCCCTTTAGTAATATTAATAGGACCCATAATCATACAGGGAATGAAGTTAACTTGTCAAAATTGTCATTTATATACTTGTCTTAATAACTCTTTTGAATCAGTCATGATTTTAACTCAACGAAATTCCTTATGGATTCCAGTGAGGATGTATCATCCCTGGGAAAGCGGTTGTGTTCAAGGACTAATTACACAATTTTTCAAAAGACTGTTACAATGAAGCAAACGTATGACTGGCTTGATTATCGCCACTATTTTGGGACTTATCACTTTAGCTGCTATTACTGCTGGTGTGGCACTTCAGAAATCTGTTCAAATGCAAGACTTTATTGAACATTGGCATGATGATTCTCATAAGCTTTGGACACATCAGGCTCAGGTTAACTCACAACTACAAGAAGAAATTGTGGCTCTACAAGGGGGGTTACATTGGTTGGGAAATAAGTTATTGGAATTACAAAAAAC
>NW_008344294.1:0-4824 GCF_000622305.1 Nannospalax galili | reverse complement strand
GCTTTACAAGGGGGATTCCATTGGTTGAGAAATAAGTTATTGGAATTACAAAAAACTATGCAATATGTATGTGATTGGAATTATTCTCAAATTTGTATTACACCATATAAATATAATGATTCTAAATATGAATGGAAAAATATAGAATTGTATATTCAAGGTAGAATGGATAATGTAACTTTTAATGAAATACAGTTATAAGAAGAGATATATGAGATATTTTCAGAAGAGATACCTTCTACTAGTTCTATTGATCAAGTAGCAACTACCTTAGCTGATACCCTTTCCGGTCTTGATCCTGGAGGATGGTAGCAAAGTTTGTCACATAGTCTTGGATCTTCAGCTGTTACTTTTATAATACTTTTATGTTTAGTGTTTATAGGGTATCGATGTGTTCTTGGAATAGTATCTCACCTTACTAATAAGCAATCTGCTGAAATTAATTACTGCTTTGCATTATCACAATGAGAAAATGAAAGCTGAGAATAATAGAGAATCACCTCCATTGTGAATCATTTAGTGCGGTTTGCGGTAAATCAAGAATTGTATATAATATGAGATTGTGCTTCCTCACTTATGAAGGCTGGTAGTCAATGACGGGTAAGATCTTCTGGGAGAAAGTCAACCTAAGACAGGGCGTAGTTGATGGAAGCTGCATACCAATGACAGGTAAGGCTTTGCTCTTGCAGAAGACAACCTAAGACAGGCACGATCTTTCTGTCCAGGGTATAACCTGATCTAGCGTTATAAAAAATAAAGAAGGGAATTGTGAAGGCCCGAGCTCTGATCTGAGGTAAACTCAGAGTGACTTATGATCTGTAGCAAACTCAGATCTGGACCAGGAAGCCTCAGTTCCCTGAGAAATTGGATGTTCTTTTGCAGTGATTTCTATCATGAGACTCACTATTCCTTAAACCCTATTAGACGTACATAATTGTATAATAAGGCTGTGTAACTAATAAAGTTATAAGTAAAGAACAGAATGTTTAATAGGCATGGAAGGATAGGTACGATTCCAAGAAGGGGCTGAGCCCGGGGAACACAAAGGTACTGCAAATATCCTAAAAGTATTGTAAATATCATGATGAGATAATTTGGCTTGAGAAGAACATTTTCTTTTCCTCTTGTTGTACTATAAATAAGGTTAATTCTTAGAATAAAGCATGCACTGGTTCACATGCCTCTGCATCCCCTGTGTTGGGACTGCCTGAGTGCAGCCACACCCTGGGCCTATTAGTTCTGGAGCACTTCTGCAGCCTGATCTAGAGTCGGCCCACCTGTCTGGAAACTTTTGATTCTTGCCAAGATGGAGCATGGCACAGGTCAAGGGGGAGGGATGGGGAAACTCATCCCCAACATAGGATTGGCTCCACCTGGCCCTGCCTCATTCCTGGCATACAGAGGGAGTGGCCCCTCAGCCCATAGGTCTGTGACACCAGAAGCAACTGTCACTCATGGCTCAACCCTCCCGCCGTGAGACTTTGCCTTTAAATACCTGTGCCTGCTGCAATAAAGTGTGTTCCTGCTCTGACTCAGCACCCGGCTCTGTGCGTTTCTTTTGAGCCACACACTCATCATCCCGCTCAGCCCCAAAGGGAAATGGATTATCGGCTGGTTCTGAGGATTCCTTTTCTCTCTCTTTGCATGTCGGAACCCGACACCCAACATCTGGTGACCCCGACGTGATTCTTCACTAATTCTTCGCTGACGGGCCAATTGGTCTGCGGGTGAGTGACCCCCATAAGATATGGGGAAGGCCAATTCTAAGTTAGATTATTCTCTTGAAGCGTTAAGGCTGCTGCTTAAGAGTTGCGGCCTCAGTCTGTCAGACCAACAAGCAACCCAGGCCTGGGATTCCATTAATGAGACAGCACCCTGAGTTGCTGCTAGCAATCTCTTTGACTGGGAGACCTGGGACAGGGTAGAGAGACTCGTGAAAAGGTCCCAGATAGAAAAGGGTAAGATCTCACCCCTGGGAGTTCTCCCCACGATCTCAGCCCTCAAGGGCTGTTTCCCTCCTTGGCCCCCCGACTTATCGGGGGGGTCTGCTCTGAGTTTCCTAAGTTAGTTGCCCCCTGTCCTGATAAGGAATCCACACAAAAAAAGGAGGACCCACCAAAGGCCATGCAGAGGAAGGAGAGCCCACCAACCTCTCAGGGAAACCTTTATCCCTCCTTAGATCCCTTTGAGGCGGCCCCCTGGCCCTTTAAACCCCCTGTTAAAAAGGAGATGGAGGATAGACAAAATTCCCCCCTAGGGGCGATGGCACAACCTGATTATGGTAGTGAGGGAAAGTACCCCTTTGAGGAACCCCAATTATATCCCATCAACGTGAACCTGGGGGGGGCCACCACCCAGCTATCTGGTATCCCTGGGAGGTCTCAGACCTTAAGGAACTAAAGAAAGCTGTCACAGAAGATGGCCCTGGGTCCCCTTGGTCAGAGACTTTGTTGCAAGGCTTGGTTTACCAGCCATGCACTGCCCGGGACTGGATGGATCTTGCTAGAGCTGTCCTTCCTAGCCCTCTCTTTATTAAATGGTCAGAGGCTAACTGGGCCACCAGTCCTCCAGTACCCATTACCTTCAGCATGCTGACAGGAAGTACTGATACCTATGCCATGGGGGTCCAGCAGTCCGCCATTCCCCCTCCATATCCTGACCAAGTTAGGGCTCTAAGCCTGCTGGCGTGGCGAAAGCTAGACTCTGGTCCCAGAGAGCCTGCAGTTTGTGGGATATACCAAACGTGGGGGAGCCCCTTCATGAGTTTGTGGATAGAGTTGAGAAGAGCCTTAAGATAAAGTTTCCCCCTGGGCCGTTACGAGATCAGTTTGCTAAGATGCTCATATGGGACGGCATGGATGCAGATCACCTCATGGCATGTGCTGGGCTTAAGGACTGCTCCATCAGCCGATGGATAGTTGCCTCTAAAGATGTGGGGACAAAGGCGGGGCAGACCCAGGCCATGTCAGCCCTCCTCCAGGCCCAGACGCAGGCCCTCACACAGGCGTTAAAGGACGCCTTCTGTAGGGAGGAGCCTGCTAACCCACAGGAAAAGGGAAGATGTTTCAATTGCGGCCAGACAGGGCATTTCCACCGGCAATGCCCTAACCCACGTCCCAGGGACAACCCCAGACTTGCCCAGGATACCCCCCCCGCACTCCTTGCCCAAAATGCAAAAGAGATTTCCATTGGGCCAAAGATTGCAGGTCAAAATATAATATACGGGGAGAGTCTTTAAACTCCTCGAGGGGCGGCCCCCAGCCCAATTAAACAAGGGGAAGAGACATGTGCAAGCCCACTGGATAGTTCCTCTCCTCCCTGGGCTGAAGCCCAAGATGACTTTAACCATTGGGAGTAAAACCTTTAAATTTCTCATTGATACTGGTGTGGATCCCACAGTAATTAGAAAAGAAGAAGTTCTGCATTCCTGGCAGCTGGTGCCTGGCCCATCCCTACTGGGTGTGGGTGGACAATCCACATAGTGGGAAATGGTCACATGGCTGCCCTGGATTGATCCCAATGGAAGTCATGGAGAGGTGGGCCCTCTTGTGGTCTCTGGCTTAACTTCCAATATTTTAGGACAGGACATCTTGGGAGAAGCTGAGGCCTTTATTACCACTGACCATAAAGCCTCCTACAACGACCTCCTCGACACTAAGAAATTCAAACAACAATTTGGGGATGAGAGGCAATGGGACCTGGAGACTCCTCCAGGACTTGAGGGAGATCAATAAAAGAATGGCCCTTATGGGCAACCCCCAGAGGGGAATGCCCTAGATCCCCACTATCCCCCCTCCTTTGACCTAGCCACCATAGATATTAAGGACTGTTTTTTCTCAATACCTCTACACCCAAAAGACACAGAAAAATTTGCCTTCTCAGTGCCCTCATTAAACTTCTGAGGGCCAGACTTGAGGTTTGAATGGACCGTTTTGCCACAGGGCATGGCTAACAGCCCTGCCATTTGTCAGTATTATTTGAGCCGTATCTTTGCCTCTATGATCAAGAGGACAGATGTTCTATTTTATATTTATATGGATGATATAATCTTGGGGAGTCCAGATCCCAATGACCTTCATGGCCTAATTTCTAAATGTATAGCCCTATTACAGGACCATAATTGGCCCCGGACAAAATCCAAACTGTCCCGCCACTAAAGATATTGGGAGCCTCTCTCTCACTTGATACTGTGTCACCTAGCAAGCCACAACTTACCACTCAGGATACCTTCAACCTCCCTCAGCTTCAAAAGCTACTTGGAGAGATCAATTGGCTTAGACCTTGGATTCCTATATCTACTGAGGAATTAATTCCCTTGTTTGACCTCTTGCGAGGCCTTGACTTAACCTCCAGGGTAAAGTTACCACCCCAGTGCCTACACATTCTGGCTAAAATCCAACAATCCATAAATGAGGCCACCCTAAAGAGATTTGATCCTAATGCCCCCATGTCTCTTTACCTTTTCATTGGAAGTACACTGTGCACCGCTCTCTTGGCACAAGAGGGTGAGCTCATACAATGGATCCATTTATCCATGGGTGGAACTCCTAGAGTTTATTCCATGGTCAACCAAATTGCTGATTGCATCATCAAGGGAAGGGACACAGCAGTCTGGCTGTTTGGTATTGAGCCCCATACCATTATTACCCCCTATAGATTGACAGATTTTACATGGCTTCATAGAAACAATGAGAGAATTGCCCTGGCTCTGGAGGGATTTTTTGGCAAAATTGATTGTCACTATGGCCCCTATAATTGGATGAGCTCGTTCTGGAGGTTGGAGTGGGAGCCCCCTAGACTTTTTCTTTCTCAACCCAATCCTAA
>NW_008344293.1:0-1834 GCF_000622305.1 Nannospalax galili | reverse complement strand
TGTTTTTATACTAGATGGAATCCCACTGAAATGGGCCAGCAGCCCATGGAACACTAAGGATGAAGAGACCTGAAATTTCAGTGCCTTGCCACACACATTAACACACATCTTATCTAAAATAGGAGGAGAATATAGAACTTAATGCTAAGCAAATATTCTGAGTCTCATCAAAGGCTTACAGTCATCTTTGGAAGAAATGCATTGATTTCAAAAACAATGGAAATCACAAGGACTCAGAAGGGCACAAATGTTTTCAAAGCAGAAACAAAATAAATGACACAAAATTTACTAATTTCAAAATATTGCAAAAACCCGACTAATAGGCCTTCATATATATCGCAGAATGCAAGAAATCTGTTGAGGGGTATATAGGGAGTACAGGTCGGGGAGAGGGTGTAAACATGATTAAATACTTTTATGAAATGAACAAAAATGCACTAAAATATATATCTTGAAAAAATATTGGGAGAGAAGAAAATGAGCCATTATCTTGTGCTGGCAAGAAATTGGACATGGGAGATATGAAAAAGTTAAATAAAAAATTAAATGAAGAGATATTTGCATACTAGTAATTTCCACATAATTCACATGCAATAAAAGAAGTCATCTGACATTTACTACAGGACACATCTTGATGAAATTGTCATAAATTAAATTAACAGAATGTCTTTCTGATATTGAAACAGACTACGGCAAAACCATGTTCAGGTCTTTATCCCTCTAAGGACCTCTCACCTGGGCCCGTCCTTCATCCACTCAAACCTACCTGGTTGGCTACAGTCTCCCCGCTCTTCACATCCCAGGGCTCTTTGTTTTGCTCCAGACAGGAGACCAGAACAGGCATACACACAGCAAGACCTGTGTATGAGAAAGAGGCCCATGACACTTGCTGGATTCTTTAGAAAGTACTGGATTTCTAACACAGTGCCCAACTGATAATATAGAGAAAAAGAGATGACTCTCCAAATAATTTCTCAATTATTCTTTTAGGATAGACTCATTGATACGCAGGAATCTTTTTTGAGTTTTCAAATGCTGAGTTCTATCACTGACTGAAAATGCAGCTATGGAAATGGAACTTTGAGATTCTGGCTATAGTATCATGTACTAATGGGTGGCTGAAATTAACACCAAAAACAATGATATTTCTAAGAACTGAAAATGGAAAGAAATGATAAAAATAAAGAAGCTGTTGATGCCCAAACATTCCAAATGCACTAATTATGAAAGAATCCGAAACTAACACATGTACAAACTACACTGCTATCTGTCAAAAGATGCAGAACAGCAAAAAATTCTCAAAGAAAAATCTCCTCACCTACGGACACCAGATTGCTGTAGTTCTCCAACATCACTTCACTGTACAAAGCCCTCTGAGCAGAGTCTAGGCATTTCCACTCCTCCTGGGAGAAGTCTATGGACACATCCTTGAATGTCAATGGATCCTAAAATGAAAAAAGACAACTTGACCATGTACCCGTCAGCAGGGTACTGAACCGGTGAAAGAAAAGAGATAATTAGTACATTAGCACATAAAATATCCTAACAGAATCTTTTTACATTAGTTTCTCTTTTTATCTTCATTTACTTACTCTGTGAGAGCCAGGGCAGCCTGGTCTATGTAGCAAGTCTAAAGCAGCAAATATACATACTACATATACATACATAACCATATATATAGTTATGTATGTATATGTAGTATGTATATATTTGTCTTTTTGAGAGTAGGTCTCCCTGTAGGCCCAGCAGGCCTGAAACCTGCTATGTAGACCACCCCCACCCGCACCCCACTGCCTCCCAACTGCTGGGATTAAAGGCATGCCCCACCACACCC
>NW_008344292.1:0-467 GCF_000622305.1 Nannospalax galili | reverse complement strand
ACCAATGTACAGAGAACAAGAGGCTACAGAGTGCTTATCCCTGATTAGGACACCTATTTCAAACCTCTGCCTCCAAAGGCTCAGGGATCATTGCAGAAGAGGAGGTAGAAAGATGGTAAGAGTCAGCGGGGGTGGATGACCACAAGGTAACAGAGTCTTTCAGACTGCTGGTCAGTTACTCATATGAACTCACAGCAATGGTAGCAGCATGTGCAAATCCTATGAAAGTTCAAACCAGACAAATTCCAGCATAGACATGGGAAGTGGGTAAGAAATCTCAACCCAACCTAAGGAACTTTTGGCAATTGATGGCTGCTGGGAGGGGGAAAGACAGTGTCTTACAGGGATGGGACTCTTAGTGTCCCAGTAGATGGACTACAAGAGGGGGTCTAAGTACCATCAAACTATATTGTATCAAAATCACAGAAATTCAATAAATTAAAAAATATTTTATTTATTATTTTTTA
>NW_008344291.1:0-750 GCF_000622305.1 Nannospalax galili | reverse complement strand
TAAAGATGGACGTGTCACCTGCCCCTCTGAAGGGCAGATGGTCGTGCCACCTGCTCCCCTGATGTGCAGAAGGTCGTGACACCAGTCTCCTCTGACGTGCACATTGTCCTGTCACCTGCCCCCTCTGACTTGCAGATGGTCGTGTCACCTGCCACCTCTGATGTGGAGGTCACCTGCCCTCTTTGACATGAACATGGTCGAGTCACCTGCCCTCTTTGACGTGCACAAGTAGTGTCACTTGTCATCTTTGATGTGCACATGGTCTTGTCACCTCCCATCTCTACCATAAAGATGGTGTTGTCACCTGCACCCTCTGACGTGCAGATGGTCGTGCACCTGCGCCTCTGACGTGCAGATGGTCCTGTCACCTTCCCTCTCTGATATGCACATGGTCGTGTCACCTGCACTCTCTGAAGGGCACATGGTCGTGTTACTTCCCCTCTTAGTCATGCACATTGTCGTGTCACCTGCCCTCTTTGACCTGAACATGTTCGTTTAACATGCCCACACTGTCATAAAGATGGTCGTGTCACCTAACCCCTCTGACGTACAGATGGTCGTGTCACCTGCCCCCACTGACGTGCACATGATCGTGTCACCTGGTCCTCTGACAAGCACATGGTTGTGTCACCTTCATCCTCTGACGAGTAGAGGGTCGTGTCACCTCCCCATCTGACATGCAGATGGTCTTGTTAACCACCCCCTCTGCCATACACATTGACGTGTCACGTGACCCTTCTGACATGCACA
>NW_008344290.1:0-440 GCF_000622305.1 Nannospalax galili | reverse complement strand
TGGTTCTTGTCATTGAGCCCATTTATGTGATTTATGACATTTATTTACTTATGTATATTGAGCCATCCCTTCATCTCTGGAATAAAGCCAACTTGATCATGGTGGATGATCATTTTGATGTGTGTCTGTATGCGGTTTGCAAGTATTTTATTGAGAATTTTTGTATCTATGTTCATTAAGGATATGGGTCTATAGTTTTCTTTTTTTGTTGTATCTTTACCAGGCTTTGGTATGAGAGTGATGCTGGCTTCATAGAAGGAATTTGGAAGTTTTCCCTCCATTTCTATTTTTTTGAATAAATTAAGTAGTATTGGATGCAGATCTTCTTTAAATGTCTGATAGAATTCTGCTGTAAATCCATCTGGTCCTGGGCTTTTTTTAGTCACGGAGTTTTGTATTACTGTTTCAATTTCTTTTTGTGATATTAGTCTGTTTAAGCT
>NW_008344289.1:96466-98457 GCF_000622305.1 Nannospalax galili | reverse complement strand
GCTGTCTAGGATTTTCTTTGGTTCTCTTTTGTTGATCTTTGGTCAAGTCATCATTTAGAGAGTGACCAAATTCAACTCTTCATTATTGAGCTCCTTTAAGAAAAATCTAGTTTCATTCACTCTCTGCAGTCATAACTCTCCTTTTGCGTGTTAAAGAACTATTAACTTAGGCCGGGCATGGTGAGCCATGCCTTTAATCCCAGCACTTGGGAGGCAGAGGCAGGCAGACCTTTGTGAGTTCAAAGCCAGCCTGATCTACATAGTGAGTTCGGGGCCAGCTGGGGCTACAGGAAACCCTGTCTCAAAACAAAAGAGGGTGGGGCTATTAACTTAATATGTTTTTAGTATTGTGATCTTCCTTGGGAACATAAGTATAGTTTTGTGTTATTTGGGGATTTATTAATTTTTTAATGTGTATGAGCATCTTACCTGCATGTAAGTCTACCTGTGTCATGCAATGCTCACAGAGGCCAGAAGAGGGCACTGGATTGCCTGGAACTGGAGTTATGGATAATTGTTAGCTGCCATGTGGGTGTTTGGAGCTGAACCTGGATCCTCTGCCAGAGCACCCAGTGCTCTTAACCACTGAGCCATCTCTCTGGTCCCATGATTTTGGCTTTTTGTTTTAGACAAGGTTTCACTGTGCAGCTCTGGCTGGCCTGGAATTTATTATATAGATCAGGCTGGCCATGAACTCACAGAAATCTGCCTGCCTGTGTCTCCTGAATGGAATTAAAGGCATGCACCACCACACCTGGCTAGCTCTATTTATTTACGTGCCTACCTACCCTGTGTGTGTGCGTGTGTGAGTGCCCACAGAGGACAGAAGCTGGTGTTACAAGCAGTTGTGAGTTGCTTGACGTGGGTGCTAAGAATCAAACTGAGATCTTCTCCAAGAGTAGTATGTGCTCTTAACCACTGAGCCATCTCTCCAGCCGGTAACTGTGGTTTTATACCAGAACTAATTGTAATTTTTCTGTTTGTCTGTTTTAAGAGGGTCTCATATAGCCCAGGCTGGCCTTGAACCTTCTATGTAGCTGAGGATGAAATGAACCCCTGATCCTCCTGCTTCCAGCTTCTAGCTAACAGCGGTTTACTTAATTACAGTCATCAGTTGAGGATTACTGCCATTCTGCCTCTGGATCACAGCTGTTTCTTGTCATTGTGGAGTTCGTTTAGCATAGCAAGATTTTCTCAATGTGTCTCAACAATCTGCACAGGTAGCAGCAGCCAGATTGTTCTGGGAGCTCTGTGTTTCTTCCTGTACAACTCTGCTCGTCTGCAGGCTGCTCACAAAGCACACCATCTGCCGCCGGATCACAGCTGTTTCTTGTCATTGTGGAGTTCGTTTAGCATAGCAAGATTTTCTCAATGTGTCTCAACAATCTGCACAGGTAGCAGCAGCCAGATTGTTCTGGGAGCTCTGTGTTTCTTCCTGTACAACTCTGCTCGTCTGCAGGCTGCTCACAAAGCACACCATAGTCTTTGCATCTCCCTTCTCCCTTCATGCCAGTTTACTTTCCCAGAATTCCCTGCCTTCTTTCTAGGTCTGGAGAATGCTAGTCTTGGTTTTTTGCAGTTCTTCTCTGCCTCCAGTTAGGTACCATGGTAACTGACTCTGTACATGCCTGGCTAGGTACAGGTCATACAATGATCTTGCTGGTCCTTTTGGGGACTGCTTCCCCATAGATTAGATCATCCACTTCTATGGGCAAAGACAACCAGACTGCTCTACATTCCCATTGTTCAGGCATTTGGAGGACCATAAAGGAACGTAGAGAGGTCTGGCTGTCTTTGTCCATGTGCCTCCAAATTGCCTGCATAATGGGAAGATATTTTTAAATTGCCTGCATGTATGTAAGTGTACCCATGTTGTGCAATGGCTAGTGAAGGTCAGAAGAGGGCATCGAATTCCCTGGAACTGGAGCTATGGCCAGTTGTTAGTACCATGTGGGTGCTGGGAATCAAACCCAGGTCCTCTGCAAGAGCAG
>NW_008344289.1:88527-94177 GCF_000622305.1 Nannospalax galili | reverse complement strand
ACTTGGGAGGCAGAGGCAGGGGGATCTCTGTGAGTTCAAGGCCAGCCTGGTCTAAATAGTGAGTTCTAGGTCAGCTGGGGCTACAGGGAGACCCTGTCTCAGAAAGACCAAAAAAATAAATAAATAAATAAAAAGTCCACATACTGCAAAACACGGATGAACGTCACAACCTAAGGAGAAGTGAAAGAGACCAGCTACAAAAGAACACATCCTGTGTGTGATCTCACCTTCATAAAGTATTCAAAATGAAAGGGGGGGGGGGCTCGGTCATTAAGAGAGCTTGCTGGTCTTCCAGAAGACCCCAGGTCTGTTCTGAACACTCCCATTGGGTGGCTCGCAACTGCCTGTAACTCTAGCTCCAGGGAGCCCAGTGCTCCCTTGTGGCTCCCATGGGCACCCACACACATGGCATACACACACACATACACATAAATAAAAATAATTATTAAAAAAAGACAAAGCATTGAAGGTAATAGTCAGAATGTCTAACTGCTAAGGGGTCATAGAAGAGAGGGAATACTACCAGGGGCCTGGGGTTCTGGAGTTCCTGATCTCACAGCTAATTAGTCTAGGTGTGCTCATTTTGTGCAAACCAGTAGAGATTGTGATGAGTTGAATATATATATATTATAGTTTAATGAAAAAAAATCAACTCAGAAATATGACAGTGCAGTACTTAAAGGAGAGACATGTCTGAACCCAGGTGCTTTGTGCTGAGTCATGAGGTAAAGTCCATCGCAGCAGTGTGGAGACCATTTAAATTACACTGATGGAAGTTAAAGGTATCCACAGGTACTACATTATCTTTAAATGGAACTTTATGATCCACTAAGAGCGAAGAGGCCAATGAGACACAAGAAACCTGCCGAGTCTCGTGAACTGTGAGAGCCGATCCAAATCATCTCATTTGGCTAACTCAGGTTTCTTGGTGGTAAAGTCTGTATTTATTTATTTACATTTTTATGAGTGTTTTGCCTGCATGTATGTAAGTGCAGCCATATATACAGTGCCCTTGGAGGACAGAAGTGGGCGTTGGATACCCTGGAACTGAAATTACAGATGGTTGTTAGCCATCATATGCGTGCTGGGAACCAATCCTGGGTCCTCTGCAAGAGTAGCCAGTGCTTTTAACTGCGGAGCCATGTCTCCAGTCCCTTTTTATTTAAGTCAGGGTCTCATGTAGCTTGGGCTGGCCTTGAATTTGCTATGTAGCTGCTATGACCTTAAACTCCTGATCCTCCAGTCTCCACCTCCCAAGTGCTGGGATTACCAGCAATGCCTGCACCTAACTTGGTTAAGTGAAGTCTTTGTGCAACTCTGACTTCCATTCTCTCTAGTCTGTGATTGTAGCCACCGTAACAGTTTAGTCGTTAATAGCTGTAGCTATTTGGTTTCTTAGGTTCTTTCCTGAGTGAGAGCTGGTTGGAGCCAGTTGCCTCACCTTTCATTTCTCAATCCAGGGTCAGGCATCTGGTGGGTACTTCCGATCTGACAAGTGATTGACTGTTGCCTTTGAAACAGGCCCAGGAGGCACTGGCTGTTACATGGCAACAGCTGCTTGCTCCTCATGCTCTCTTCACCCCCTCATCTCTCTCTGTCTCTCTCAATTTTCTTGTTTACATGCCCATTGTAAAACATTAAGAAATATGAAAGAGCCCAAAGGAAAGAAAGAAGAGCTCCCCTAACCCTTCTATGCGGAGGGCGCCCCCTTCCGCCTCCACCTCGTATTTCGCTCCTGCATTTCCTTTGCTTCTTTTCATTTCTTTCTTATTTTATTTTTTTCTAAGTAGTCCGGGCTGGCTTCAAACTCCCAATGCTCTTACCGCTGCCTCTGAGTGCTGGGATTCCAGGCCTGCACCGTGACCCCGGCCTCACGCCACTGTTTTCAAGGTTTCCTAGGGAGAGTGGAGGCTGCATAGTGCCACCTGCATTTTCTTCCCTCCATAGGGGAAGGTGTCATCTGACTGAGCCAGGCCCTCAGACCTCTCCAGGGAGTAGTACAATGTGACGTGCGACTCTGGCACAGCTACAATTTGGGATTAGCTGGCTTATGTCTCCAAATTGCTTTTAAAAAAAGACTTAGAGGACCAGTGGCAGGTAAAGGCTCACTCTACCAACTCTGAGGACCTGGGTCCAGTCCCCAGAACCCACAAGACAGAAGGAGAGAACTGACTCCTGCTAGTTGTCCCGTCTTCCACACGTGTGTCTTGGTATGTGCACATGCATACACATACATAAAATAAATGTTTTAAAAAGACTTAGGGCTCTTCAGGGTAGAACTGTGTTGTATATGCTGTTTCTACTCTAAATCTCCTCTAATCTCTTGTTGAGAGCAGCCCAATGGCTCCAATGCGCCAATTTTTTTTCCAGTGCTAGAGATCAAACCTATACCTTGACCATGCTAGACAAGTGCCACTGAGCTACACCCCCAGCCCTGATCCACTGCAGCCTGATCCACCCCTAGCCCTGATCCACCCCTGTCCTGATCCACCCCCAGCCCTGATCCCATATTGTTATGTGTTGTTCCAGTTGTTTTAGCCTACAGATTAAGGGGTTTCATTAGGATATTTTCATATATACAGATCATTGTACCTTGTTTACATTTGCCTGTTGCCCATCCCGTCCCTCTTCCCTCCTCCTCTCTTCTCGTTGATCCCTTTCCTCTCCAAAAATATTTTTCTACTTTTATGTCATATATGCAAACGTATATTATAGCTGAATTTACATTCACATATGAGAAAACGTGCTCTATTTTATCTTTCTTCGCCTGTTCCCTTTTCTTGTTCCCTCCTCTCTTTTCCCTTTAGACTCTTTCCTCCACCCTCATCAGGCCCCTTGTACTCTTTCGTGTGTGTGTGTGTGTGTGTGTGTGTGTGTGCACCTCAACAGCTTTCAGGTGTGTGTGTGTGTGTGTGTGTGTGTGTGCGCGCACACACCTCAACAGCTTTCAGGCTTTAAAGTCTCAAGCATCCTGGGTCTTGTAATCTTATGGTTTACTTTTTCCAGTTCTGCCTGGATCTCTGGATAGTTGAACTGATCCCAGGTTTCTGGAATCATGGTGGCAGGACAGCATGGTGTTGACATTGCCGGCCCATGTGCTCCTGGGCACACACAACCTACAGTGTTTGAACTCCTGTTCTTGTCTCCTAAAAATAGAGTCCCAATACAGGCTCTTAGGCTTCTCTCCTCAACCTCAGAATTGTCCTTGCAGATTCCTCCAGGCTTTTCCTCTACTTTAGGTTCCTGAAGTGTGTAAACGATCCTCAGGAGCCTACAGCACTGACAGCCTGTCTCTCTTGAACCTTAAAGCATCTTAATGAGTGCATGCACGTTTGTTCTGTTCTGGCTTAGGGAGATGCCACATTTGTGTTATTCTGGACGTCTGCTTAACTGTTCTGCTATGAGTTATTGCCTGTCCTGAACAGAGTCTGTCTGAGTACTCTGCTGGGTGGTGTGGTGGTGGTGTATGTGCTTGTACGAGAGAAAGAGAGACACAAAGAGAGAAGAGCTTCTCTGAAAACCTAGGTGGGAAGTAGTTTGCCTTGGCACCTTTAGCACTTCCATTTTGCACTGCCCCAGACCATCATTGCTCAGGTCATTTGTGGCCCTCCCATAACCCCTCAGCCCTCTCCTTGGAAGCCCTTTTCCCTGAGATGCTCCTCTGTCCTAGGCACTGATGAGTGCTCAGTTTTCAAGAGCACAGGTCTCTCGCTTCAGGACCAGGTTCCTATGAGGGGTGTGCAGTGGGGTCTTCCTGCAGGAGAAGAGACAGTAGCCTACCCTGTGAGTCATTCTCTTCAGATACAACTTTTCAAAGATGAATTAATGTGTGTGTGTAAGGGGTGTGCATACACGAGTGTGTGCAGGCGTGAGGATCCCAGGTGTCTTCCTCTATCACCCTCTGCCTTATTATAGCCTTAAGATGGAGTCAGTCATTGAACCTGGAGCTTGATGTTTTGGCTGCCAGTCATTGAGCAGGATCCTGGGGTCCTGTCTCTGTCTCTCAATGCTGGCAAAGCCATGTGCCCCCTTTTCTTTCATGGGTGCTAGGATTCAAACTCATGTCCTCACACTTGCATGGCAAGAGCTTTTTACCCACTGAACCACCTTCTCAGCCTCTAATTTTTAGTTTTAGAGAAATTAGCAGTATGGAAGTTTTATCAGAGAATGAGGAAAGGGATCATATGTCTAACAATACAGGCTAAAAATATTACAAACTCACCCAGCTGGGTTGCATTCTAATTTGCATGACATTTTAAGTAAAGCAGCTTTCTCTTTTAGAAAATTACTGTTGTCATTATGAAAAAAAATCTACAGAGTATGGTGGAAAGAATGATGATGATGATGAAAGCCACAGTTTGAGGCTGGGTATGGTGATGCATACTGGTAATCACAGCAGGAAGACAGGAGTTCAAGGCCAGCCTTAGCTACATACCAAGTTCAAGGCCAACCTGGGCTATATGAGACCCTGTCTCAAAAAAAAAAACACAGAAAAACAAAAACCAAAAATCCCAACAGTTCACACTGAACCAGCCCTTAGCGTACTTCTTTGCCCACTGTATCCCGTCTTCTAATACTGTGGGCAAAGGTCTGCTGTAAAAAGACCTGTTTAGTGTGATTCATAACATGCTTTAGTCTGTTTGGACTGTTACAACAAAATATCATATACTAAGCAGCTTGTAAAGAAATGAAGTGTATTGCTTACAGTTCCAGAGCCTGGGAATACAAAACCAAGGGCCTGGCACATTTGGTGTATGGTGAGGATCTGGTCCCTGGCTCATAGGTGGCACCTGTTAGCTGTCCTTGCCTAGTGGAAAGGGCTGTCTGAGCGCTCCTTTAAAAAGCAAGCCCTCCTTTTTGTGTAAAACACCTGCTAGCATTGTAGAGAACACGGGTGGTTTTCCATAGACACATTTTGGGAAAGGAGACAGATTTAGCTGCCAAACCACTGGCTAGAGACTGAACTGTGACTGAATGTTTGTCTCTTCCTCCACCACCAGCTTTCCAGGTCTTTGCTCCTTGTGTGAATAGTGGCTTGGGATTGCCCTTTAGCATTAAAAACTAGGACAGTGCGTTAATGCATTCTTTCTTACTCACCTTAATCTTGTGTCCAAACACTATAGGTAGGACAGGGTCCCTGCCTCCAGGAAGTGACAGCTGATAAGAAAACAGACACACAGAATGGCTGATACTATGTACCTAGCACAGTGGGACCAGGGTCCAACCGGTAGCTCACCTAACTCTACCTAGATAATTGTGTTCCCACGGAGCAGTAAAGGTTTCAGGTAGAGAAACAGGGATGGGCAGAATAGGGAACGGGTCTGACAGTGAGCAATTACCAGGACTTTCAGCAGGGTGGCTGGCAGAGGAGGAGCACTAATGGCACTTAAAGCCAATTCTGAATCCCTCTGAAATGACAGTCATTCAAGGAGAAGGCTCTGGAAATCCCCCAGTAAGTTAGTTGACCTTCTGGCCTCTCTATAGCTATTTAGTGTAGGGCTAACAAGTGGAAGTCCTCTGCTGTGTTGTGTGCAACCATTTGTGGATTCTCCATTCATGCCCACCCATTAAAATGACTACTTAGAGTTTTAGACTTAAATAAAACCTCAGCTCCTGGGTGTGATAGTGCTTGAACTGGAAACTTTATTCT
>NW_008344289.1:87387-87745 GCF_000622305.1 Nannospalax galili | reverse complement strand
CTGGGAAGAGTGGCTGGATACTCAGGTGAGGGTCCAGTGACCCTGCTTGACGCTCCTTTAATGAATGCGCACAACCATCAGCAAGCGCAACTGTGACTATGTTTAGCGATCAGGCTCAGCTGAAGTCGTGATGGTGGTAGTTATTTCCTGCAGAAGGGACTGCTGTATAGCATCTTCTTACTAAAAGGACCTGGAATATGGCCAGGCATGGTGGCGCACGCCTTTAATCCCAGCACTTGGGAGGCAGAGGCAGGCGGATTTCGGTGAGTTCAAGGCCAACCTGGTCTACAAAGTGAGTTCCAGGCCAGCTGGGGCTACAAAGAGACCTTGTCTCAAAAAAGACCAAAAAAAAAAGGAC
>NW_008344289.1:84172-85361 GCF_000622305.1 Nannospalax galili | reverse complement strand
CCTGAAACTGGAGTTACAGATAGTTGTTAGCTGCCATGTGGGTGCTGGGAGCCAAACCCAGTTCCTCTGCAGGAGCAGCCAGTGCTCCTAAGCACTGAGCTGTCTCTAGCTCTAGGGTTTGACTTTTTAATGTCCCTGACAAAGTGTGTGAACACTCCTTTCCTTGTGCCAGGACTGTCCTTCCTCCAGCCTCTGTTTTTGAAGCTCTGGGAGCAGTGCTCATTTCATCTTTGCTCACCTACTCCCATCTCAGGGGGTGCCTCACTCTGCAGTCCCTCTGTCTGGAATCTCCTGCCCCTGTTCTTTTCTTGCTCCCTTCTTTGGTGCATTCTGGCTGCTGGTTAAATGCCATCTCCACAAAGAGGACTCTTTGAACCTCCCTGTCTGAAACAACATCCTCACCCATCCTTCTGACTGGTCAGCTGGGGGAGATCTACTTCTGGCAAAACAGTTCTGACATCCTAAAGGAAGGAGGCCCTCAATCCATAAGCCCTATCCATCGAGAGAGCTTCCAATCAGCATTTTAATACCTTACCCCCCAATACAGACTCATTTGAGGAAGTCATCTATGGGAAAGGATAGAAACCAAGACTAGTAAGAAATAAGATGCAGAGACAGTGATGGAGGAGAAATCTGAAAAAACCAAACCAAACCAACCAAACAAACACAAAACAGAAATGGGGCCGAGAGACAATCAGGCAGATTGGAGGAAAAGTGAGGTTTGCCCCAACGTGGAAAGTCGTACTGAGGCTATTGGAGTGGACATTAGTTATAAAACACAGCAAACAAATACAGAAGAGAAGAAAGTATTACCAGAGAAATAATGATATACAACAAAGGGCATGCACTTAGTACCTTTAGCAATGATCAGTATGTGTCTAGTAAGCTAAACACCGAATACTGTTTTAATTAAGAAAAATTGGTGTAACTGTGTTTAGGAAGTGGGAAAGGGAAACCTTTCCCTCTGGTTAATATGCATGATTGCTCCTGAGACTCAAATTCTTACTTACTCCAGCAGGATACCAACTGGTAATGTCTAAAATTAATGCATTACCATATGGGCAAATTAATGAGATGCAAATGTTTGAACAACAAAGCAGTAAGTTGAAATGATGGGTAAAGAATGGAAAAGCAGATAATGGGGTGAGGAACTATTGTTTTTTCATGACTTGTCTTTAAAAACTTTTAC
>NW_008344289.1:53678-80685 GCF_000622305.1 Nannospalax galili | reverse complement strand
CTAGGTTTACAGTATTACACATGAGTTTCCTTCCATTGAGTGGGCTTTAAGTCCAATTAGGTAGCTGTTGATTACTCCAAGGTAAAAGTGCCAATATTACACTAGTGTCATTTGCTGTGCCAGTCATTGATGTGGTTTTTAGGCCTTGAAGCTGGGGTTGGGTCACTGATTGATGTTCTCCCTTAACAGCTTGCACAGTGCTCTCCATAGCTATGAGAGATAGCCTTCAGAGGAGGTGGCTTCCAGGTCCATCTCAGATCCACTGTTCCAAATCCTGTGTCTGAAGTATTTCCTATATTCACCAATAGGGTCTTACCTTCAATTCTGGGAGGCAATCAGGGGCTGTGGTAATAGCATGTGTAATTTTGGGAGTATCTTGAACTACCCTGGTCAACAGCTCAAAGGAAGCTTCTCCTGTCTGGCTCTGTTTCTTGCTATGTAGCCTTCAGCTGTGCACACAGACTCATGTAGAGATATTGTATGCGTCATTTTCAGTGGGTTTTTGGACTAATACAATTCCCTCTGGTTTTTTTTTTATACTAGTAGGCATTATTCATCTTATATCTCTCTCTCCCTGTCTTATCACCCCTCTCTGCCCTCCCCACTTAAAGTGTCCCTATCTTCCCCATTTCTCCCTTGATTATTCCTGTCTGGTATGTTCCCACCTCTCTTGAGCTCCTTCTTCCCCTATATTCCCATAGATCCCTCTGGAGCGCTCCCTCTCCCCCTCCAATTTAACCCCCATTTTACACATCTCCCTTAGTAACACCTGTCTCCTACTGTTCTCTCTCGGGTTCCTTCTTTCCCTTTCCCTCCCTGCAGTTACATCAGGATATGTACTCACATACAGGATTTTGTGCTAGGATCCACAAATGAGGGAGAACATATGTTGTTTTTCTGAGTCTGTGTTACTTCATTTAGTGTAACAGATCCATTTACCTGCAAATTTCATTATTTCATCCTTCTTTACCGTTGAGTAGAACTCCATTGTGTAAATGTACCACATTTTCATTATCCACTCGTCAGTTGAGGGACACTTAGGTTGTTTCCATCTCTTAGTTATAGTGAAAAGAGCAGCAACAAACATGGTCGTATAAGTGTTTCTGCAATAGGATGAGTTCTTTGGGTATATGCCAAGGAGTGGCATAGCTGGGTCATATGGTAGGTTCATTTTTAGATTTTTTAAAGAGTTCTCCACACTGCTTTCCATAGGGGTAGCACAAGTTTGCAATCCCGCCAGCAGAGAATGAGTGTTCCCTTGTCTTCACATCCTTGTCAGCATTTGGTATCATTTGCTCTCTTGGTCTTAGCCAGTCTGACTGGAGTAAGATGAAATCTTAAGGTGGTTTTAATTTGTATTTCCTTAATGAACAATGATGTTGAACACTAAGATGTTTCTTAGCCATCTTTATTTCTTCTTTTGAGAACTCTCTATTCAGATCTTTAGCCCATCTTTTAACTGGGTCATTTGTTTCCTTGATTCCTTGTTTTTAGAGCTCTTTATATATTCTGGATGTTAAACCTCTGTCAGATGTGTCGCTGGTGAAGAGTTTCTCCCACTCTGTGGGTTTTCTCTTCACTTTCTTGGTTGTTTCTTTTGCTGTACAGAAGTGTTTTAGTTTAATGTGGTCCTACTTGTTGAGTGTTGACTTTAATGCCTGAGCAACTGATATCTGATTTAGAAAGTCCTTTCCTACACCTTTATCTTGAAGGTTACTGCCCATGTTTTCTTCTAACAATTTCAGAGTTTCCAGATACACTTCAAAATGAGACATGGTTTACCTAACAGTAAAGTATACAAAATACAGTTTAGTGGATATTTACATTTGTATAGACCCAAGTAACCACTACCTAGAGCAAGATAATAAAAGCAGAGCCCTCATGAAAAGACTGATCGTGTGCATGGGTTTTGGGTGCTCTTTTTAGGAGCTGAAGTTTCAAATGCTCTTAGTTTTGCCATTGAGAGTTTAAGAACTTTCAACCTTCCAGAATAACCAGTGTAATTAGGCCACTTTTCTACTTTTCTCTTATTATTCCCCCTTCAGGTTTTTATTATGTTTTGGGTTTTTGCATTTATATGTGAAATGAAATTAATTTAAGTAGGACCTTAGTAACAGAGAATTCTAAAATGTCAGTGAGCCAATAAATGTTACCAGGTATAACTTCTGCCTCTGTCTATCTTATGATTGACATGGTTTATGAGTTAAAATGTAAGTACTTTCTTCAAACCAAATTATATAGCTTCTTCTGCATGATCTTCTCAAAGAGAGTAAATACCATGAGAGAAAAAACTAAATACATTTTCCCCCAAAGAGTGCTTCTGTCAGATATTGTAGTCTGTGGCCAGTGGCGATACACTTAGCATTGAGGTGCAAAGGCCCCCACAGCAGGCCTGAACAGAGAGAGGAAAAACCTTAGCAACTGCTTACAGAGTAGATGGAACAGCTGATTAGAAAAAGTAACCAGCAAAATGTAAAGAGAATTTGCGTTGTCGTCTAAAAACAAGCTGTGAGAAACAACTGTGAAGTCGAATGATTTTATATATTTGGCTTATTATAGAATGACACTTTCAAAGCATAGAGTGGACATGAGCTATATTTTGAAGATGATCGTGTATGATCTGGGATTGGAATGCTGTTTGAAGGCATGGTAGATAGATCACTTTGTTGGATTAAACAGACTCGTCACTATAGAATACCTCAGAATTCCATATAATCCTTTCCTCTAAAGATCTCCCGAAACTGATAGGAATATTGTCCCTTTTCTGAATTTTTATGTTTTATTAGCATATATTAATTATGCATAATGGTTTTCATATGTGTATAATGTATTTTGATCCTGTCCAACCCTGTCATTCTCTTGTCTCTCTCCTACTGCCACTTTCTCCATTCCTCCTCCCAACTTGTCCCTCCTCTAGTTTCTTGCCTACTTTATTATTTATTTATGTATTTATTTTAGTGACCCAAGGAATTTTGTTAGGGTTGCTTATAGGAGCATGGGTGAGACGTTATTTGCAGGCGAATAAGCACCTTACCAGTGGCCACACGCTGAAAAGAATGTCTCTCCTTCCCCTAGCAACCATCAACTATCTATAGAGTGGGTCCTCATGAGTCCCTCCTTCCTATCCATGATTAACTCTCTTTAGATCCTTGTGGAGGGTGAATCCTCATAAGTTCCCCCTTCCCAGCAATCAACTATCTATAGATTCACCCAGAAAGGTGGATCCTCATGAGGCCCTCCTCCCTACCCACCATTAACTGTCTATAAGTGCTCAGAGAGGGATGGGGAATACTGTCCCATTTTAAATATTCTTAGAGAGTGAGCTTTGTATATAAGGGCAACCTAGCTTTGCCCAGACTTATTTTATTGATGGTCAGTTAAGAAACTGTCATCTTGGGGTTGGAGAGGCAGCTCAGTGGTTAAGAGCACTGGCTGTTCTTGCAGAGGAATCAGGTTTGGCTCCCAGCTCCCACACCGCAACTAAGAACCATCCATAACTCAGTTCCAGGAGATATCACGCCCTCTTCTGCCCTCCATGGGCATTGCAGACACATGGTGCATTTACATGCAGGAAAAATACTCATACAAATAAATGATAAATAAAAAAAAATTTTAATGAAACTAACACAGCCAGGTGTGGTGGCACACACCTTTAATCCCAGCACTTGGGAGACAGAGGCAGGCAGATCTCTGAGTTCGAGGCCAGCCTGATGTACATAGAAAATTCCAGGCCAGTGGGGCTACAGGGAGATCCTGTCTCAAAAAGACTAGAAAAAAAAATGAAATTGACATCTTCCCAGGCATGGTAGTACATGCCTTTAATTGGTACACAGAATTCTGGCACTTGGGAGGCAGAGGCAGGCAGATTTTTGTGTCTGAGGCCAGCTTGGTCTACAAAGCCAGTTTTAGGCCAGCTAGGGTTACATAATGAGACCCTGTCTCAAAAGCGAAACAAAACCCCCCAAAACAAAACAAGCAACTGATGTCCTCCTTTCCTTGCCATTTTCTGAGAGACCCCCAGGTTAATTTTGTTGACATTTTGAAACATAGTCTTATGTAACCCAGCCTGGCCACAGATTCATGTGTAGCTGAGGATGTTTGAAATTCTGATCCTCCTGCCTCTACCCCCCAAGTGCCGTGACTATAGGCGTGGATCACCCTGCCTGGTTTTATGTAGTGCTGAGGGTTGAACCCAAGGCTTTGTAGTCACTGGGCAAGCACTCTGCCAACTGAGTTACATCCCCAGCCCTTGGTGATCTCTTTGCTAGAACCTTGACGGTGGTCCTGCACTGCCCTCTTCTTTGCACTCTTGCTGTGTAGACGTGTCAGCCACCTGAATTTGGTTTTGATTGACTGCAGGATTTTTATCTTTACCTTCAATAATCTGCAGTTTCACCTAGTGCATACCTGTAAACTTCCTTTTATTTATCCTGCTTATAAAACATTGTGATTGTTCAACTTGAGGACCTCTATTTTTCATCAGCTCTGAGAAATTCCCATCCACTAATAGGAGCTTTGACTCAAGGCCCGAAGAAGGAATCTGTGGATGAGAGTGTGTGTGCTTAGCCGCTCTTGAGAAACGCCAGCATCAGTGCCTCCCACTTACCAAAGTGGCCTGGTTGATGTTACCACTGTTTTCCCCACTTGCTTAGCGAGTAAAGTCAGACCCCAGAAGGTATAGGGGTTACTGCAAAGACAGTCAGCTACTAAGGTCAAGACTCAGAACCTGAACCCATATGACCAACCTCACAGCCAGGACCGGCCCCCTCTTCAGGTCACAGAAGGAGACAGCAGCTCTTCTGCCCAGGACACCAGGTCAGGCAGCCAGAGCTGATGCTGAGCACCGGGCGAGGCCAGCACAAAGCCTGCATGTGGGGGTTTGTGCTGAAGCAAGCAGTGCCCGTGTGTCCAGGGCAGGAGGAGCCTGGTCTCTGCAGGCCTCAGAAGGTCAAGCTCATTCCAGAGAGTCTGTCTGCTGGTGACAGAATATAGTGAATGATAAACACCCCACCAGGCTCAGGTATCTGAACACTTGGTCAGGTGGTGGCGCTGTTGGGTGAGGTCATGGAGCCTTTAGAAGGTGCAGCCTGGCTAGAGGACGAAGGCTTGAGAGTTCACAGCGTCATCCCATGTCCAGGTCACTCTCTTTCTGTGTGAGGCTAAGACATGATCTTTCAGCTTCCTGCTCTGGCCACCTGCCTCCCCTGGACTGTCCCTCAGGAACCAAAAGCCCAAATAAAAGTTTTCTTCTATAAGCTGCTTTTGGTCATTGTGTTTTATCACAGTGACAGAAAAACAGCAAATATACTGAATTAAGTGCAGGCACGCTGGCCTCCCAGGACCAGGATCCTCCCAGACCGGGGTCCTCCCAGACCGGGGTCCTCCCAGGACCAGGGTCTTTGCGGCATCTCTGAAATCGAAGACAGCAAGGGGACTGGACCCCTTCAACCAGAGTGGAGAACAGCCCCAGCCCGAAGCCCCAGGCAGCCAAACCTCACAGCTGAACAAGGACAAGGGTGGAGAATACCCAGAGGACAGCAGTGCCCGCCCCAATACCATCCTGGCATCCTGTCACATTTGGAGCTTTCTGGGCCCTGGAAGGAACCAGGGAACAGGACTGCCTTGTCATAGGCTATTGTTGCTCTTGCTACTGGGGAGCCCAGCAGCAGGGTGGGGAACATCTCTCCCACCTTCTGTGTAAACTGAATGTCAAAGGTGTGATTTAACGAGTGTGCTCTGTTCTCCGGGCTTTTGTGTCCCCAGAATACAGACAATCCTCTGGTGTTTTCTAATAAATACCTGTGTGCAATGATCCCCCTGGCCTCCTAATTTATGGGTAATGCTCAATGACAGTTTGACTTAACACGATCTAAGATTTTCATTTAAAGAGATAAGTTGGCACCACCTGTCCCAGGCCTTTGGAAACAGTGCTTCCCCATCTTATTTATTATTCAGAGTGGAGTCGCCAGGGGCCCATAAAGCCCGTTGCAGAGAAGCCATGGTTCATAATGGTCTTCATCATAGAAAATCACCCTCATACAACTTGGGAGGCGCTTCCCGCCTGTCAGGGCTGTGACAAAATGCCTGGACCCAACATTTCCACACTTGCTGATGAGACAGCAGAATCGCTGGATCAGTCACCAGCTATCCTTAAATCCTCCCTGCAACTGCTGAGAGCTTGTCCTTGCCTGGTCTGTGCTGGTTACCCTCTTTGCCCCATCCGTCCATTGCAGAGCTCTGCAGCCCCATCTTGGGGACTGCCACAACACTTGGCTGACCCCGGCCGGTCTCTCAAGTGCACACCAACCAGGGGCTCTGGCACACACAGGCTAATGTAGGTGGGTTGATCAAGCGCCCCCCGCCCCACACCTGGCTCCCAGAGCCTTAAAGGGGTCTGTACTTGAAGTATCCCTCCAAACAAGAACCTTCCTTAAAAGGAACAATCCACATCCTCTCTGTAAACCAAATCATAATAACCTCTTCGGAGGAAAAGTGCCCTAGATAAAGGAGCAATTACAAACACCGCACTTATTTTCCATATAAGCTACTATTAGGGATGGTTGACCCACAAATGCATACAGCGATTAGTGGCCAATTACAGGATTAGGGACCGTCAGAGCCTGGGCAGAGCATGTTAACAGCCCAGAGCACTCATGTGAGACCCAACCACCCTCTAAGCGGCCCCAGAAGTCTAACTGGCACCAGCGTCCACACCTCCTATCTCTCTCACCATCACCTTCTGACTTTCTGAGGGATGAGTTCCCGAAGATCTGACCAGCCACACTGGACAAGCTGTCTGTAAGCAGAGGTCACTGATGACCTGGGCTGGAGACATGGAGGAGGCACAGGTATGATGGCGTGTTTGTTTCCCATTTCCACCTGCTGGAGGCTGCCTGGCTTTGGGGTCTGTGAGACGGGGATTCACGGCTTAGCTTTGCCACAGCTTGCTGAGTGACAACCACCAGGATCTTTGAGATTGTAAAGCAGGAGACAGGGTGGGAAGGAAGAAGCAGGGGACTCTGTCAAAGGCATCACCACCTTGGACCAGTCTCTGAGCCATCCAAGGTATTTTGTTTAGGGGTCAGGAGAGCATTCTGAAGCACTCTTGGGAGAGATGAAGAGACAAGCTGTGTCATAATTCTCCCAAGGAGCCCGCACACCCATCTTCAGAACCCAAAGGCAGGATGCTCCCCGAGTGCCATGAACAGTCCACTGAGAACTGGGTTCCACTGTAATGTCAAGGCACATGAGCTGGGGACACCAGATTATGAGGACCAGGGATGTAGAATGTTGGGTTCTGCTTTCTGGAGAACACAGGTCCAAGGGCTCAAAGAGGACCACAGGGAACCAGGAGCCACCCGTGTCCTGAGTGGGTCTCTACTTTTCCCCGCAGACAGAAACCTACACACTGATCTGTCCCACAGATGTACCCTCCCTCCTAAGATTAGTCTAGAGATGAGCCAACAGCTGAGTTCATTCAGCAGCCATAGAATGGGCACTTTCCAAATAGCACAGGTTATTTTCCATGGTCACAGAGGCTGAAGGCCAAGGTTAAGGGATCAGCAGATTCACTATCTAGTGAGGATCTGCCTCCTGGTTCACAGACAGCTCCTCCTGTCCATCCACTCACAGTGAATGGGTGGAAGGGCTTTCTGGAGTCTCAGGACACAGAACCCATGACTGACCACTCATTGAAAACCCTACTTCCTAATCCCATCTTGCAGGGGTTAGGATTTCAACCTCTGGATTTGCCTGCTGGATGGCTGGATCTTTCTCTTGCATCTCCATTCATCCCTTGATGAGACAAAGTAAATCTGTAACAGGTACTCCCTCTAGAAACTCAGCCGCAGCCTTGGTGCTGGGGCCTGTTCTGCTACAGATCCCAGTGTATGTGCTAAACTCTACCTTGGTGACCGGAAGCCGAGCCAATGGCTCTTGTCAGGACTCAGAATGGGGGAAAAATTGAATTAAGCGGGCAGCGGTTATAATGCAGCGAGGAGCACCAGGAGCACCAATATTCTAGCAAAGCCCAGGAGATAGATAAACATCAACAGGCAAGAGCAGGCGCAGAAGTGGGAGCACTAACGCAGGGGCCCTAACATCCCCTATGCAATTCCCACATCAAAATCAGAGTTATGGCTATTTCAGGAAATGTAATTTTGTTAGTTTTCCAATCTTTCCTTTCTTCTTTGCAGCCCGTCTCCTGGTGCCGGCCATGGCCCCTCTCAGCAACATGCACCGTCTCCCAGGTGAGCCAGAGGAGACAGGTGGACAATCACGCCATTAGGTGGCAATGACCAAGCTGGGCAGGCGTCCTCCATGGCACCAGATGCCCTAAGTGTCACCAGGTGTGGGGTGACAGGAGGCCAGCAGCCGTCCTCCCCCTGCTATACGAGGACACTTTGCAAACAGCCTCCCTGCAAAGCAGACAGTGGGGTGCTAGGTGCAAGAAGGGGGTGCAGGTAGAGGCACAGCCCCTTCCCAGGAGTCAGGATATTCACTCCCTACCCCCATTCACCAGGCCTCGCTGTCCCCGCTGGACTTTACCCACCCACATCGTTAGGACCTTAGGGTGACACCGGGTAGGTGGCTCCCAATCTCTTCCTACCTGTTCCCAGGTAGAACCCAGCCATGAGCCAGGTGATGGTGGGGCAGCACCAGGCAGACAGAAACCTCCCCCTTAGGAGACTGGTGAAATATCTTCCATACAGTATCTCACAGACCACACACTGCCCTGGTCCAGTTTCCCAAGGTAGGGTGTGACCCCTGTTACTGCTGTCCCCAAGGTAGGGTGTGACCCATGTTACTGGTGTCCCCAAGGTAGGATGTGACCCGTGTTACCGCTGTCCCCCAGTTGGTACAGTTTAAGGCTGAGGAATTATGCCGTGCGACCCTGGAATGACCTACATCACTGCGCTCCTCATGGAGCCCAGAGCCCGTTCCAAGGAGAGCTCTGCAAACTGTGCCTTCTGCTATTACAATGATAAACTCTGGCTGATGGAGCTGCCAACTCAGGGGCCCATCAGCTGGGTGGGGAGATGTCTGTGATTTCCACTCTACTTACCTATAAACCTAAAACTTCCCTAAAACATAAAGTCTATGGGACTGGAGAGATGGCTCAGCGGGTAAGAGCACTGGCTGCTCTTGTGGAGGACCTGGGTTTGAATGCAGCTAACAACTGTCCGTAACTCCAGTTCCAGGGGAATCCGACACCGTCTTCTCACTCCACAGGCACTGGATAACATGGATGCACTTACACATGTGTAGGCCACACACTCACACACATAAAATAAAAAATAAACTCTATGAAAACAAACATAACATCTGGGTCTCAGTCAGATGCTGTGGAACAAGCCACATGGCACACAGCTCCTCCATCAGCTGAAGTTGACTGTCTTCCCATGGCTGGGAGAATGTGGCTCAAGGGTTCACTGTGCAGCAGCTGTTTCACAGGAGAGAGGCCGGGGGCAGGGGGCGGCTTCTGGGCTTAATGCCCCTCAGACAGGCACACTATGGCCTCTGTCCACTGAGGAGCTCACTGGTCCCCAGTTCTCCCACAGCCACAAGAAGGAGTGGAGGCCTTGTTCTCAAGATGGCCTACATCTCCACATCCTATGGTTCTGACCTCTTGTTCTCCAGGCTGGACACAGGGGGATGATGAGGAAGGAGGAGTACCTTCACACACCCCCACCCACGCCAAGCATACCCCTGATGTTTATGGAGTTGGAAAGAGGAAGCGGAAAACAGAAATGGGTCTGTTAGCATTCCAGGGTACATGAGTACACACGGTAATCTGTGAGTGATCGCGGCCTCCGCTTCCGGCTGATTAGACAGTACAAGATGATTAGCTAATTAGACATAATATAATCAGAGATAAGGCCTATCTCTTCTACTCCACCTCAAAAAAGTGTTTCAGAACTTTACATAAAAACCATCATCCTGAGAAAAATGCCAGAACTTTTCACTAAATGACACAGGATCTGTCAGGTCTCCAGAGGGAGGGAGGAAGCAAGGCTTGAGCTCCGTCTCATACTGCAGAGAACACTGGTACAAAGCAGATCTGGGGTGGAAGCAAGGAGCCTTCAGAGCACGGGAGACATCCCTGAGAGTAGAGTCGGCTGGTCACAGAAGGAGTACATGACCTGCAAAGCCCGAGCTTGGGGCATTAGATAAAATGGAGGATTCTAGTCATCAAAGTACCCCATAATTAGCAAAGGACAAGGCTAGCCACCCACCAGGTTAGGACACAGGCAGAGCTCAAATGCTGAAGTCTGACAAGCTCCTACAGTACACCTAACAAGGCCCAGGGCCCAGCAACAGACAGGGGACAGCCAGCACTTTGTGTTGACAGTCACTGAACTCCTAAACACGCAGCAGACCACTTTCAGCCTTGGGACTCAACAGAGGAAGTCAAGCCATCTATGCCAGGAAATCCCATGTGCTTCCAAGAGGATGGCCAAAATTAAATACTGAGCATACCAAGAGCTGGCAAGCACTCAGAGCACAGGCATGTCCACGGCAGCTGGTGGCACCTGCTTTGAGAAACACTTGGTGGGACGATACCCGACTCATAGCTCTGCCAGTTGTAGGTATTTCACCAGAGATAAATGAGCATATGTGATTACAAAAAGACATACTCACGTATGTTCATGGCAGCTCTGTTCAGAATGACTAAGAATTCAAAACAACCTATAGATCCATCTTTCAAAGCATAAACAGACCACAAGCTGATCACAGAATGAAACTGTGCATCACAAAAGAGATGTTGGAATGTCACTGGGTGTGGTGCGGATGGCTCTCACAGATGGTGAGTGAGGCCAGACACCAGTAGCAGAAATGTTCCTTGGCTGGGGCTGGAGAGATGGCTCAGCAGTTAATAGCACTGGCTGCTTTTGCAGAGGATCTGGGTTTGATTCCCAGCACCTACATGGCAGCAAACAACCATCCATAACTCCAGTTCCAGGGGCTCTAACACCCTCTTCTGACCTCCATGTGCACTGCACAACACAGGTGTATTTACACACATGCAGGCAATACACTCATGCGTGAAATAAAAATAAAATAGAAAAGGTCCAGTTTTGGGGTGGCTCCAGGACAGCAGCCCTGGGCCATGGGGGACAGCAGAGACCCATCAGAAGATCAGACTTCAAAACTGTAATGTGTAGAATACCCACCTACGTCTCAGGGACATTTTTAAAAAGAATAATCAGCTATGCATGCTGTCACAACTTCTGTGAATTCATATGTGCACCTGCCCTGTTGTGCTCAGAATGTGCAAAGTCAAGCCAGACCAAATCTCAGCATGGAGAGAGGGGGTGGGCATGAAACACCCCACCCCCAGATGAGGAGCTAGTGTATAACCCCTCTAAGATGAGGAGATATTGTATAACACCCACCCACCCCCAGCTGAGGAGTTGTTGGTAACTGTAGCTGATGGTAACTGTAGAGGAAGAGTCCATTTTCTGAGAGTCTGGAGCCTGGTAGGTCAGCCACACTCCAGCGGATGACCACACACCCAAGAACGTGTGGACAGCACCAACTGGACTTTGTGGGTTTGAAAAAAAGAAAGACTCCACAATCAGTGGGAAGGGAAGGAGGGGGGATCCAGGAGAAGTCGAGGGAGGGGGCAGACATGATCACGATCAAAACACATTGTATGAAATTCTCAACTAACAACAGATGAGGAAGAGGAAAATTAAAGAACAATCACTTGTTCGGGGTCTTCAGTTGTACGGACACCACAGTCCACACAGGCATACTTGTGAATCATTGCTTCACAGAGGCATGAAGAGGGGAAGCCAGATCACGGGATGCACTGTGTTTGGGACACGCTCCATCATAGCAGATGATTCCAACCCCATTCAAAGACATTCCCAAATCTGAGATGACCACATTCCTTACATAAAAAGCTGTGTTTGGGGCTGGAGAGATGGCTTGGCTGTGAGGAGCACTGGCTGCTCTTACAGAGGACCAGGGTTCGGTTCCCAGCACCCACGTGGCAGCTGACAACCATCTGTAACTCCGGTTCCAGGGAAATCTGTCTCCCTTTTCTGGCCTATGCAGGTTTGCCTGTGCGTGGTGCATTTACATACATGCAGACACACATCCATATACATAAAATAAAAATCAATAAAAACAATCATCTACGCACATAACTACCATTGCTCAAATCACTTCTAGATTGCTTATAATACCCAACCTGTGTAACCACCACATAGATGACTATTCCATGCTGTTTTAGGGATACTGACAAGGGGAACATCTGTGCATGCTCAATACAGATGCAGTCAACAGCAGAACCTTTAGCCTGAGGTCGGCTGATAGAAATCTCTGGCACATCACCACAGCTCAGACTTCCTTACTATTAAAGGGTGAGCCTGCAATACAGGCTCGCTGCCAGCAGGTGGCGCAAGAGCCAAATCTTGGACCCCAGGCACTTGATACCTCAATAGAAAACAGAAGCCCTAGGCACTCTGAGGCAGGTCCAAAGCTACTTGGGCAGTTAGGCAAAACTTAAAAGCAAGCCCACCAGCCAAAGCTCACACCAGAACCCAGCACCATCCTAAGAGTGCTCCAGATGCCAATGGGCTCCCTTGTACATGAAAGAAGTCGAGCCCTGTGGGGCCACTGGATGCCCACCACCTGGGCTCTGGGTCCCCAGCTGCCTTCTCCCCACCCCATGACCTCACCACTCCTGTGCTATCCGAGTGTCACTTAACCTGTCTCCCTGCCCAGCACCACCCATGCTGCTGCCCGCGGAGGGCAGGTGAGTGGGCACCTGCCATGGTGAGGTGATAAATGGTCCTCCCATGCTTCCCCAGACTGCCCAAGCTCAGGTCTCCAGCCCGCCGCTCTTCGCACCCCGTGGTCTCATACTTTCCCAGCCAGTCCTATCATGACCTCCTCACACAACTGGCCCCCACCACTCCCGTCGGCCTGACAGTGCAGTTTCTGATCTGCTGCGGCAGCGGCTGGCTCTTCACTGAGGACATCAGCGTTTCTGTCTACCTTCTCACCACTGCGTCACAGCCTGTCACGTGAACACAAGGTCTCTGCAGTCTCCAGCCCTGTGTCTCAGGATCCCATCTTCATCCCTCATCCTTGCCCCTAGGGTTGGGACTCAAGCTTGCCACTCAGGTTGGAGCTGGAGCTCTCTGGATTAGCAATCTTGGATGCAGCACTATCTCCAAAGAGGCTCCTTCAAATGCCCCCCAGGCCTTTCCCTTGGTTTCCTGGTCCTCTGTTCAGTTCCCTGCACGGCAGCCACACAGAGTGGTTAATGTTCTTTCACATGAGCACCTGTGTGACCTCATCCTTCACTGTGAACTGACAGAGCCTGGCTCACTTCATAATTCAGGTATGGGCGAGGGGGCAGAGATGCCCTGGGTTCCCATGCAGTGCCTGACTTCGGTGCACAGTGCCACACGTGGACCATCTCTGATCCCTCTGTCTTCCCACTAGACTCTTTGGGTAGGCTGGGCCTGAACAGAAAGGATGTGTTATTTTCCCTTTATCCCAAGTTCTGTGTCTGAGGGGCCAGGAGTGTAAGCAAACAGCACAGACCTGCTCCACAGCAAAGGACTGGTAGGAAGGGCCATGGAGATCGCCTCTGGTCTCCCAGTATGGCACAGAGCAGGGTAAGCAAAGGGTCCATGGTAAAAGCATACCGGCCTCACCAACTGAAGCCCACCCAGAGTGCTCATTGTAAGATTGCAGGATTTGCCGAACAAACCACCCCACAAAGGTGGCCCAGTGAGCACCACCTTCCCAGGCCTGAGGGAATTAATAAGCCCTGTGTGTACGTCCCTCAGCTGTGCCTGCATCTGTGTCGAGTGCTCCTTTAACAGACCAAGTCTCCCACTCAGTATGGCCAGGCAGCCAAGGTGTCCAGGTCAACACTAGCTGCATGTACTAAATCTCCACAGCATCTGTTCCTAAGTCTCACCAACCCTAACACTCAATTGATGTCACCCACATAGAAACCGAGGCCCGGGGGACAGGTTGATCTTACTTCACTCCGCTGTTCAGGTGCAGAGTGAGGCTTTGGACAAGGCAGGTATCCCAGACTGCATTGCTCACTTCCAGTCATGAGGTCAGGCTCACATACAGCTGCTTTCCCAGAGCTAAACACATCCTAGCTCAGGGTACTAGGTCCCAAAGGGCTGGAGAGGAACAGGCTGAGAAGGAACTGTCCCTCCTGGAAACGTGTGTGTGGACCCCAGACTGGGGACCCCATTATGGTCCATCCAGGGTTACTGGAAGTGGCTGGCCCTCCTCATAGCAATCTCTTCCCACCCCACAAAAATCATAAAACACACACCTGGATTAGACTCCAAATATGCTCAAGGTAAGATCAGCTCAAGGCCTGAGTCATATTCAACTTTCTCTGGTAAGTAGGAGTGCTCTATGGGGTGCTTGGTGTGATGGAATCCTGGGCGGGGGTAAGGCACTTCAGTGTTTAGAGGACAGTCAACACGGGGCCTAGATTTGAGAGACTGCTCAACCCCAAGGATGAAGCACCAGACTCCATATCTACCTTGGAGGTGACCACAGTCATCTCTAGCTCCACCTCCCTGGGAGGAGAGGAGGCAGCCACAACTTCCTCCCACACTCAACCAAGTCATATAATCAAAGAGGCTTCTAGGATCAAAATGTGGCTGCTCCTTCTAAAGGGTTCTGGCTTTGATCTGCTCCTCATGGTACTGTTTAATTTGGTCTGTAACCTCAGCTGCCATCAAAGACAGCATGGGATTCTATAGTCATCAAAGAACGGCCGTGTGATTGGTCAGCTGTATTGGTTACTCTTCTGTTGCTGTGATAACACTCCATCATCAAGACAACTTACAGAAGATATTGTTGGGTTTATAGTTCCAGGTAAAAGTCCATCGTGGCGACAGGCGGACAGAGCAGAATGCCAAGCGCTCACATCTTCAAGCAGGCACAGGAAGTCAAAAGAGTAGGACTGGAAATGGGGCAAGGCTGTGAGCTCTCGGCCCACCCTGTAGAGATGTGCTTCCATCAGTAAGTTCACACCCCTAAACCTTCACAGACAGCACCACCAAGTGGGGCCAAGCACTCACATATCCAGACCCATGGGGGAAACACTCTCACTCAAACCACCACGCCAGCTATGGCGGGCAGGCCCCCCATTCCTCAGTCACTTACATCACACCACCATTACACAGACCCTGTGGGACACTTTCTCAGTCTGAGCTCAACTGCCACTGCACAGAACTGCTCACAGGCCAGCAGGGGCTCACACAAAACGAAGTGTCTGCCCGTCCTCCGGGAAGCCACCCTGGTTTGCAGATCTCTTGCCAGTGCCTGAATGTAGGGTCTAGCTATGCTGCTGAGGACGTGATCCAGGCAGTCAGTGTCCCTACGCCTCTCCTGGTCTTAGCCTCACGCAGGCCCGTGAACTATGAGTGGGGCTGATGCTCTCCCTCCATGAAGTGATTCTCCAAGTTCCCTGGGTCCTGTGCAGACCTAATGGCCAGGGCAAAATATTCCACTTGCCCAAAGCTGGCACTGTCCTGAGGCCTTAGCTCTGACAGGGGGAGGTGGGTGGTGGCTGGGCACAGTCCTCACAAAGCAGGGTGGCTGTCCCGTCTCACTCACTGCATCTGGAAGGGAATGCTTCTGGTCAGGGTCTCAGACTGTTCTTGACTGTGGCCACTGCCCAGTGGTGCTAAGTTTCCAGGATACACCGCCTGGAGATGTGAAAGGGTGTGGGTACTGCCTCCTCCAGGAAGCCCTCTCTGGTGCCTCAGTCTCAGTTTATCGCTCCCTCCTGTGACTCCTGTCACAGTGCTCCATTTTCTGAACATCCCACACCCTGCAGGTCTTCATTCTCTGAGACCACAGGTCCTCTTCTACTTTTCTCTGTATCCCAATGCCACAGGCCTGGCCAGCTCAGACCTTTCTAAAAGGAAACAAGCTTTCCACATGGCCTTCTTCCCGGCATCCAAGCTTTCCAGCTGTGTGTCTGGGGCCATCTCCATCCTGCGTGACACTCAGTTTCTCCGTATGTACCGTGAGGAGCTGGAGGGAGCTCGGCAGTCAGGTCCCCCTGACAATGGCTGTCATCAGTCCCTATTTAAACAGCCTGGGTGCCCAGGTCAGATGTGGCTGTGCTCTGTGGCTCCAGGATGTCACACACTTAGACTCCACTCAGAAAGGCAGAAGGTGTAGAGCCTGGGAGCATTGTAGCCGCCTGCCCAGGGCGATGAGGCTGTGGACATCATCCCAACAGAAATCAAAAGACAAGCCTGGACCCTCAAGAGTGGGTGGCTTCACTGGCCTCTTTGGCAGAGTCCCGTGGACACCATCAAACAGTGCTAACAGGTCTCCTTCACCCCGGTGAGGAGTGCCACGTGTGGAAGAGGAAAGAAGAGATCTGCGGTTGTGTGCATCAAGAAAGCCTTGTGTACCCTGCCCCAGAAAGTGTCAGAAGTGTCTCCACTGATGGCCACAATCAGGATCACAGGCTGTCGCCACACGCTGGGCCCATCAGCCCCGAGTTTCCTGGAATTTCCTCCAAGACTTCAAAGCTATCTCTTCTTGTACGCTGATTAAAAACACGAGCTGGAGAGGCTCTAATAGCACCACATGCGCTGGCACAGTACGTATCAAAGACCTGCTAGGCCACGCCGCCACACAGAACAGCGGCGTCCCTGTGGCCCTGCTGTGACCACACAGGTTCACCAACCGTGCTGGTGACAAGGTCTTCCTGGAACCCAGCTCTGGTCAGGCACTCCAGAGTCCTCAAGTGTCAAGTGATAACATCCATGCAGCACTGTCACATCTAGGAGAAGTGTCCACGCTGGAGAAGCTGAGTGAGGAACACCCCTCCTGGTGGGGTTCCAGGACTACTGGGCAAGAGGAGTCACCCCATGGATGAAACGCACCGTGATTTCACAGGAACAGGGCAGCACGGTGAGCAGGCTAGCCTGCGTGGACAGATTCCAATGTACAAACTTCACCTCTTGATATTTTTTTCCTCCCCCCCTTTTGTTTGGTCTTTTTGAGACAGGATTTCATGTAGCTCAGACTGACGTTCAGCTTGCTCTGAAGTCAAGACTGAGCTTAACCTCCTAAGCCTCCCACTCTCCTTTCCCAAAAGTTAGAATCATGGCATGCATCAAGTGTTTCCACATTTCCTAATTGCTATACTCTTAAACTGTCCCCCAAATTCACACTGAAAACTTAACCCCAATGCAACATATTGGGTCACAGGGGATGGTGTTTAGTCACCAGGACTCTACCCTTATGAACACATTGATGCAGCTAATCAAGGGCTTGGTAGAGGGAGTTCGGCCCACGTTAGGTGATAGCAAGCACTCTCACCCTCTGGGAGCCCTCAGCTGACACTGTACAGGCTAATGCTGGACCGCAGCCTGTCCAACCGTGGCCTGCCTGACCGTGGCGGTCCTGGCCTCCAGAGTTGGGAGGAAATGCATTTCTATCCTTTATAAATTACCCAGTTTCAGGGATTTTGTGGCAGCAGAGTAGGCTAAAATAGAAATAGACAGAAACCCCTCTATTTTTCTCTAACTACAGACACTTAAAAGCCTCGCCCCTGGGGAGGGAGGCCTGCTGCACAGTGTACCCGCCGCTGTCCAGCAGGGCTGTCGGCTCTCAGAGGCAGCAGGGCGGGTGGGAACAAGGCTGGCAAGCAGAGGTCATCACCTGCCCACTGACAGAACAGACGCCCAGTCCTGCAGGATGCCACCTACATTGTAAGGCCAACATTTCTCCTCCCACATGCCCTTATGCTCTGCTCTGCCTGAGCCTGCTCCCCATCCCTAGTGCTGCTGAGGGGAAGCAGGGGACTCCCTGTGACTATATTGACTACGACAAGTGAAACTCATGTACCAATTCTCCCAAGCACCCTTCCATTTACCCCACACCTTAGTACTAAGGCCAACTAAGTACTTGAACTAAGCCTCCACCCAGCTCCCAAACACCAAGATTATGAAGTCATAGATGTCACCCAAACTTACTGCAGTCAATAGGCCGAGGACACCAATCCAGGGACCTCTCATGAGGAAAATGGTCCAAGGGGGATGGCCTGGCATCCTCACACCCGGGACATTGGGTATGTCTGTCCCCAAATACCACAATGTGGGGATTGCAGATCGGGGCTCCATCAGGATCCTATGAAGCCCATTCCCAGGAGAAGGAACCCCCACCGCCTGTGGGCTGGCTGTCCTCATGGAGGGGGCAAGGGACAGTGGGCTTTGCCGAGCTGAGACAGGAGAGTAACAGAGGCATATCCACGGAAGCCACAGACTCCAATACAGCCTGGTGCAGACACAGCAGGCCACTACCATAGCCAGGTTCCACACCTGTGGCCTATGAGCCCAGTGGACACTGGAGATGGTACTCCAGGCCGGAGGGGAGAAAAGCAGGCTGCTCGGAGTTCTTGCCAGCCTGAGGCAGGATAAAAAGACAGACGATTCCAGGGACATGGAAGCCTAACAAGCCACTGTGGAGGCTGGTCCAAGCTTCTCCCCAGCTGCAAAATGAGAATTCCAACCCCATCAACAATTGTGTGAGGGCTGCAGGCAGAGATGGCATTCCCTTTATACAGAGAGGAATTTTCAAATAAGAGTGCTGAATTAGCAATGAGCCAGGCTGAAGCCTTGAGCACACATGATCCCGAGCGCGGCCTTGCGGTTTCCTCAGACTTTTCCTGGGGATCCAGCAAACAAGATGATGGATTTCGTTTGCATTGAAGCATCTTAACTTCCTTTGTTACCTTAGTAACCAGGGCTTTCCCTTATCAGCTGTAATCCTGTTCAGTGCACCCCAGGAACCACCCTATGATCTCATTTAAATTCCTTAGCCACCCTTGGAGCTGGAACTTGGAACAAAACAAAATAGTTTCTATCTATCAGTACTCTAAAGACAATTAAGCATAATTCTGCAAATTTCTTGAGACCCCGACACTCACACTGAGGTGTCTTAGCCTTGCACTGTGGGCCGCTCTTTTTAGCGACCCTCCTTAAATCTAAGCAAAATCTCTTCTTGATAAACTCCAATCTGCTTCATACTGAGTTGTCCTGAAATCCTTTTCTGCAACAAAGTCAATAATCCTGGCTTCACCTGAATACAGGTCTCTGAATAGATGCCCTCAGGCTTCTGCAGGTGGCAGTGTGGAGCTGTGTCTCCAGCCCCACCCCCTGTCACTGGCATGCCCAGGGTGTGCCACCCTGCTCTGTAAAGCCTCTAAAAAAGGCTGCATTGCACAGGAACCCTGTTCTCCCACACTCCAAGAAAGGAAGAGATCCAAGTGAGGAGGCCACACATCTGTCCCGTCCTCCTTGATCACCAGGCCCCCAACATGCCTGGGGCCACCGTGTTGAGAATTACACACACCAGGCCCCACACACGCTTAGCAGCCCCCCAGCCTACTCCCCTCAATGGACAGAAAGCCAGGCATTTCCCACCAGTTCCTGCTGCTTTCTGGAGACACAGGCAGAGAGCCAGGCATTAAACACAGCAGGGGAGCCCACGGCCTGAGCAGAAGGCACCCTGGTACAGACACTCTCAGCTCCATACATACATCAGGTAGTCACTGGACTGCTTAGCTTGTTTCTGACTACTGAAAGCAGCAAGATCCAGAAGGATCTGAGAGACATCTCCCCTGAATGATCTTGACCTCCACAGCAGTACCGAACTCTGAGGAAGCACACAGTCCACTGGCACAGGGCCATCAAACCCGGCAGCCACAGCCCAGGTGGGCAGGCTCCCTCCCTGTCTGGGAGGCTCCTTGGTAGGGTGGATATAAGTTCACATTCCCATCCTGTGGAACTGGGGCTCTCCTCACACCTGCCACCTTCCTCCCCGATACAAGTCGCTGCTTGCTCAGAGCTGACCAGGTGCCGACACACAGGGTGACCCAAGCCCCATTTGGACCAGGCTCATCTGAAGACACCACGGCTGTGTTTGAGGAAGTGGAATATGAACAACGTTTTCGAGTATCTCTCAGTTCCTGGGTGTTTACAGCACAGTCTGACCCAGGCGTGAATCCTAGAGCAGCGGCCTCGGACAACAGAGTGTACTAACTGACTGGATTCAGTGCCTACTCTTCCTGCCAAACCGAGAGCCCCTGGCATCCAGCACCTATGTAGTAAAGTAGATGTCCAAGCAGAGGGATGCTGGGAGCAAGCTGACCCATGACCTGGCCAGGAGCTGAGACAACCAAAAAGACTGTCGGGAAGCAGGTACTGTCTTCCCCAACCGCCACTCACCAAGAAGCTGGTGAGATAGCATGCAGGGCCTTTGCAGCCAGCCAGCCAGATCATTCCTGAAGCTGGACATCCTATGGTCAAGGCCGGCTAACTTCCCACAACCAGTGTTAGTACACTTGGGTCACCCAAAGAAAACATGTGCCCTTTAGCTGCCCCTTCCTATGCCTCTCTCCCTTGGATAGCAGTCAGGTAGCTCTGTCCCTGCACTGGCTCAGGACATTCCGTGGCAGTGGTCTCAGCACGTGGCCTTTGGAGCACAGCTTCCTTCACCAGCAGCAGGGTTTCAGCTCTCACATGTGGTGCAGGCTGGCTCATCAACGGACGGCTGGACAGCACGGTGACAGACAGCCACACTCTGCTCACATGTAAGGGGTGCTGTAAGGGACATTCAGCCATCTCCCCTTGTCGCTTCCAGAGCCCCTGCAGCTCTGGACATCTGAGTGTAAGCTTCATGTGCACAGATACATCTTTATGCCTTTAAGGGATATGCTTCGCACTTCACTAGGACCGCACCTGGGTTTGGTGCTCAGCACCCACAGCAGCTCTCAACAGTCTCTGACTCCAGTTCCAGGAGTACTGGACTCCCCCAGGCAACAGGCACATACATGGAGCACATACACACATGTAGGCAAACATGCATGCATATAAAATAAAAAATAAATCTTAAAAAGAAATAAAATGCTTGATCACGTTTATTTATTGTGGGGTGGGTTGTGAGTGCACACGTGAAATTCAGAGGACAAACTGCTAGAGTTGGTTCGTCCTTCTACCATGTGGGTCCTGGGAATTGAACTCAGGTCGTCAGGCTTAGCAACAAGTTCCTGACTTGCTGAGCCATTTCCCTACCCACTCCCTTTTAAATGACATTCATTTAGGCCATTTATGTATTTGTGTATTTATTTATTTATTTATTTATTTAGCACATTCCCTGGCACTCGTGTGGAGGTCAGAGACCATCTTTGGGAGTTGGGGCTCTCCTTCTACTATGTGGGTTCTGGGGAACTCATGTTTCCAGGTAGGGATTGAACTCAGGTCTCTAGGCTTAGCAGCAAACACCTTTACCCTCTAAGCCATTTTGCTGGTATGTTTTTCTCTTATTTTTTTTTTTTTTAATTTCTGTGATTTCACTGGCCACAGTGAAAGGTCAAGGGCATGAAGATTCACCGGCTCCTGAGAGTTCTATCTTTTCACTCTTAGCATCCACTCTGAGTTAACATCTGTGCATAGTGTGAGGCAGGCCTCAGCATGTGGGAATCTAGTTGCCTTAGACTTGTTGAAAAGGTCCCGTAGGAGGGTCTCGGGTACCTGGTGGGAATCAGCCAACTCCTTCTGCACTCCATTCTCTGCAACCATTTCACCATCCTTACCCAGAACTGCAGCAGCCGACTGTACAGACTAGTCCTGAGAACACTCCTATGTTCCCTGTTTCCTTACAGAGACCCCCGTGGCCACATGGGGAACATGCAAGTTGTATGTTACTGGGCAGACAGCCATCTCTGAATTGCTATCACAGGAGCATAGATTGTCTTACATTGTTCTCAGAGAGCCTGAGACTGCTGAGCTGTTGCCCCCATCTGTAGGGGAGACACAGGCTTTGCCCATGGGCTCTAGCTGGTGAGGAGAGGCCAAGCTAGAGCCCTGGGCTGGAACTCTGGTCAGCTCTGCCTCCTGCCCACGTTGCGAAGGACAGCCTGCTGCTGTTCCAACTGGGAAGTACAGACACGTACAATCGCCCAAGCAGCTCCAGGGTGGGTGACACAGTCAACCACATCAGAAGGCCCCTTGAGGGCCAGAGGAGAACGACACTAGTCACGCATGGAAGAGCCACTGGATGGCTCTGGGGCACCTTTCTGCAGCTGAGGGCACACTCCTTACACTGTCGCTTCCCGTAGCCCTGACCTCAGCCTGCCCCTCCTACATGGTTCCCAAGGAAACCACCTGCACTCTGGACCGGATGCTCCTGGCCACAGCACTCCAGTGTGTTTTGGGCACTGTTACTCCTAAAGTGAGTCCCT
The DNA here is from genome assembly GCF_000622305.1 of Nannospalax galili. NCBI lineage: Eukaryota > Metazoa > Chordata > Mammalia > Rodentia > Spalacidae > Nannospalax > Nannospalax galili. Next base: position 58,415 of record NW_008344289.1, on the reverse strand, counting down.
CTTCCCCACGCCTACACTCAGCCCATGCGCCAGAGGCTGGTTTTATTTGGATTTGTTTCCAAAGGAGTTTCAAAAGAAGTCAGAGAAGGGGAATTGCATAAGGTCATTGTTGCGGTTACAGGGAGAGTGTGGGCAGGTCTCAGTTCACAGGGCAGCACTGTGGAGGAGTCAGAACCACATGGGTTTCTGCCAACAGGAGGGGGAAATACAGTGTATCTACAGACACAGCTGGTGCTCATGAGCCTGGTTTGCAGTCTGCAGGGCACAGCCCCAAGGTAAGGTCTGCTTATTGATGTTTCTGGGATGAAAGTAAGCCCCGAGGCAGGTAACAGGCTGGTTTTCAGATCTCTCTTCCTATGGATTCTGTAACAGGGATCAACTCTTGGGCCAGTTTGCAGGTTCAGGGTGTTGGAGACTGATTTCTGCAAAATGCTTTAGCTCAGAAACAGGCTAAGGAGGACTATACTCAGGAGTCCATCTCCAACAGCACCGTCTTTCTGCAATGTGCAGCTTTACTGGTGATCGCTTCATCCCTTGAGACCCCACTCAAATGCTCCCTCAGGGATGCCTCCTTGCCCAACAGATGCACCCCAGCACTCGCAGCATTGCAACGTCTAGGGATGAGGAGTTAAGAGAGCTGATCTCCCCGATTCTTCCTACACCTGGGAGCACGCACCTTATTTTAGAGAGTGAATGAGTGAGCAAATTTATGGACATCTGTAAAGCCATCTCATAAAGGACTATGTGGCCGCTCAACAGCAACTCTGTCCTAGCATTTTAGCTCCTGATTTCAGGGTCAGCACAGATCATGCCAGGCTAAACGCCACTGGCATTCAACGCCAGCTGGGCCAACACGACACAAATTCTCTTCAGCAGACACAATCTCATGCAAGGAAACATGCACACAGTGCAAGAAAACAGAAAAGCAAAAATTAAATTAGACAGCAGCCTGGAAAATGCCCACTGTGCAGAAAATGTAAGCGAACTAATTTATATGGCTTCCCTTAAAAATGGTGAGGTTTTAATTTGGGTCTCTGGGACCTGAGGCACCGGGAGGTTTGTGGGAGAGACACAGACGCAGTTTCAGATGGGCAGACCCAGATTCAATTAGCAATCAGTCCAGACCCCCGTCAGGATACAGTGCCTTCCCTCAGTGCCTTCTCTGGACCCCATGTCCATGTGCCACCCACATTCCTATCGTCAGTTTACAAGGGTTGGGGACCATCTGTAGCTCAGGAGAGTGTGGGATGAGGCCGAGCTTCAGGCCAGGACAAGGGGCAGTGGAATTCTTGGTGCCTCCAATGACCTAAACCATCAGGCTCTCAGAGGGATTAAAAGAAGAGGAAGGACTGGGGCCGGCAGCTCCGCACCAGCCCACACTGGTTCTTGAGAATCAATCAACATCACCAAGACGCAGTTCCACCCAGACCACCCCTTGGGATCCAGGACACGGATTCTGATCCCGGGATCCTAGTGGCTGCAAACAGGGTCAGCTGATGGAGGGCATCCAGAACTGTGAACTGCAGGTATCTTCATGAGGTCAGACTTGCCGCACTGCCCCTTGGCTTGTCCCTCTCGGTTTAGGTCATTGGAGGCACCAAGAATTCCACTGCCCCTTGTCCTGGCCTGAAGCTCGGCCTCATCCCACACTCTCCTGAGCTACAGATGGTCCCCAACCCTTGTAAACTGACGATAGGAATGCAGGTGGCACATGGACATGGGGTCCAGAGAAGGCACTGAGGGAAGGCACTGTATCCTGGGGTCTTCAGGGAAGGGCCAGCCCCCGAGTCAGATAGCTCTAAGCTCTAAGCCCCAAGATGCACAGGCAGCTGAGACCTGAACTGCTTGTTCATTCTAGGGCAAACTAGAGTCTGGCCAGATTCTCAAGGCAGACCCGGGATACTTGGTGGGTCACAGCCAGGAGGCAGCTCAGACTCTGCCCAGCCCTGTCCTGACTAACCCTTGTTCCCAGACCCTGATGGCCGCTTCCAAGGAAGCCTTCCCGGCTTTGGGGGACAACTGTCATGCTGGTTCTGGCTTAGTTTGATAGAATACTCCAGAGAGGTTAGGATGGGACCCCACCTGGTTGGAGGCTTCAGGGCCTTGACACTTGGAATACAGAAACCATGCTGTGAGAGGCCACCCCCATGGGCATGGGCCATGCTACCCACAAGTGCAATCTTGCGAGATGTGCTGACCCAAGGAAAGCTAGCCCAGCCAGAGGCCCAGCGCTAAGGGTGTGCCTTGAGGCCCTGACCTTAGAACGTTCTGGAGAAAGCCACATCAGAATGATACCTGGCTCTCACAGCAGCCCACAAGCTTAGCTCAGCACCCAGGAGCGTCACCTGGGCTGGGGGCTCTTACCATCCACACAAGCAGGCCAGGCTCTCGTGGTGCCAGCAATCTGCCCCTTTCTGCATGCACAGCGAGCTGTCTGCGGGCGATCCTCCTCCGTGGCTGGCTGCTGTCCCTGTCCAGGGTCACAATCTCATAGGTGCCGGCGGCCAGCTGACCTGCAAGGAAGGAGAGTCACAAGCTGAGTGGACGCAGCCTGGACACCTACAGCCTGAGCCCACCCAGCCCCCACCGAGAGTGTGGCCCACCACAGCTGGCTTGGTGGAAGTGATGTGACAGCCAGTGGCCTGCATTCTGAATGCCAGGCATTACAGGCAGCCCTGTCCCAAAGGACAGGAAATTAAATGTGGCCCTCTCAGCCACACACGGAAATGAAAACAGGGAATCACGGGAAGGCATTGTGTCCCTCCCTCTACATACTCTGGCCTTTCACAAGAAAACAACCTGCCAGATTACAGGGTCCCCAAGCTGAGTCCCATGTCTCCATCCCCAGCACACTGCTCTCAGGATGTGGCATCTTGGAGCCACACAAAAAGTCAGACCTTCTCTGGAGTGTTGAAGGTATGTGCGCTGCCATACTGCCAGGGGAAACCACCATCCCCCGGCACAGAAGTCAGGGCAATTGGGGAGTGAGTTGAAGGCATAAGTACCAGGAGGCCCATGGTTCCCTACCTTCCTGAAGGACTAAACATGACCACACAATACAGATATTACATGCCATATGCCTGGCTGGTAGACACAGGGCAGACTACACAGGTATACACAGGAGGCACACAAGTAAAAACATACACAGTTCATATGGGCACACGGCTGCAGGGGTGCATGTGCTGTGTAGACACTCACATATAAAGAGGTGCACCTAGGTGTACACAGGCTACATGAATGCACATGTGTAGACACAGGTACACACGGGTATGCTCAGCTGTACTCAGATTCATGGGTTACATGTAAGTATGCATGTACACACACACACATACACACACGGGTATGCTCAGCTGCACTAAGGTACACACAGTGAACATGGGTGTGCTGGTGTAAGCATGTAAGTACACACAGGCACTCAGGGCCCAGGGCTGCATCTGCACAGGAAGGGAGGCATTTCTCCCAACAACCCAACCCAAGTTGAGCATCTGTCACTGCTCACCCCCACTTACTCCTGAGTGCAGAGCCCACAGGTCTCTGAGGAATGTGGCGGACTTCTCCAGGGAGGGAAGGTGAACCTTACCAGGAGAGGAATTCCTGCGGGCGGTGGCTCCTAAATTTACACTATTAGTGCTTGGCCAACACCCATAAGCACTAAAGAGTAACACTGTCCAATATAGATACTGCCATGCTCGACAGCGGATCATAAATATGAACAACCAGCCGCCGTGGAGGAGGACAGAGGACATCCCTCAGCCTGACTGGTGCTGCCACATTCAGCCCTGCACGGGAAGCACAGGGCCCTTCTGTCACAAAGCCGCACAACCTCACTGGGACCCACTCACCAGAACCCGGCATATGAAACTTGCTCACCATGGGCATCTTCCATCCACTCATCACCCAGAAAGTGCCTACTACCTGCTGCACTCTGTGCAGAGCCCTGAGAGGATGGTGAGGAAGGCACATGGGGTCCCACATTCAGGGGTCCCTCCGGCTACAAGGGCATCTCACAGAAGTGCTGGACATGGGGTGGGAAGGAGGTAGCACAGCGGCCCTCTGAGCTGCAGTGGGACCAGCTGGGAGCCCCCAGGGCTTCTGAGGAGAGTGTCTTCCACAGCAAGTGTTCTTCCTCAGACACAGCACCCTCTACTACTGTCACCCCGACACCCCTCCTCTAGGTAACTAGCACCTGCCCTCTGCCAACCTTGATGTCCCCAGTCCCCTCCAGGTCCCCAGAGCAAGAGTCTGGTTGGTGAAGGCATCATACACATTAGCAGAAGTACAGACAGGCTGGCTTGGCTCCAACAGCCTATCAATGCCCAGGCTGCTCTCAACCTGGGGTGGACCTTGGCTGCATGTTACTAGGGCCACAGAGGGTCATCACCAAAGGTTGTTGGCCATGCCTAGCCTGGTCCCTTCTGCAAGGCAGGGCTGGGTGGACCTAGCCAAGTAGCCAGACTTAGCTGCTCAAATCCATGTTGACAGATCGTGGCCAGTGTGCCAAGGTCATGTTGGGAGAGCAGGTCAGCCATATTCAGAGGAAGGATGTGGGTAGCCAGGTGTGCTGGATGCTTTAGTGTCAACTTGACACACCTGGGTTGAAGGAGCCTCAATTGGGAATTGCCTTCATTGGATTGGTCTGTGGCCATGTGTATGGGGCATTTTCTTGATTGTTGAGTGATGTAGAAGGGCCCAGCCTACTGTGGGTGGTGCCACCCCTGGGCAGGTGGGCCTGTGTTG